>NC_132880.1:4668831-5023831 GCF_030463535.1 Salminus brasiliensis
AAACGAGTGAGCCGGTGTACAAACTAAGATTTCTAACAAAGACTGGGCCTGAAGTCTTCTGCTCATCCTCAACAAAAGGGGCTTAATAATAGACAATTGTTTTTTTATTTATTGCTGTTTTTTGTGATGTGCTGTTTTAGTGATGTTTCTTCATTTATTCTCACAATGGAATCCAGGATTTTCACATTAGGAAGACTTTTTTTGAAGTAATATCTGAAAAACAATTCAGAAGATTTTTCAGAAAAAAATCTGTTTAAAGAAAATGCTTCAATTCTTTAGTGTGGAAAACATTTGTCATCACAATTCGTTCTATATTACGGATCAGTGTGATTTCAGTGACGTTTTGGTAATGTTCAAATCTTTTAACTTCTTTAAGACGTTATTATTTGTCTAACTTTGTGTGAACGTTGTGTGAGAAACATTACTACATGATACCTTTTTAGACCTTCTTTATACAATAAATGTTGCAGAAAGTTCTTGTAACGTTCTCCGCTAGCTGGGCGTAAACCTACACCATTATCACTCTATACATACGAACACAACGCAGTGACGTGAACTTGACACTCCCTAGTTCTAGGTGTTCACTATGCAAAGTGGTTGTTACGGTATCTCAGGTAGTTGCTATGGTATTGCCAGTGTTCACCATGCTCTCAAGTGCTGGCTAGTGTTACGCTACTGCTTAGTAGTTACTGGGCAGTTGCTCCTGTATCCCCGGTGGTGGTTATGATGTTTCAGGGGGTTACTCAGGTATCGTCAAGGTGTTCGTTTAGTTTAGCTACGTTTGCTAGACGCAAACCCTGCGCCTGATCAAAAAAAAAATTAAATAAAAACAATACTACTGCATACAACCCCGAATCACACGATTAGACGCATAATTTATGCACAAACGGTATAGAAATCTCAATTTAGAGAATTATATGCTGCGCAAAGTTTGCGGAAAAAGAATAAATAGAAAACAGAAGAATTTAAAACTGCATACTGTTGCTTTAATAGTTAATTTGAGACGCATGACGATAGTGATAGTGATAGAGCTCGTGATAAATAAGTAGTGTTACACACAGTATCAGTATCGCCAATAGAGAGCAACGATATGAGCTTTGTTATGAAGCCAATCATTTAAACAACCAGTAAAAGCCAGTCATAAATACATATTACTATTAAACTGACATTTAATGAAACTTTTAGCACTTTTTCTTTTCATCTGGTGTTTTGTTTTTTTGTCTTTGTGTTTTTTTGGGGGGTCCTGAAATTAAAAGTTGAGTTGTCAGCCTGTTTAAGTGAAGTTTAGTACCTGGATGTGAAAATGCTGGCCAATTTTGCTCTGAAATGTGAATCTTAAACACTTAAAATCTTAAAAAGCTGTTTAATAAAGCTTAGCCAGATTATGCCTCCCAACCTGCACATGTTTCTGCACTGCGGATATTATTCATATCGCAGTATACGCTGTTCTTTCAAGCTTATTAGCTTAATATTAAAAAGTACAACCTATAAACATCTGTATTTACATAATATTTAAGCAAAAGTTGGTCTCAGTATGAGGTATCGGTGCATCCCTATAAATAAGTAGCTCCTCTTAGCAGTTGGTAAACATTACTTACTCTGAGGCTAAAAACACTAAAAGCATGGGTCATTAAATGTACTGTGCATATTCACAAATTTGGGTACATCCTTATTTATGACACTGGAGATGAGGGAGGGTGTGCTGGGGTACTGCACAAACCCACCCAGCTAGATTTAACATACCTAGGCTGCCCCTAAAGTTGAGATATTTTATATACCCAAATAAATGGACCCCCTAAAGCACACAGGGTGCAGGCAGGGGGGTTATCCAGCTACTGCACAACCCTGGAGCCCCATCAACACTGACGTCGCTCCAATGGTTCAACATCCCGCCATTCTTCCTCAGCCAACGTTAGATCAACTTAAGAGACACCAAACATCTAGCTATCCATCTATCCAAACCACCCACCTTCCGGAAGGTCCTCCATGCACTCAAACGTGATCTCAAACTGGAAAGGGTTCCCAAAAGGACTCGGGTTGTCCAGAACGGCAACGTTTAACACCTGTACTTTGGCCATGTTGCTCTGCTAAGCAGCGAAGGGGCGCAGAAGTGGGTTAAAGAAGTTCTGGATGAAGTTCAAACCAAAAAAGAGGCAAAAAAACAAGCAGAATTAAAGTAAAACCTGAAAGTAAAGGAAGTCCAGCTACAGAAACAAAGACTCGGCGGCTCAGCAGGTGCTGGCTAGCGCGCGAGCTAGCCGGTTACCGTTAGCAGCAGCTAGCTAACTACTGCTGCGTTTGGATAAAGCTCAGAAAGGGTCGCGTTTAGCCGCGTTTCTCTTCCAAAGATTTAAAATACAGCTCCTTAAGTATGCAGAGCTTCGCGTAAATGCGAGTATCGCGGCTTTGCTGCGTTACTTTCAGCCAAAATCCCTGCCCGACGAGGAGACCCGGAGCGTTTCTCTCTCTCCCGCCAGTCTGTTCGGACGATTGAAGGAAGATGTCACCGAGAGAGCGGGCTGCGCTGGACGCTGATTGGCTCTCGAGTCGCAAGGCCCGGAATTTGTGGCCGCTGATTGGGCCGCCGGAGACGGGCGCGTCAGTGACGAGGGATCCCCGGCTGTGTTCGGAATCGTTGTAGAAAACTAGTGCACTATTTAGTGCGGCAGCCATTTTGAAGTGGTGTTCGCGTTGTCAGCGCTGCGTTGAGTCAGTCCCTGGTTGTGTTCTAAACCTAGAAGACGCTGCCTACTCGAAGTCGCGTCCCTGTTTCAGTTCCTGCTAAGGCGCCTCCTTCCGGTACGTCGCTGAAGGTGTCTTTTGCCATAGCTTTCAAAATAGACGAGCAACAAGCAACAAGGACGTGCCCTTGGATTTTCATTACATGAAATAATAATATACATAATATATATATATATTTTTTTTAAAATAAAATTAATAAAAATCATTTTAAATAATTTAATAAAAAATTAAATCTATTTTTTTATCGTTTACCTCAACACATATTTTACTAAGATATTAGACGTATTTTCAGTGCCGTCTGTAGCATGCCTGAATCATTATTTGGCTATGTGATGCGATATTGCTGCCTTGGAAATTAATATTAAATAATAAAACAAAATAATGTTTAAAATATTATATTTTTGGTTTGGAAAACTGAAATGACCAAAAAAAAAAACACAAGGAAAAAGTGAGAAGGCCACCATTAATGGTCCAGACTGTGTTTAATCAGTGAAATCCAGAGCGGCAGCTGTAGGAAACGTTTTTTTTTTTTTGGAGGGGAACGAGGGGGGGGCATTAGATTGCACATAGGACCAAGCAAGGCTTGACATTAGAGACATCGAAAATCTCACGGCCTATACCTGGTAACCCTGTTTGTAGCAGCAGTGATTTCTCCTGTAAAATATCACAAACTTATTCAAATATTTGATCAATGTTTTAGTAAAGAAACGAATGTATTTAGATACATTTAGATAGTATATGAAAAATATACCGCCCTAGGACCTGCTCAGAAACCACATATCTGAATCTGTGCAGCTGGCATGTTCTTCAGAAGGAGGCGATGGACTGAAGCTGTTTATGAAGGGAGTTACGGCCTAATTGTAGAAAGACGGGTTGTGAAATGACTGAGTTCCTGTGAAGGGAGGAGGCTTGTCATCACCTACGATAAATGGGTTCGAATCTGCTTCATTCCATTCAACCACAAGTGCCCCCCCCCTCTCTCCCTCTCTCTCTCGCTCGATGATAAAGACCCACAAGCTACTGTACTGTGCTACACTGTCATAATCATACATGTAGGCCACAATGTGAGCTAATGTGTGTTTGCAGTTGTTAACCTTTAGCTTTTAGCATGTTATTTGACATGTTATGCAATACTCTGTAGCACAACGTCGTTCCCCTTGCCCTCGACTTGACAGAATTGACGTGTTTTTGTTCATCTGTGTTCCCAAGCAGCCGTTAATGTAAATCCCCAATTTCAGAAAGCCAATTACCCGACCCCCTTGTTAGTACATTGCCCCCTATCACAAGTGATACCGCCTCTTTTTCCAAACTGCTGCTGATGCAACGTCCCCGGGCAATCAGCACGCTTGGAGGAAATTGCTGGGTATCCGGCTCTGATGCATCGGCCAGCAGCACCGCACTGCTGAAGTGATGTGGGGAGAAATGGCGCCATCTACCCACCCTGGAGAGAGCAAGGCCATTTGTACTCTCTCAGGGCCTCGGCTGCCAATGGCTAGCTGCATGACCGGGATTTCAACCACAGATCCTCTGGCCATAGTGACAGCGCCTTATTCTGCTGGACCACGCTGGGCTTATCTCCCCCCCCCCCCCCCCCCCAATTTAGATTAGCCAATTACCCAACCCACTCGTTAGTACTTTGCCCTTATCACAAGCGATACCTACCGCCTCCTTTTCCAAACTGCTGCTGATGAAACGTCACCAGGCAACCAACACGTTGCTCCCCAGCTCTGATGCATCGTCTAACAGCACCACACTGAAGTGATGTGGGGAGAGGGTGAGCCATCTTTCCACCCGGAGAGAGCAAGGCCAATTGTGCTCTCTCGGGCTCCAGCTGCTGATGGCAGGCAGCATGACCTGAGATTCGGACTATAGTGGGTCTATAGTGGCCTCGGTCCTCAGGACCACTCACTCTGAGCCCAGAGTAAAGTACACTGGTGCACTGTTCTACTGTGCAGCGACTCCAGCACATATATGACCTTCATGGCGTAGTCGCCCAGAGAAAAGGATCTCCTAAGCAGGCCTCTAAGTGCTGACCGTGCAGGGTGCCCATACGTTTGGGCATACTTTGGCCCTTTTCTTTTGGCAATAATTTTTAATATTAAATAAATTATAAAAACGGTATCATCTTAAACTTAAACACGCCTTTTGGAAATCATCTCATCGCTTAGCTCTTCCCAGTGACACATATTTTCACCATGGGTGCTCTGATATGCCATGCACTCAGCATCAGTGGAACAGTGGTCACTAATTGGTTAAGACTGTCCGCAGGAGGGAGGAGGATTAATGATATTGTGGAATGTGGGGAATGTATGAGCTGCTGGCGGGGGGAGATTACAGTGCCCGCCTGAGTAGACGCTGTAACATGGGACTCGTAAAAACTCTCGAATGTTGCCTAAGCTCAGCGCTTGGGCTTGAAGAAGAAGAAGAAGAAGATGATGATGATGATGATGATGATGATGATGATGATGATGTTTAGAAGGTGATTCAAGGCCACACTTGGATGCCGTGCTCAGAAAGGACAGAAAGGACTTTGGCTGGAAATGACTGGGCAGATTAGCAAACCTCAAACTTTAAAGCCTTCATGCATAAGAACTGCTCTGCTGGGGGAAGGAGGGTGGGAGGGGTGTTCGAGCCGACGGGGCCTCAGCAGGCAGGTGGACTTCATGCACAAACATGTTCTTCCTCCTATACTCACTGTTTTTTTTTCTCCATGTGTTTCCCAGCACCCATAAGTTCTTAATGGGGTTTCAGTCTGACGATGGTGTTTCCATGACATCTCCAGTGAAGTTCCTCATTTCTCAACCCACTCCAGCACTGACTGAATGAGATGTATGGCGTCTGGTATGGATGGATGGATGGGTTTGGTCTTGGCTGGTCCTCATCAGGCCCATTTTATTTGGTTTGGGCCAAAAGTTAGGGCCTTCAATCACTTCCGCAGCTGAGCTGCATCTGATCTGTCCACCGGCAGTGTGGAGCGGGGCTGCTCGGTTCTATAAACAGTTGTGAAACTGATAACGGAGCTCTGGAGAAGGAACACAGAGTGTACAGCGACGAAAGTACAGCACAGTGTGCCGGGGTGGGGGGGTGGGGGGCAGGGGGGCAAGTACAGAGGAACTAAAAGTACGGGATGTTAGTCAGTGGTCTTACTCAGTCTAAAGCGGGAGCATGGACACAAAAACGAAATAACTTCATTTGATTGGCAGACGTGTCTGCTGGCCTGTAAGCTGAGTAAGGAGTAGGCCCACTTTACATCCACATCTACACTGAAGGCACTTAGCCCACGCTCTTCTCCAGAGAGACTTACGAAAGGGCTTCACTGTTTACCTAAAAAATCTCCTAAGCTAGTTTGTACTGGCTCGAGTCCAAACGATATCTCTACTTTGAAGGTGTAAATAAACAGGTAAGGACTAATGTGTAACTGTGTAAGAGTACAGGTATTCAATTACTACAGAACTGGAGCAAAGTCTGAACTCAATAATACCTAATATTACACTAATAATACCTAATATTACACTAATAATACCTAATAATACACTAATAAAACCTAACAATACACTAATAATACCTAATAATACACTAATAATACCTAATATTACACTAATAATACCTAATAATACACTAATAATACACTAATAAAACCTAACAATACACTAATAATACCTAATAATACACTAATAATACCTAATATTACACTAATAATACCTAATAATACACTAATAATACCTAATAATACACTAATTAAACCTAACAATACACTAATAATACCTAATATTACACTAATAATACCTAATATTACACTAATAATACCTAATAATACACTAATAATACCTAATAATACACTAATTAAACCTAACAATACACTAATAATACCTAATAATACACTAATAATACCTAATAATACACTAATTAAACCTAACAATACACTAATAATACCTAATAATACACTAATAATACCTAATATTACACTAATAAAACCTAATATTACACTAATAAAACCCAATATTACACTAATAATATCTAATAATACCTAATAATACACTAATAAAACCTAATAATACACTAATAAAACCTAATATTACACTAATAATACCTAATAATACACTAATAAAACCTAATATTACACTAATAATACCCAATATTACACTAATAGAACCTAATAAGACTCCAGAGCTGTTAGACTATTTGTATTTTTGGCAGATTTTTTAAATTGTAATGAAACATTTGGCGACTGTTGGCCCTTTTAACCTAAAATGCCGCCACTGATACATGCCATACCCTCAGTTTGCCAGTCAAAATTCAACTTCAAGATTTTATAGCTCAGTTTCTTTTCTAGTAGAAATTCTAGTCAAACGTCCAGGTCCACGTATCCGTATAAACAAATGCTGGCTAATGCAATTAATAACTAGAGATTGATCTAATTATAGTTTTGGAGTGTAATAAAATCATATTTAAATGTGTGCAATTTTAGATCTTTTTACTAGTTTAAATATAATTATAACTAAAAAAAATATATAATGTAATATGAGTATGAATATGAATATGTAAAATTTCATAGTTGATATATGAATTATGGCAATTATGGTTATAATTGTTTATACTCTGGCAGTATGAGTCAGGACGGCTTTATCGAGCTGTAGATCTGATATTATTACTAGTACAACGTCACAGCTAAGATCTTGAGTTTGTATAATTGGTGGCATTTTGCCACGTGGACTTTTGACTAGTGAGAATTACAATTTCTACTAAGTACAAGAAAAGTATTTAAATAAGACTGATTTTATTTACATGTACTTTTACATTTACAGCGTTTAGCTGACGCTCTTATCCAGAGCGACTTCCAAGGTGACTTGAATTACACAGGTGAGCCGACGTAGAGTTAGGAGTCTTGCCCAGGGACTGTTATTGGTGTAGCGCAGCATATGGTCACCCAGACTGACTGTAACTAGTAAAAATGTAATTATGTACAAAACAGAATGATAAAATAATTAATTAAAATATTTTTAATGGCAGAAATTGAGTTTTTGCTTGTATCACTGGTGGTTATTAGGCTATAACCTAATAATAATAATAATAATAATAATAATAATAATAATAGACCTATAAGGACTATTTAAATTAATTCAGTAAGTACTTTAGTGGGTTTTAGGTTGAGTTTAGTTGAGGTCTTGTTGAAAAGATTAAATTAAATGAATAAATTATTATTATTATTATTAATAATAATAATAATAATAAATATATTTATTAATTTATGGTAGAAATTGGTATTTAGCTATTTAGTATATAACCGCTTCCCCTATTGGTCCCCACAAATTGGTCCCCCCCCCACACACACACACACACACATATACCTACACGAGCTCACACAATGGCGTGTGTGTCTCGCGCCGCAGGTTCGTAGCTCAGGTGCTGTAACGTGACACGGGAGCACGTGACCAGCAGTGGGAATTTAGGAGGAGGAAGACGAAAAACGAAACAGCGCAGATATCCGTGATGAAGGATCTCGCCCTGGCCGAGGGTGTGTGTAGGTGTGTGTAGGTGTGTGTAGGTGTGTGTGTAGGTGTGTGTGTGTGGACTTCACCGGTGTTCCGCCGAAACGCTCAGCTTTCGCCCTTCCTGACTGAGAGCTGCGTCGACGAGCCGCTCCTGTGAGCTCCTCCATCGCTGAGGTGAAGCGGAAGAGAACCTGTGGACAGACCGAGGAGGAGGACAGGAGGACAGGAGGAGGACAGGAGGAGGACAGGAGGAGGACAGGACAGGAGGTAGCTAGCTAAAGTTGCATGTTCTTCTCAGAAGTGAAGGACCCCCCCCCCTCCCCTCTCTCTGAGGCTGGTCCGGGAAGGTGGTCCGGGTGTTGGGGGTCGAGTCAGCTCTAAGGTGGGCTCGAAATCAGCGCGTCTCTGCTGTTTCTGGAGGAGAAGCGCCATGAAACCCATGGGCTAATGATCTGCTGGTTTCTGGTCACTGACTGTGGGATGTTCTAGTTTAGTGTGTGTGTGTGTGTGTGTGTGTGTGTTTCTGTTTCTGTGTGTGTGTTTCTGTGTGTGTGTGTGTGTTTCTGTGTGTGTGTGTGTGTGTGTGTGTGTGTGGCAGGTGCACCTTATTTGTCCTAGGAAACTGTTTACATGCTGCTGTCTGAAGGGTAATAGTACCAGCTGGTCATTTTCCCTCTTTATCGGAGGCTGAAGGTGGTGGTCAGGGTGGTGTGGGCTCAGGTAGCTCAAAAAGTGGGCAAAAAATAAAAGTGTGTGTGTATTTGTGTATGTGTGTGTGTGTGTGTGTGTGTGTGTGTGGCAGGTGCATCCTTCTCTCCACTAAGGCAGCTGCTGACGTGCTGTTATCTGAATGCTAAAAGTACTAACCGGTCACTCCTGTACACCCCTACAGTTGACTCAGGGTGTACCGAGTGTCCTGTCCTTCTGAAGCCATGAGCTGTCTATGAGTGTAAACAAAGCTCAACCTAGGTGTGTCCTCCTCTCTCCCGCAGTCACTCCGAGCCGACTGCCGGCGCTGTGTCTTTTCCTCGAGCTCTGCTGAGATGGTTTGCTGCGTCCAGGCCGCGGCCCGGGGTGCGTGAGGGCAGGGAGATGGACTCCAGGCCGGCAGCGATGCTTCGGACGGGGCTAGCGGCAGGGAGTGCTCTGCTGCTGGTTCTTGGAAATGCTTCGGCCCAAGGTGAGTCACCGTCAGAGGGCTTCACCACTCAGACTGTAGGTCATCTGTACGGAGGAGGATGGTGGGATTAGTGAATGGAGTGACTGACTGGACTGGGCTGGACTGGGGTTAGAGTTTTGGTTTTAGCCGTAGTGATACTGATACCAATGCAAATGAGCCTCTAACAATCACACCGCTTGTTATGGTGTAATGGGAGCGTGCTGAACGCTCTCCAGGTGGGTTTCTGTGGGCGTTTGTATGATCTGAGTCATTATCAGGTGAAAAATGAAGCAGGCCGGGTAGAGTTGGAGATTGGTGAGGTGTTTTTGAAGGGCTTATATCATGGGAAACTGTTTTTTGATAGCTTTCTGGCATATAAACATCCTAATATAGCTATTTTATTACAATTATTACTATAATATAATGTAATAATATAATAACTATAATAATTATACAATTATTTATTGTTTGTAATTGCATTTTTCATCTCTACAGCTCTGTTTTTATTATTTTTTTTTTTTTTCCCCAGAGTATATAGTACAGCCAATCAGATCATAATCAGCCAATTTGCATAGCCTGTTCAATTGTAAGGGGTTATGTGAGATCCTGTAAGACCCGTATTTTTGTACATTAAGTGGATCTTAAAAAGTCAGATATGGGCCCTTTAATATCACGTAATATACAACATTCCTCCATATCCTTTAGCCCATCTCAAAACACCAACATAATGCCCCAGTGACGCGCCTCTGACTGGGACTAGATGCTGTCTAAGGCAGCTCAGGCAAGTGCCAACATGCTGGTTAGTTTCAGAAATGGTTTAGGTATTCAGAGGACGGCATGGGCCGAGGCAGCGTTAAGAACGGCTCTAACGCTGACCTTCAAGACCACAAGCGTAAGCCCTCTCCTTAGACACATGTGATCGTTCTCCTGTGACAAACCAGTCAGCGTTCCAGTGTTGGGAAAGCACAAGGAATGCAGTGTTCGTGCTCACCACAGTAATCCATTGTGGAGCATTGTGTCCCCTTATATATGTATGTGCCAGCTGGGAAACATGCAGTACTTCTACCTGAAGACCCTCGATGTCATGATTATAGATTAAGTGTTGTGAGATTGTTGGTGTGGGAATGTAGCTGTTGAGAGAGAGAAAGAAAGGGTGGGGGTGTTTGGGAGAGAGACAGATTGACAGAGTCGCCAGGAAAGCAGGACGTTAATCATTTACGTGAGTAAATAATCACCCCTTCAAGGATGAAAGTGCACAGAGATAACAGGGGGGTAAGAAACTCATGGGATCGCATAGTGGAAGCAGTTTGGACGGAAGTTATAAATGTGTAACAGTAGGATTGTCAGTAACATGCACTACATGTCCAAAAGTTTGTGGACACTCCTTCTAATGACTGCATCCAGCTACATTAAGCTGCACCTATTGCTGACTCAGATTTTCCAATGCACACACACACACAGCTTAAATGAAACTATTTTCACCCTGCCTAATGCAAGCCGTGGACTAGAGGCGTATAAAGCCCCCCAGCATTGTGAAGCTGTGAAACAGTGGAGAAACTGTGTTCTCTGGAATGATGGATGTATGGATGGTGCTCCATCCAATACTTTTTGGGAATGAGGGGGGGTGGTGATCCTCCAACATCCCGACCTCATTAATGCTCTTGTTGCTGAATGCTATCAAATCCTCACAGCAGGATAGACTCTCTTTAAATACCATTGATTTCAGAATAAACAGGTGTCCCAATACTTCTGTCCATATAGTGTTGTTATATTTACACCCCCAAAATTGACATAAACCCGCCCTCCGCTCTAACTGAAGTCTTTCTAACCCTAGTCAAAGCTGCCGAAACAGTAAAACGTGACGGGCGATTTCAGGAGAATATGATGTTGTTGATACTGGAGAGCAGCTCATCACCTCCAGACTCCGCTAGTTATGGAAATGCAGGTGTCTACAGTAACCAGGCCTCGAGACCACAGCTTTTGGGGTCGGGGGCAATAGTGGGGATCTGCGCTAGACTAAAAGCTAACTCTAGCATATGCTAGCATTTACCATCTCTTCTCTCCATCATCAGCGCTCTCGAAAACGAACTAGACTCTCTCAGCTGAACCAAACTGGAGATAAACACTCGAGGAAGACAAACCTGGGGGAGTGAGTGGGGGCAAGGCTAAAAGCTAACCTGGGTTCAACCTGTTTAGCTAGGTTTAGCAGCACTATCCGCTCAGACTCGAGAATAAGTGCAATAGTTTTGTTACAGTGTTAAAACTACACAATAATATGTGGCTTCTGTGGTGCAGTAAACCAGTCAATCAAAGCAAAGCTTATTATTTTCTTTCCGCAAGCCCTCTGTAAAAGAAAAAATGGTGTGTTTTAAAACATGCAAAGTAACAGGGTGATAAATAGGCTTTTTAAGGAACTACAGGGCATTTTGCGCCCCAACCAAAGTTGCATACATTATATATATATATATAACTATTTAAAAATGAATCCTAGTGCTGTTTTACTACAGTCCTACTGCCCTGTGCCTTTTGTAGATGCTCTCTGCCTGCCAGTGCTTTGCTGCTATATCATTAAGTTCATACTTTGGATGACGGCATTTTCAGCTCCTCCCCTGAGGCTCGCTTTCCTGCACAGTTTCATTCATGTTTTGTCCTGTTTAGTTACAGTCTGGAAAGTAATCATGTTAAGGCCTTTCTGACCGAATTTTTTGACAAAAATATTCAGACACCCCTTCTGATTAGTGAACTCAGGTGCACCTATTGCTTGTATATTCCCATCATAGAAAAGCCCTGTAGAGGAGGACACTCTAGAGCAACTATATATGTATAAGGCCAGTTCCACTGCTTCACAGCCCAGTGCTGGGGGCTATATACCCGTTATGGAGCGTAGTGCTGTAGAGCGTCTTTAGCAGTTGTCTTAGCAGTGCTTTTCGATGCAGTCAGTGTTGCAGATAAATGTAGAGAAAGCTGTCAAAAGAATATGCACTGTTGGATGGGTCCAGAATAATGAACAGAGCTGGATGTAATAAAAAAAAATCTAATAATATGTTTGAGATATAGAATGCCTCATTTTTCTCAAGTGTAGGTCAAGTTCAAGGTATCAGTGAGGTATTTTGGCATACGACACTAAATACATGATTCATAACTTCCTGTTAGTGCAAAACGGGTCAGTACCTTAATATTTTGTGTACTACCCTGCCAAGCCTGCTGCCTATCCTACAGTATTAGTGTGTAGTATGCAATTGAGACACAGCCCATGTCTAGTTTATAAGGGTTGTCCAGTCTTGTCCACAAAGTGGAACCATTGATCATGTGAGCTCCTTCTTGGTTGAAATGCAAACCTGCATCCACTCCAGATAAGGTTGGATACACTTTAGTTGCTTATCTATTTCTTTTTCCCCCTCACAGAAAACAGCACAGTGCCAGCTAATACCACGGACACCCCCGGCCCACAAGTGAGTACAGAGTCCTTTTACTCGCTATGAAATGACTATTAACTCCATAACTGACCCCTCTCCACTCTGTTCAGGGGCCGAACATCGTCGCGATTGTGGTGCCAATCGTGGTGGTTCTCGCGCTGGTGGTGGCGGGGGTGCTGGTCTTCCTCTTCTGTGTGGTGAAGAAGAAGAGGCAGACGGAAGGAACTTACAGGCCGAGTTCTGAGGAGCAGACAGGAGCGCGAAGCGTGGAGGCACCGAACACTCTCAAACTGCCCAAGGAGGAGAGACTTATCTGATGTTGGAGAGCACGGCTTACAGTGCTCCAGTGTAGCCTGCTTCCGTTCCCAGGATACGGGAATGGTCACCTGGACTTAGTGCATCAGCAAGCTGGCAGACGCACTCCTCGACAGGGACAGTTGTAGACGGTGTAAGATCAGATTTGCACAGTTTTCCCTTCCAGACAAGATGTGTTGTCTTAGTTTTGCACTGAAGCTGCAAGGCTAATGTAGCTACCAAGTAACGGACGCTTATAACCACTAATTAGCATCGTACACAGGACCTACCACAGACTACAGTAGTAATCACACACTTGCCATCTTAAAAATGCAATTCCAAATATGTGTTTATTCAGTATTTTATAATTAAATGCTCGGATGCATTTTTACGAGCATATCTACCACCCTGTTACCCTGTACCTTAGAGTGAAACATGCTGATTTTCCTTTAAGGGAAAATCACCATGATGGCTCACAGCAGCTTTATAGCATAGCATATCATAGCTTAGTTTTTAGCATTGTAGCAGCTGAAAAACTGAATAGCTGTCTTGGCTGGTGGACTACATGTGAAGTAAAGGGAGAATTGTGCAAATTTGATCTTTGAACTATCGCTTTAATAGGGCAGAAAACATGAGTCTCATCACTGTCTTATGAATCATATAATAACACACGTGTGCCTGCAAGACGTTACGGAGCGGTTGATGGCTGGGATTGCCACTACGCTTAAGCACATGACTCTACTGTGGATGAACTAAACCTAACCTTGCCTACAGCTGTCGGGCTTTAGTCTGAAACCACACCCATCAGACACTCTCAACACTAAACAGATTCGAGCTGCAACAAGGCACAGTTCTGCCTAACCGGTTGACAGTCCTGCTCTGCACAGAGAAACCCCAAATCTACCCAAGAGGTAGAGGGTAAGATGACTTTTGCAGCTGCATTGGATTGGTCAGCTTGCTGGCTTTCCAGGAGTGGTATTCCTCTTGAAAACCTGACACACACTCAAGTGTCTTGTTCTTAGGGTACATTGTCCTTTATATCTTCCTAGGGTTGGGCGGTATAACGGTAACACGGTCTACCACAGTATCTGCAAAAGACGGTATCTCCAAATGAGGACGATTTTTCAAAGTGATGACATGATGGATGTGTCTAGTAGTAGTAGTAAGGCCGAATAAGCTCACTTCCCCCATTGCATTTAAGAGAGCCACAGCGTGGGGGTGCTGTGGGAGCTTATGGATTGGCGATGACGTGCACTGAAAACTGATGGGAAAACAAATAGCCCATGCTAGGTGCAAGTTTAGCAAGGAGAGCAAACCTGTAACTGTTGGAAACACATCCTACAATCATTCCTAAGCACCTTCCATCTCAAAATGATTTCCTTAGACGCAAAGTGTTGGCCAAACTTAACATTAGTTAGGATGCGCACCACAGGAACCATCGCCAACTACCAAAACACGTTTGATATGGGCTGTTAAGTCACTCCTAAGACCATATATTCAGCTTTGTGCTCTCAGATATGAGGCTTTATCCTCTAAATGTGTTATTTTAGCCTTAGTTAGCTTTGAACACAGTCTGTGCTAAGCTTTTCTAAGCTTAGCTAGCTGGCTACTTTAGTCTAAACACAACGTAGCCCTGTTGAATTACGGCTTTCTATCATTCGAAAGCCATGCCAATCGAGTTTGCTCCCTCAGACATGAGTTTCTGTGGTCAACATTTGGTCAGAAAGTTAGTCAGAAGTCAGACGAATAGCAAAGCTTGGCTTAGCAAGTGGGTTACAGTTCCAACACCACAGAAAAAAAACTTTTAAGGACAAAAAGCGGGAATTGATGTAGGAATATCTGCGGCTAGCTAATATTTGAAGCCGGTGTGACCGAATGAAAGAACAGGCCACCGCCCAACCCTACATTGTCTTTCCATTTCCATACAAGTTTGGAAGCCTTGGTTGGAATTGTCTTACCTGCTGCTGTGTGAGTTAAAATTCAACTATTATTTTTTATATATAGTGTTAAACAAGTTTCTATTGATTTTATTCATGTTTTTCAGAAATGCTCATATGACATGGGAACGTTTTGAAACCTAGGCTAGTGTATTTGATGCTGGAACCACTATGATCTCAATGGCTTTATTTACCAAGAGTGATTATTTACCTCAGTTTTAATGTCTGTGGAATGAGTGCAACACTGATCATTGCAGTCCCAACCGCCTGCAGTCCAATAACGAACTGCCGCTAGGAATCACATTCTAATCAAAAACCTAACGAATATACTTGAATTGTTTTCCTGAGCACTAACATCCTTCTGAACTTTAATTATTATCTTATTTAGCCCCTCCGTGACCTCAGTTCCCAGTCACGAGCGGCCTATGTGTTGTACCACACGCCTTTACATTGACAAGTGGTCGTCAACAACCTTTTCATTCGAGTCCAAAGGATTTCCACCATGTTTGTGTACCGAGACGCCACAGCCATTTCAATAAGGATTGCTTGACTGCTTGTGTAAATACACATGTGATCTGATAACGAGGAAAAAGCAAATTTGAATTGACTGTGCTGTTCAAACATAGTAGAAGACATGTTTAGGAACTCTGGAGCTATCAATAAATGCTGGTATTAAATGGACATTTCAGAAGGCTGTGTTGAAAGCTCATCATTCTGTATCTGCTCTCTCTCTCTATTTCAGTATATGAAGTGAATAATCACTCATTGAGAACTTTACTATTAACATCTATCTACTTAAATACTGGGTAGAGCCTCTTTTATTGTCCTAGAGCAGCCTCGGTTCTTGGCATGGATTCCACAGGATGGTGAAAATATTCCTTTAGGAGATTCTGGTCCATATTTATATGATTGTATCATTGCAGATTTTTCAGAAGCACCTTCACACTGTGAATCGCCCAATCTACCACATCCCATATGTCTTCTACTGAAATCTGGGCCACCGAAGAACACTGAACCTACAGCCATGGTCATGAAGCCAGTTTGAGATGGGACATGGTGCATTATCTTGCTGGAAAAAGCCGTTCGGTTATGAAGGGATGCACACGGTCAGCAACAATACGCCAGTCGCCTGTGGCCTTCAAGAGATGACTGATTGATATTAACAGGCCGAAGCATGTCAGAAATATTCCCCACACTCTTACACCACCTCAAGGCAGGTTTGTGTGCCTCAGCAGAAATCAGAAGATCCATCAGACCAGGCTGTGTTGGTGAAGCTGTGCCTCAGCACTGCAGCCTCAGCTTTCTGTTCTCAGCAGACGGCAGTCTTCTGCTTCTGTTGTAGCTCATCCACCTAAAGGTTGGACGTGTTGTTGTTGTTGTTGTTGTGCATTCTGAGCTGCTTTTCTGCTCAAGAAGGGGTATCTGAGTTACTGTAGCCTTTCTGTCAGCTCATAATCTGGTGACCTCTATCATCAACAAGGTGTTTCCGTCTGCAGAACTGCAGAGCTGCCACTCACCGGATGTTTTTTTCTCGAAATACTTAACCCAGCTCTTCTGACACCAACAATCATGCCACGCTCAGAATCTCTGAGATTACATTGTCCCTCATTCTAATAGTTACTGTGACCATCACCTGAAGCTGCTGGCCTGTATCTGCATTGTTTTTACTGCTGACACATGATTGACTGATTAGACAGTTGTGTAAATGCAGTGTTCAGTTGGTATTAAATATATATATATATATATATATATATATATATATATATATAAATATAAGTTTCGAGAGTGTCCGAGACGCTAGCATCTTTAATAGGAGGACGCCAACCCCACATCCCCATGCTTCAGTATTCTAGGAACCTTAGTAAGGCCTTGAAGGAAACCTTCACTGTAAAATCCAGTACACACTTCTTGTGCCAGACAAAATCAACCTGGACATGCTAATGTAGCTAACAAGTAATGGGAGTCAATGCCAGCACTCTGTTCAATGACCAAGAAGCTTGAATCTTCTGGGATAAATTGAAGAAGCAAACTTTAGACAACAGACATGTCTTGTCTGGTTGACTATGTTTGGTTTCAGGAGACAATTGTTTTAGAAAAGGTGATTTTCTGGTGAACCGCCCATATAAATAGCTCTGAAAGTGGGACTAAAATCATCCAGGGCAGGTCCACAGCCCTGCTGATGAATGCTGTGCATTGTGCTGCTGCCGGCTCAGCAGGGAGAGGAATTAGGACATTGACTGTTCTCCAAGATACCGTGTAGCATTCTGGCAGAACTGCTGAAGAATGTGTGTCCTGATGTTTTACGCCTGTGAGAATCTAATGTCAATTTGGGAAACAGCACCCACTGGTGGTAGTGCTTGATGTTCACAACAATGACTGAATAGATAGGTAAATGGGTGTACTCCGGTCTGGACTTCTCGGACATGGACATGAAAAAAAAAAAAAAAAGCCCAAACAAAGCTTGGGGTGTAGAATTAGCCTTTATTCAGACTGAACAGGACCGAAGTTACTCTGAAATCTGAAGGCTTCACAGTTAAAACCACTTGTTCGTCTGTTTTCCGCAAGGCAGTGTGAGGAGGACATGACGCAGCGCATTCACAATGTACAAAAAACACAAAGTCAAAGAAAACAAAGATGCACAACTGTTAAAATGTCACTTTCCCAAAGCGGGACGACCACGACCATGAGACCAAGAGAGGACGTTTCCAAACATGTGGAGAACACCTGCAGCTTATTTTTTGCCAACACCTGTTTCAATGAAGGGAGTGGGATGATTAAGGAGTGGGGTGGGTGGTGGTGGACCAACGTTTGACCACTGGTTGCAATTTAGGCGACCTCCTCTTCGCCCTCCTCCTCGAACTCACCCTCCTCGGCTGTGGCGTCCTGGTACTGCTGGTACTCGGACACCAGGTCGTTCATGTTGCTCTCGGCCTCGGTGAACTCCATCTCGTCCATGCCCTCGCCCGTGTACCAGTGCAAGAAGGCCTTGCGGCGGAACATGGCAGTGAACTGCTCAGAGATGCGCTTGAACAGCTCCTGGATGGCCGTGCTGTTCCCGATGAAGGTGGCTGCCATCTTGAGGCCGCGGGGTGGGATGTCGCACACGGCGGTCTTGACGTTGTTGGGGATCCACTCCACGAAGTAGCTGCTGTTCTTGTTCTGGACGTTGAGCATCTGCTCGTCCACCTCTTTCATGGACATGCGGCCGCGGAAGACGGCGGCCACGGTCAGGTAGCGGCCGTGGCGCGGGTCGCAGGCGGCCATCATGTTCTTGGCGTCGAACATCTGCTGCGTGAGCTCAGGCACGGAGAGGGAGCGGTACTGCTGGCTCCCCCTGCTGGTGAGGGGCGCAAAGCCGGGCATGAAAAAGTGCAGACGGGGGAAGGGGACCATGTTGACGGCCAGTTTGCGCAGGTCGGCGTTGAGCTGGCCGGGGAAGCGCAGGCAGGTGGTCACGCCGCTCATGGTGGCGGAGACCAGGTGGTTCAGGTCGCCGTACGTGGGCGTGGTCAGTTTGAGGGTGCGGAAGCAGATGTCGTAGAGAGCCTCGTTGTCGATGCAGTATGTCTCGTCAGTGTTCTCCACCAGCTGGTGCACGGACAGGGTGGCGTTGTAGGGCTCCACCACGGTGTCGGACACTTTGGGCGAAGGTACCACGCTGAAGGTGTTCATGATGCGGTCGGGGTACTCTTCGCGGATCTTGCTGATGAGGAGGGTGCCCATGCCGGAGCCAGTGCCTCCACCCAGGGAGTGGGTGAGCTGGAAGCCCTGCAGGCAGTCACAGCTCTCTGCCTCCTTTCGCACCACATCTAGCACTGAATCTACCAGCTCTGCTCCCTCAGTGTAGTGGCCCTTGGCCCAGTTGTTACCAGCACCGCTTTGGCCTATTAACAGGGAAAGTGTGTGTAAATACAGGAAAATAGGAACAATAATTCCACTGTAGTTTGAGTGTGTAGTTTTATCCATTAGTATATGGCTGTATATTAGTTATGAAACAATATATGGATGTTGTCTTGCAAAAATCTTGTATCTTCGGTTTTGCTGTTTTTCAATTTTGATATAACGTTTATCTGCTAGTTGTGTCTAATGCTCATATCAAACTCATGATGATTGGACCAATAGAAATGCTCCAAAATGAAAAAAAAAAAATATATAAGCAAATATGCAGCAAAAATATATATTTTGTATTTTTTTTTTAGTTTTTACTGCATTTCATAGATTAACTAGATTTATAGATCTATATATTTTTTAATTAAACCTATTTTCTTATGCTGTTTATTATGTGTATTTATTTGTGTACACCCCATTTGAGCTATATTTCAAATGCATAGAAGGTGCTATATAAATAAAATCAATTATTACGATTAGTATTATTTCCATTAAATAACTAATAATAAAAAAATCTATATTTAATGCTTTTATTTTAATGTCTCATAGAAGTTTTCTTTTATTTTTTTATTTATCTAAATACAAAAGCTATATATTTTTATGTTTTTCTTTTTTATCCAATGTTTTTATTTATATATTTCTCCTTAAATGAATGAAAGGTCCATATTTAAGAAAAAAAAATGTCCTATTTTTATAACTAAATAGAAAAAAAACTCTTTGTAGTTTTTAGTTATTTTAGTTTAGTTTATGCATTGCTTATTATTTACTTCATTTCCAAGTGCATTTCTTCTTGTAAAGTACTTTGATGTCTGTTTAAAAGTGCGCCGCTGTCATGCAGAAACCTTGTATCTCCATTTTTGCTGTTTTTCACTTTGACATAATTTGAATATGGTCAGTCTGATAAATGGACCAATAGAAATGCTCCAAAACGACCTAAAGTCCTTTTACTTAAAAAAAGTTAAAAGTTAAAAAAAGTATTTTCCTTCTACTGTTCAGTTGCCTTTTTTGTGATATAACATTTTTGTATAACAGTGAAACATAAAACATTAATAAATGTCTTTTTTTCTATTAGTATTATTATGCAATCTGAATATAATAATAAGGAAAATAATAATGTAATAATCGAAATATGGTGTCAAAAATGAACAATTTGCTCACCGAACACAAAGTTGTCTGGTCTGAAGATCTGTCCGAAAGGGCCAGATCGGACGGAGTCCATGGTGCCGGGCTCCAGGTCCACAAGGATGGCACGGGGGACATACTTGCCACCTGGTCAGAGGGAGAGAAGCACCATTTCCCATAACTGGGACATAACTGGGCTCACAAATTCCTCAGTCAGAAAATACCAGGTCACGGCCTTTGAAAGCTTCAGTTTTTGTGCGTGAGGAATTCTCCCCACCTTGCTCAACATCTGTCGACTGACAGCAGCCAGTTTTGCCCCGTTAAAGGCAACAGCAGTGGGTGTTACCTGTAGCCTCGTTGTAGTAAACACTGATCCTGTCTAGCTGCAGATCACTGTCTCCGTGGTACGTTCCGGTCGGGTCGATGCCATGCTCATCGCTGATCACCTCCCAAAACTGAGAGGGGAAAAGTGGAGAAGAGAGAGAGAGGAGGGCGGAGGCCCAGAGAGATGGAGAGAGTCAGAAGAAAGGGGGAGGGTGACTAGGCCTATAGAGAAGCAGGACTAATTATAACCCACTTAAAAAAGCAATAAGAGCATTAATGAAGGTGCAGGTGGTTGCTTGCTGCACGGTTTCATTCCTGTATGATCTGTATTTATGTCATTTTTTTATTTCTGTGCACCATATGGTCGATGACATCACCATTCCCCATCTCATCACCATTATCCAGCCATTCAAATAAATGTCTTAAATCTATAATCTTCTTTCAATGCAAAAAGCTTCTAAAAAAGCATGCAAATTACAAATGTGTGCAAATCCAGCAGGCTGAGCAATATTTGCTGTATCATCACGCAAAGCCATTTTGATTCTGCATGTCCAGGAATGTAGGTCAAGCCTAAATTTCAATGCACATAGACTGAATCAACCCAAATGACTCCAGCATACTGTAATTATGCACAGGCGAAGGCTAAACAGGTCAGTCTCGTGCATTCTCGTGCATGCTGTGCAGTAAATGCAAGAAATAGGACAGCACATGCAAAATAAATAAGGGTTGCAGCAGAAGATGACCTTGCAGAAATGCATTAGGTTTTATTTATATCCAAGTGTAACGTCGAACAACGGCTGAAACGACTTTACACCCAGTGCACGAGCTATATATTTAGCATGCAACTAAACTCAGCCTTGCAAATGCTCGGGAAGGGAAAGAGCACACCGTCTCGTGCACACAAGACGTCTAATCTCAGCTCATCATTAACAATCCAGAGCACGAACGAGACGAGATCCCCCATTTTGTCTCCCACAAACAGCCCCCCGTCCTTCCCTTACCCCCCACCGCCCCCCCCTGCAGCCTACTTTCTGGAGAATTCTCCAGGGCGGATTAAGCAGCAGCCATCTGCACTCTACTGCAAGATTTGCATGCATGCATTTTCTCTGTTTTTTTCTACGCATGCATTTTCTCGTGCACATCCTTTACCTTGGCTCCGATCTGGTTGCCGCACTGGCCGGCCTGCAGGTGCACTATCTCGCGCATGGTGCTAAAGGGAAAAGGCGCTGACTGCTGAGAGCTCGAGGGTCGCCGCTGCTGCCGCTGCTGCTGAAGCGCTCGAGGATCGCAGATCTCCGGCAGGATGGAGGCGGTTTTTCTGCTTTACTCCAACCCCATCTATCTCTCTCCACCCCTCCCCGCTCGCGCTTACTGGGCTGGAGCCCGTGGTGCAACTTGACGTCATTGCCATGGCAACCGAGAGCAGAGGATAACATGGGAGTGGTGGTTATTTTTCCATCCATCCATCCATCAACCTGTCTCTATCTCTCTACACTACATGTCCAAATGTTTGTGGACACCCATCCAGCTGCTTTAAGTTGCACTCATTGCTGACACAGTTTGTCTAGTCCCTGGAAAGAGAAGTACTGCCAATAGATTAGGACTCTCAGGAGCAGATCATCATGAACCTGTTGGCCCCATGATGCCTAACGCCAGGCGTGGAGGAGAGGGGTACAAAGCCCCCCAGCATTGAGCTGTGGAGCAGTGGAGGAACTCCATTGGATGCTCCAGTTGGGGAGTTGGAGACAATGAAGTGGGGTGGTGAACATAATCGTCCAACATCCTGACCTCATTAATGATTGTCGCTGAATGCAATCAAATCCTCACAACAATTTCCCTCCAAACTCTAGTAGAATCCTTCCTCCCTGGACAGTAGAGACAGTTACTCCAACAAAAGCAGGATAGGCTCTTTTTTTAATACCTTAGATTTTGGAAGAAACATTAAATAAGCAAGTGTCCCAATACTTTTGTCCACCTGTCCATTTGTTTGTCCATTTGCCATCCCTCCAATCCATGCTCCACTCCGCCATGAGCACACAATGACACAACTTTGTTAAAGTGTCCTTCAGCCCAACCATAGCTACATGTCTACGTCAGCTACATCACCTACGTCAGCGTGTAGATCTGTCAGCCTTTGCTCAGTGGAAGCATACTGACGGTTCTGCAGTTCTTTGGGCCCCATCCAGGACTTCTGGTGTTCGCATTGTGGTCTGCTGACCATGACTAAAGACCGGACAGAATCATCACAGCATCATTTTAATCTCAGAAACTGTTCACAGCATTTCTGTTCCCTGATTTTCTTTTCTTTTGTAATTTTATGCTGACATAAAGAAATTAAGGTGTTTCTGTATCCATTAACAAACATATATAATATTAACAATATATTTACCAATCTAGATTCAGAAATTACATTATATATATAATATCATTTCATGCTCATTTTAAATTCAAAAAGAGGTTGTCTGCTAATGTACCAGCCCACTAAAGACAGATTCAATTCAGATTAAAGTTCATGTAATGAAAAACCTAATTCAGATTAAATTCCCTGTAAAGACACAATTAATTCAGATTAAATTCCCCGTAAAGAAAAATCCAATTCAGATTAAATTCCCCGTAAAGACACAATTAATTCAGATTAAATTCCATGTAAAGAAAAATCAATTCAGATTAAATTCCCTGTAAAGACACAATTAATTCAGATTAAATTCCCCGTAAAGAAAAATCCAATTCAGATTAAATTCCCCATAAAGACACAATTAATTCAGATTAAATTCCATGTAAAGAAAAATCAATTCAGATTAAATTCCCTGTAAAGACACAATTAATTCAGATTAAATTCCCAGTAAAGACAAAATCAGTTCAGATTAAATTCCCTGTAAAGACACAATTAACTCAGATTAAATTCCTTGTGAAGACAAAATCAGTTCAGATTAAATTCTCCGTAAAGACAAAATCAGTTCAGATTAAATTCCCCGTAAAGACACAATCAATTCAGATTAAATTCCTTGTGAAGACACACTTAATTCAGATTAAATTCCTTGTTAGGACAAAATCAATTCAGATTAAATTCCTTGTGAAGACACACTTAATTCAGATTAAATTCCTTGTTAGGACAAAATCAATTCAGATTAAATTCCCTGTAAAGACACAATTAATTCAGATTAAATTCCCCGTAAAGAAAAATTAATTCAGATTAAATTCCATGTAAAGACAAAATCAGTTCAGATTAAATTCCCCTTAAAGACGTAATCAATTCAGATTAAATTCCCTGAAAAGAAAAATTTAATTCAGATTAAATTCCCCATAAAGACACAATTAATTCAGATTAAAATCCCCGTAAATAAAAAAAACAATTCAGATTAAATTCCCCGTAAAGACACAATTAACTCAGATTAAATTCCTTGTGAAGACAAAATCATTTCAGAATAAATTCCCTGTAAAGAAAAATTCAATTCAGATTAAATTCCCAGTAAAGACACAATCAATTCAGATTAAATTCCTTGTAAAAACGAATGTAATTCAGATTAAATTGCTTGTAAAAACTAATGTAATTCAGATTAAATTGCTTGTAACAATAAAATCAATTCAGATTTAATTCCCTGTAAAGACACATTATGCATTTTCGTAGAGGTCATTATTGGTATTATAGCCAGTCAGAAGGGCCCTTAGCTGCATCAGTATAGGCTGGAAGATAGATGCCATCTGAGGATGTCCACAGCCTGGCAAAAATGTCAAAAACACCAGTTACGTAGATTGGCAACAAGATCTGAACCTGCTAACCTCAAGAACTTCATCATCATCAGAGGAGATTTGCTTCCTGTCTCATGCCTTTGTGTGCCACTCCTCCCTGTCTGCTGCTCGTGCACTAGCAGAGAGAGCCAACTGCAGCAGAGAGCTCAGAGCAGAGAGCTGGAAAACCAGCTGAACGAGACGAGCCTGCAGACCAAACAGCTCAATCTAGGCATCACAGCAGGCATGTGGAGGATCGAGACGGAGGGCGGGTTTACATGCAGAACACATTCTCATGTGGAGACACTCTTGGCCAACAGACAGTTCCGATTCTGGTTCTGAGAGAAGCTATCGTCCCAGTCACCGGCAAACATGTCATCCAGCCTACCAGAAGATGACCTGTCCTGTCCTGTGTGCTGTGACATCTTCAGGGATCCCGTCCTGCTTCCCTGCAGCCACAGCTTCTGCAGGGCCTGTCTGCAGCGCTTCTGGGACGGTGGCAGTTCCCGCACCTGTCCCGTCTGCAGGAGGAGGGTTTCTAAGAGGAGCCCCCCGTCTAACCTAGCCCTGAGGAACCTCTGCGAGGCCTTCCTTCAAGGACGAAGCCGGACAGCAGTGGATGAGAAGGACGTGTCCTGCAGTCAGCATGGAGAGGTGCTGAAACTCTTCTGCCTGGAGGACCAGCAGCCCATCTGCGTGGTGTGCCAGGCCTCGAGAACGCACAAGGGCCACGACTGCTCACCCACGGAGGAGGCTGCTCTGGACTGTAAGGTACAGCTGTGACAGTGACGGCATTGTCCTGCCGGCTCTGTGCCGCATTGTGCGTCTGTAAATGCTGGCTGCTGTTCTGCAGGCATGAAAAGATTCGGAGCGGCCCTGTGTGGGAATGCAGTTACCCGAGTCTGCTCTGACACTGTTCTGATCTCGGCACGTCCTGCCGAGGCATTCCAACAGCACCTACTAGGCTCACCATTCGCATTCCTGTGGAAAGACATGGAAAAAACGTCAGGCTCCTTCCAAACTATTATGACCTTAAGAAATATTCCATAAATCTACATGTTCACGTGTTTGGATTAGGAGAAGAATGCTCCCAGTTCAAACATGTGTTGAGAAGTGAAAGCCCTCAGTGGTGTTTCTGTAAGGTTCAGTCCAGAGGAATGTTCTTTGTTCTGCTGTTCTCACGATTTTCTATGAAAATGTGTAAATGGGCAGGCCGGGGCAAAAAGTAACGCCGGGTCAAATGTAACTGATAGTCCCATAAAATGTAATAAAATAAAATATATAAAATTTTTCTTCATAATAATTCAATTTGGGTTATGTCAAACGTTCAGCAAAGTAGAAATAGAAATATGATCAAATCACCAAAATGCACTAATCAGACTTCCACGTCCATTAATGCTGAAGCCTAAAAACAGTAGCGGTCGTGTTGTAATCAGTGACTGAGGCCGCTGCCCTTTCCTAAATACACCCATAATTCACCCAAACACACTGACCAGAGTTCCCTCTCCAGAGCTCCACCTCCAGCTGAAAAACTCCGCCCACCATGTGTCCTTTTTAACGAGGCGACCAATAAAACGAGAGTTAAACCGACCTGGAGTGAAGGCAGGGCCGGACAGATTTACTCAGATCTGGGATTACAATGCTAACAGGCTAAACTCGAAGATCAGCGCTAATTCATTCAGCATCCAATCAGACTGTTTCCTGATTGAGTCCTCAGAGCCGGGTCAGAGCCCTAAGCGCCGGGTCAGAGGCCTCTGCCCTGTGTCAGAGGCCTCTGCCCTGTGTCAGAGCCCTCAACGCCAGGTCAGAGGCCTCGGTGCCGGGTCAGAGCCCTCAGAACTTGATCAGAGCCCTTAGAACTTGATCAGAGCCCTCAGTGCTGGGTCAGAGACCTCAGCTCTGGGTCAGAACCCTAAGCGCCGGGTCAGAGGCCTCTGCACCGTGTCAGAGCCCTCAGCGCTGGGTCAGAGCCCTTAGTGCCAGGTCAGAGCCCTCAGCGCCGGGTTAGAGCCCTCAGAACTTGATCAGAGCCCTCAGTGCCAGGTCAGAGGCCTCAGTGCCTTTGTCCATGTTGGAGGGACTTCCAGACATGGTAACTGCCCTCCTGTTGGCTGTGCAGAAGCCCAGTAGAAGATTTGTGAGGGAGGCTGAACAGCTGAGCTGACAGGAAGCCTACAGTAACAGCCTGAGAACAGAAAGCTGAGGCTGCAGTGAGCAAAGGCTCACCGCCTCGTGTAGACGCGTAGCCTGGTCATCTTTTAATGGCTTTATTTGTGTCTAAACATCTCCTGCAGGATAAGATCAGCTCCACACTGAAGACACTGAAGGACAAGCTGGACGTGATCTCCAAGCTCAGGGTGACTGCAGCGGCGACTCTGGAGCACATCAAGGTGCTACAAGTGTTTCTAATCAGCTGAAAACTGAGTTCAGTAATTCTTTTCTAGTGAGATTCATGTTTACGTGCATTTCAGAGTCAGGCTCAGCAAATAGAGAAGCGAATAAAGGATCAGTTCCTCGAGCTTCACCGGTTTCTGCTCGAGGAAGAGCAAGCCAGGATGTCGGCCCTGAAGGAGGAGGAGGAGAAGAGGGTTCTGGCTGTGAAGGAGAGGGACGAATTGCTCACAGGCAGGATGTCTTCACTCTTAGACATCATTAGAAGCACAGAGGAGGAGATGGTCGCTGACGATCTGACATTGCTGCAGGTGAGGGCCAGCGAGTGTGACCAGCAGGTTTCTGGGTGCTGTGGTCTTCAGTAATGTTGGGTATGAGGTGGTTTTACTGCAGATCCACTCACAGTTCATTGTGTCTTGCTTACTTTCACAGAACTTCAAATCCACCATCGAGAGGTATGTAGAAATGCTGGTTTCTGTCCTGTTCAAAAGCTGCAGGTGCTGGAAAGTGACGCCCATCTGCATCTTCTCAGATACTACATACCACATAACCCATGGAGCTATTCTATAAAGCCTGACCTGCTTTTGCAGAACCCAGTGTTCACTGCCGGATCCAGAGGGGTTTCGTGGAGCCTTAATGGATGAGGCCAAACACTTGAGCAACCTAAAGTTCAGAGTGTGGGAGAAGATGCAGGAGATTGCTCCATACTGTAAGTACCTTCCAGAAACACAAGGAGGCAATGATGCACCACTGATAAACCACTTTCCATTTGCGGGACAAAGAAGATAAGCCACTTATAAGCAAGGATACTGTGCAATTATTTATACACATTTTGCTTATCATTTCTTCTGTTTCACAACCCAATAAAGACCATATACAGGATACCTACATATACAGGATACCAGACCTACTGCTGGGGTCAGAACCCCTGTCTTTAACATTAGTGTTTTCCCTGTTATTTACATTTACAGCATTTAGCTGATGCTCTTATCCAGAGCGACTTACAAGGTTACTCGTATTACAGAGGTGAGCCAATGTAGCATTAGGAGTCTTGCCCAAGGACTCGTATTGGTGTAGCGCAGCATAGTCACCCAGACCGGGAATCGAACCCCAGTTTCCCACGTGGTGTGGTAGCTCACTGGCAGGTAGTGGGGTTATCTGTTGCGCCACACCTGTGTTGTAACACAGTCACTTCAGGAAAGGCACTAATATTACTGTTGTTGACAACCTTAATAAAAAAATATAAACAGGAAGGCTGTGTAATTTTATTAAATATACGTATAAACAATAATTCTAGCACAAAATGAATAGCACATTGTGCTGTGTAATTGTCAGGAGATGAGAGGAGATTGGTTACATTTCTGTGGATTTGTTAGATAATCTGATGATCTAAGGGAGAGTGTAAAAATTAGACCAAATAAAAATAAATAATAATTTTTAAAATTGTTTTCCAGCTGCTATGCATGCTGCTAATGCTAATACTATAGCTTATGAGCTACATGGCTAACACCATCCTGGCAAACTCTTAATTCAGGCCTAATTTTGTATGTATTCCACTTGTTTTAATGTGTTTTTTAGAGTCAGGATAGTGTTATATAGTTCATTTGATATAGCGCTAGCATTATCCGCATACATACGTTAGCTAGCACGCTACTGTGAAGTTAAAGAAATGTGCTCGTAATTTCTTTTGTGCATTAGCAGTTCTGTTTCTGACTTCATTAACTTTCATTAGCAGTGTATTGATAGTTGAACATCAGTTTATCAGTTTATTTAGAGCCAGTAGAGAGCCATAACAGCCATGCTCAGACAGGGCTAACATTAGCATTTCCGCAGTTTTGGGCCTTCAGAGGCCTTTCAAAGGTCAGTGCAGCCAAATCAGGCGCATTACTGTCAATGGATGAACCTTACTGAGGTTTTGCATGCACAGTTTATTCGTTCTGGAATTGCAGACACAAAGCCCAGTGTGACCAAAGCTTTATTCATTAGCGGACATTGACCTATAAGGTACTGATACTGCTAAAGCTTGAGGTGCTGTGAGTATTGACCAGTTCCAGATTACAGTGATAGTAGATATTGTGCAGTCCGAGGGCATTTGTGGCTGACCATGTCTGGTTCTTCATTCACTGCTTAGCTCCTGTGACCCTGGACCCAAACACAGCCCACCCCTGTCTGTACCTGTCAGATGACCTCACCTCTGTCCACTACAGTGGCCTGTGCCTTCCTCTCTCAAGCAACCCAGAGCGTTTCCACATCAGTGCTGAGGTTCTGGGCCGGGTCGCCCTCTGTTCCGGCACCCACAGCTGGGACGTGGAGGTGGGGGCCAGCGACGACTGGATCCTGGGGGTGGCCAGCGCCTCCGTCAAGAGGGACAAGGAGGTCCCGGCGCGCCCAGAGAATGGTTTCTGGACACTGTGCCTGAGGGATGGGGAATACAGGGCCATGGTGTCGCCCCCGATGCCGCTGGACGTGAAGCGAAGGCTGCAAAGGGTTCGAGTGCAATTAGACTGGGATGCAGGGAAGGTCTCTTTCTCCTGTCCCATGGAGGGGTGCAGCCTGCACACGTTCACGCACACGTTTATGGAAAAGGTGTTGCCGTACTTTTACACTCAAAGTAAACAGCCTCTGAGGGTTGTACCAAGTCCTGTGCTTATTTCAGTGATGGAGAACAAAAGTAACATCATTTTCTTGTAAATGAAATGCTGCTGATAATAGACAACAGTTTCCTTATAGGAATTTAAAATCATATGATGTATGATGTACATCATTTCCACATTAAAGCAGCAGTATGTAGTATTTTTAGCTTAAAATAACAGCTTTAAGAATCATCAAGATGCTCCACTGACCTTTTAATAAGGAGAACAGCACCACTATCATTGCTGCTCCGGGCTCTGCATGCTGCGAACTGCACTATGTAACTTTGGTGAAATAGGCAGGATAACTCTGCGTAACCCATAAGAGTCATATTCCTGTGAGTTCAGGAGCAAAAAAATACCAATTCTCACATAATGCTGCTTTAAATGTAGCCAGCCAGCCAGGGCATGTTTGAGAAGCTTAGGTTTGCTTCGTTAGTTTTTAAAAATGTATTAATGTTATTAATTGAGTATTTTTTTGAGTTTTGGGCCCCAGTGTAATATATTTTAATGGGGCCCAAATTCCCTGGATGCCCCCCTGGGTGTGGTAATAACTCCGCCTAGCTTTGTGATGGTCACAGGGTCAGGCACTTGGGTGTCAGTGTTCAGTGATCAGTGTTTTGCTCTGATAACTGAAGCCGTTATTGCTTATATTGGTCTTGACTGTATACAGATGTCTGGAATGGTGCACTGGATTCATTTGAATAACAATATATATATATATTATTTTATTTTAATTTTAATGCATGATTTTCTTCCTGTTCCCTCAAAATAAAGAAAACTTTGCAAGAACAGCTCACCAAAGATTGGATATCAGTGAAGCTGAAGGTGTAAACCCATGCAGTCTATCTATTTTAGGATTTTTTTCCCACTATAAATTCTGGGTCAATGCTGTGAAGCGGGACGAGTAATGGTGATTACTTGCAGATGCTAGAGACTTCAAAGGCCTTCCTTAACAGCTGTCTTTTTACACCAGGATTGCTTTTGGTATCTTCGTAAAACATCAAGGGACTTAAGCAGGGAGGTCTCTCATTACAAATCTGCTGCTCAGTGTGTCAGATTTATGCAGCACCAAGGCTGAAACACTCAGTATTGAGAGATTAGGTTCTGATACGTATCAGTACAATGATGATACACACATTAACGAAGAAAGACTACCAGGCCCGCTGTGTAGTCCCGGGGTTTAACTGCACCCAGCAGGACATGGCTTATACCTGCTGCACAACCCCACCAAGCTTCTTCCTAAAGCTGTAAACCCACTTTAAGGACAGGGAGCAAATTACTTGAGCAATCTTGGTACTTTGTTACTGTACTTAATTATGACTGTGGGTGACTTTAGCATTATTAAAAGTAATTAAATACTTGCAATTGAAGTCAGTTACATTTCCATGGAATACATCATAACTTGAATAGAAATGGTTCTAAAGTAGCAACAAAAAATGATTTCAGTATAGAACCCTTTTTGTATAATATGTAGACATCTGACATCTCACATGTCTCCTTATAGGTCAGTTTTCATCATAGGTCAGTAGAATTCTCCTTAAAGGTCAGTAGAGTTTTCTTCATAGGTCAGTAGAATTCTACTTAAAAGTCAGTAGAGTTTTCTTCATAGGTCAGTAGAATTCTCCTTAAAGGTCAGTAGAGTTTTCTTCATAGGTCAGTAGAATTCTCCTTAAAGGTCAGTAGAGTTTTCTTCATAGGTCAGTAGAATTCTACTTAAAAGTCAGTAGAGTTTTCTTCATAGGTCAGTAGAATTCTACTTAAAAGTCAGTAGAGTTTTCTTCATAGGTCAGTAGAATTCTCCTTAAAGGTCAGTAGAGTTTTCTTCATAGGTCAGTAGAATTCTACTTAAAAGTCAGTAGAGTTTTCTTCATAGGTCAGTAGAATTCTACTTAAAAGTCAGTAGAGTTTTCTTCATAGGTCAGTAGAATTCTACTTAAAGGTCAGTAGTGTTTTCTTCATAGGTCAGTAGAATTCTACTTAAAGGTCAGTAGAGTTTTCTTCATAGGTCAGTAGAATTCTACTTAAAAGTCAGTAGAGTTTTCTTCATAGGTCAGTAGAATTCTCCTTAAAGGTCAGTAGAGTTTTCTTCATAGGTCAGTAGAATTCTACTTAAAGGTCAGTAGAGTTTTCTTCATAGGTCAGTAGAATTCTACTTAAAAGTCAGTAGAGTTTTCTTCATAGGTCAGTAGAATTCTTCTTAAAGGTCAGTAGAGTTTTCATCATAGGTCAGTAGAATTCTCCTTAAAGGTCAGTAGAGTTTTCATCATAGGTCAGTAGAATTCTCCTTAAAGGTCAGTAGAGTTTTCTTCATAGGTCAGTAGAATTCTACTTAAAAGTCAGTAGAGTTTTCTTCATAGGTCAGTAGAATTCTTCTTAAAGGTCAGTAGAGTTTTCATCATAGGTCAGTAGAATTCTTCTTAAAGGTCAGTAGAGTTTTCTTCATAGGTCAGTAGAATTCTCCTTAAAGGTCAGTAGAGTTTTCATCATAGGTCAGTAGAATTCTCCTTAAAGGTCAGTAGAGTTTTCATCATAGGTCAGTAGAATTCTCCTTAAAGGTCAGTAGAGTTTTCCCCATAGATGAGTAGAGTTTCTATCATAGTTGAGTAGAGTTTTCCTCAAAGGTCAGTAGAGGTTTCTTCATAGGTCAGTAGAATTCTCCTTAAAGGTCAGTAGAGTTTTCCCCATAGATGAGTAGAGTTTTTATCACAGGTGAGTAGAGTTTTCCTCAAAGGTCAGTAGAATTCTCTTCAAAGGTCAGTCTGGTTTTCCTCAAAGGTCAGTTGAGTTTTCATCACAAGTCAGTAGATTGTGACATTGTGACGTGCTACCTTGTGAAATGTCTGTACAGCATTTCTATTTTGGGCCCAGGCTGGCTTCACTGTAAGCAGCTGTGACTGTGCAGCTCAGTCATCACTGTCATTCCACAGTGGTAAGTGCACCGGATAAAAGTAGCAAATATGGGTCACGACTGAGCTAAAACTCTCATATCTAACATCTAACATCAGTTCATCAGTCAGGATGGGTTTCACTTTTTGAGTCTTGGCTCCTCACTGGTTCTTCCTCAGGCTCTTGGAGAGTTTTTTTGCCACAGTTTTTTCACCCAAAGTGACTCATTAATGATCTGGACTTGCATTTCTGGACAGCTGCCTGGGACATCTTGCGCTTATGCATGAACAGTGCTATAAAAACATAGGTCAACTGAATCCACATGCTGAGTCAGGTGTGTCTGAGCGAGAAAAACTCCAAACTCTTCAGCTTTGCTGAAAACTGCTGCACATATTTGGTGAAACAGCAGGTGCAGAGCACGTCCTGCTGAGCGTAGGGGAGACCGCCAGGTTAATCCTGTCATTAACTCGGCTCAGAGGATCTTTGTGAGCCATTCAGAAAGGAGGAGTGAGAGAGCAGCCACAGTAGGATTGGGACTCACTCAGGCTTTGCTGACCAGCTTGAATCTACCATCTGACCGAGCTAAGGACATATGGTCGCAGCACGTTGGTGAAATTTCTCAGTTCACTCATTTTTATTGATGAAGAATATAATAAGCATGTATATGAAGCTGCATATGAAGAGATACAAGACAGAGGAGCTACAGAAAGCTAAATACTGGCCAAAGTAGGGTTCTCTCACGCTTGGTCGACGTTGAAAGGAGGCGTTAAAATGCAGCGGTCACAGTCCAAAACAGAGTTGACCTCTCCCTCGTCATGGTACAGCAGATTTGTGTGCTAAGGAACACTTCAAGGACATGAGCAAGGCTGCCTGTGGCCTTATCGCCCTAGCTAGAAGACAGCTGGAGATAATATTTGCTAAGAAGATACACTTCCTTCATAGTGCGTCTCACATTCACATATAATAACGAACTGGATGTCCCAGCTGGCACGTCCACACAGATAGAGGTCAAGAGTCTGAAGGTGCCCTAGAATGGACAACTGTGTTTACTCCCTCTTGGCATTATTGAATAATGAGAGTTCGGTATATGGAAGTACTTGACGAACCGTGAACCTCAGATGCAAAATCCATGTCATCCACGTCCCTAACGCGCCCCCAAAATGTACAAAACCCCACCTCACTGGCAAAAGCCCTGAAGCCTAACACAAAGACTAGGGTGTAAGGCTAAAAATGCTAAAAGCTAATGCTAGCCGACGTGAAAGGTAGACCAAATACTAAAAGAATCCATCAGTTAAATGGCCGCAGGGATAGCCATGATGAGAGCCGCAAGGTCCAGGGGAGAACTAGTGACGTGAGTTGGTGCTAGCCAGGTGCTAGGCTGAAAGCTAACCCTACCACACCCTGCTGCAATCTCTTCAGCTAGCTAATCACACACCATGCCGTCTGGACACTGAGAGGACCCAGTTACAGGTCTAAACACAATAATAGACTAAGCAACGCTAGCCTGGACTAGGCTAGTCTAAGCAGCTGTAAGCAGTTGTGGTGCCAGCCAACCAGCCAATAAAAGCAGAGCTTTGCACTTTTTCATGAAAGGTAAATCAGTGTGTTTAAATGGTAAAATAACAGGGTGGTAAACAGGCTTGTAGCATTGTTACCCCACACTTACTATTTATACATTTAACAACTTACTCAATATAAACATTTTAATACCATACACATCGACTATACACCGATTAGCCATAACATTAGTACCATCTGCCTAATACTGAGTAGATACCCCTTGTGCAACCACAACAGCTCTCAGATTCTTAGGCTTGTCCATTTGTCCTGCTTTTAACACCTTCATCGCCTTCAAGATCTGACTGTTTACTCACTGCCTAATATGCAAATCCCACTCCTTGACAGATGCCACGCTACCTGTTTTTCACTTCACCTGTCAGTGGTACTATTGTTATGGCTGATTGGCTCACCTTGTGTTCACACACCTGAGAAGCAGTGTGTGGATCACAGTGTCATGTTTCACTGTCAGACAAATAAATCGGAGAGTACAAACAGCTGAGAGTGTCTTGAGACTGGAGTGTCGTCCCCTCGGGCTGTTATTGTTATCTTGCAAGTTTGTGCCGAGTCCCACAGAGGAACAGTGGAACAGCCTCTGCACAAACAGCCAGAGTACATAAACACCCCTACATACATACATATAGTACATACCTGTAGACCAGGACCACCAAACTAAATCGATCAGAACGTAGGCCGCATTTCTGGACTGTATACGAAGGGCCCTCCACTTCCTCCACAGTCTTCTATGACGTTTGGGGCCGAGAAATGCAGCCCACCTGGGCTGGAGCCTAAGCAACTCATCCCTAGTTTAGGGCTAGGGTAGGTATGGGCTAGGTTAAGGTTAAGGCCTATGTTCAGGTTAGAATTAGGTTTAGGTGTAGTGGGTCAAGTTTAGGTTAAGGTTAAGGTGTATATTCAGGCAACAGGCCTCCACCCTTGGCCTCCACCCTGTTGTGGAGAATGAGAGAAGGCAAAGGCAGATAGATAAAGGGACTGGTGTCTCAAATTCTTCAGAGAGCTCCAAGTTTCTATCAGAGCAAGGAAGTGAAGTATGTGAATTGATGCCAAATCCATCTTGGCAATCGAAGGATCCTCCAGCCATCGCTGTTTGAGACGGGGGACAGATGAGATTGCTAGTCTCATGGTAATCAGTGATGGGGAAGGTGAAGGTGTCTTCAAGGCCAAAATAGGAACTGAAAGCACCTTTTGGAAGTGAGTTGGAAGATGAAGTATCATACAAAGAAGTGAGATAAAAAATAAGCAACTGCTGCCCGAAAAGGATGGGTTCAGTCTCGGCTGTGACGGTGGAAACAGAATGCAAGCTCAACAACTTCTGGCACTGCTCTTTCTCCTCCACTTGCTTTAAGCGGCACATGCTCTATGTCTGCTGTTATTGAAGTGTGAAAAAATGACGCCAGTTCAGTGCAGGACAATCTTATTTATGTGTTATGCTCATTATATACTAAAGGCAAATTCAGGCCCAAAAAAGTGAAAATCCACCCCATGGTTTTGTACTGAAGCTCAGAGGCAGTGGGATTGAAATCCTGTGGTGCATTTTTACTTTCTGGACCTGGATTTTCCTTTTCTAATACCAGCCTTCTCTCCTGGATTATTTGAGTTCCTGTGTTCCTCTATTGTCTTGTGCTATCTTGTCCTACTTCTATCATAACTCTATAATTTCAGAGGAGAATGGAATTGAATTGAATGGAGTCTTGGCATGTCTAGTGGTCTTTCCTCACACTCTTGGGGGGTTTTGAGTCCTGGTTCTTCTCTAAGGGTTTTTATATTTTGGGTTGCTTAAGTAACATTTCTGTAAAGAAAAATGTTGGGCCTGTAAAAAAAAAAAAAAAAAAAAAAAAAAGTTTTACTGCAGTGCTGTGCTTTACAATGATTGGGAGACTGCAGAATATATATATATATATATATATATATATATATATATATATATATATATATATACTGTGATGTGTGCTGAAGTTAGGGTCTCAGATAATCTGCAGTCTCCCATCAATCCTGTGGAGAACCTCTAGCACCTCTAGTCTTCAAATCTAGAGTGCGCAGACAGATTTAGGAAACAGATTTCCTAAATGTGAAATATTGTAATATTGTAATATTGTAAAGCACAGCACTGCAATAAAACTGTTAATTATTTACTGTAATAACTAAAAAGAGAGATTAGCAAGACAAAACCTAACCTAAGTAGGAACTGGCTTAAGTTTTAGTGGCTTAGTGAAACACATGATGGCGCCACAATCCCACTTATGTCTGAAAATCCTAGCCCTGCTGTTGCAGACCAGGCCGGGTTTGGCTGGTTGTGTAGGCTCTGATTGACCAGTGGTCAGTCAGTGTAGTAGTTTATCCTGTCTGATGGCAAAAGGCACGTTTCCCAATAGAAGTCCACTTAAAAATGACCTCTTTTTTCCAAATAAAATGTACAGTGTAGCACTGTAGCACTGTAACACACCTTCTCAACTGTCAGTGGACGCCAGTGTACGAAGACTTTATTCCAGGTAATTTTAAAGCACTTCTATTGGTCCATTTGTCAGGACACCTTGACTCCTGACAGATTTACATCATATCAAAAAAGGTGAAAAAAAAAACAAACAACAAAACTGGAGCTACAAGGTTCTGGCGTGGCAGCGACTGTCTCTGTCTACCAATGATGTTCCAGTCTGTATTTCTTTGTTGTCTCTTCCAGGGACAATTAAAACACAGAAAAGACATTTATTTAGTTATTGTCCCCATTCATGACATGTGGAGGTTTTAGGTTTGCACACCCTGGTGGTTTGTTTGGTGGAGTGTTTGGATGTAGTATTGCGCAACATTACAAAGCGTTCAGGATGTCTACAGTGGAAACATCATGCTGCAGTGCACTCAGCTTAGTTAATTAGAATGGGAGTGTTGTGGTTATGTCTTTGTGGCTGCTCAACATGCTGGGACCATGCCTGGATTATGCCATGGATTATCCCAGAGGCCCAGGCCACTAGGGGGCCCATGGGAGCTATTTTAACGTTGCTAGCAAATAAAGCAGTATGATTGGTAAAATAGATAGATAAGATAGATAAGATAATCAAGATGTTGGGGACAAAGAGGCCATCGGCAGCCGGGGCCTCAAGAGAGAGGGCAATTGGCCTTGCTCTCTCTAAAATGGGTAGATGGCGCTATCCCCCCCACATCACTCTAGTGCAGTGCTGGCCATCACTGCCGTCTGCTAGCCAGTGCGCCAGAGCCGGGTATACATGCGCTTCCCTCCAGGCGCGATGGTTGCCTGGTGACGTTGCATTGGCGGCAGATTGAAAAATAGGTGTGTCTGGCTGGTGTGTGTTGGTCTTGCCCTCACCAGTGTTAAGGGCGGAAATTGGGGAGAAATTGGGGAGAAATTGGGTAAAAAAATCAGAAATAAATAAATAAATAAAAAACGTTCAATGGAAGTCAATGGAAAAGGATTTTATTCAAAGTCATTTTGGAGCGTTTCTATTGGTCCGTTCATCAAGACATTTTGATACAATGCAAAGAGCAAATTCCAGATTCACAATTGTGTCAAAAAGTGAAAAACAACAAAAATAAATATGCATGGTCACCACATCTAGAGATCCTCTGTACATCTCCCGTTCACCTAATCATCAACACCCATCAATCTTCAAATCTGGACTTTGAATCCAGTTTCCATTCCTGCATTTTGTCCTCGGTGGACGTTCAGTTCAGGCCACTCGACGTCCAGGACTAGAAACTGGATCAAGTTCCAGATTTGAGGACCTCTGTTCTAGTCCTTTAAGCTGGAGAGTTTTCTTTTTTCTCTTTGCAGCAGAACATCTTTTGCAAAGTCTGGGGCAGAAAGGGCACCTTCTCAAGGCGGGACAGGTACACGAGGGGCTGGATGCTGCTGCTGATGTTCAGAAAGGCATAACCTACAGGCTGAACATAGCAGGTGAAGGCCAAAGGAGAGTAGTGGTCCTGGAAGGGGAACAAGGCCACCGGAGGCAAGTAGTTGCACACGATAATGGCCAGAAGGGAGAGAACCATCTTGAAGGCCTTCTTCTTCATGGGGTGCATCTCATCTTTCCCTGCACCCCGTGAGCGCTTCAGGGCCCAAAGAATGGACAGGTTGCACACTACCATCCAGGCAAACGTGGCCAGGATCTCACCCGTGAAAACCTTCTCAAAGTTTGGGAGGCCCCCGACGGTTTTCGCCGAGGCATAAGCAAAGGTGAGGCACAGGACAAACATGGATAGACCAATCCTGTACTTGCTGGCCTTGAGCTGGCCGAAGGCTATGGGGAAGAGCACGGCAACAAAGCGGTCCAGGCAGATGCAAGAGAGGAACAGTGGCCCACTCGTGTCCTTCACGCCATAGGAAAACTTCAGGGCCATCCAGCCTTCTTTGCTTTGCCAGTAGAAGAGGTTGAGGAAGATTATGGGAACCATGAGCCCAAAGTAAGCGTCCATGAAGGCCAAGCACCCCAGGAAGATGTCGGAGGTGGTGGGCTCGTTCCTGTTGCGGATAAGGATGGCTAGGACCAGGATGTTGGCCGGAAATCCTATTACTATGTTAAAGGTTTGGAATATCAGATCAAAGAGGATGCCCTCCACCATGTTCTCACAGCCATCAAACACACTGAAGGTCTTATGTGTGGCATTGTACAGCTCTGGTGAAGAAGTAGGGTCGAGGGTGTGGTTTGTCCTGGAGTAGAAGCTGTATCGGCTCCACATGGCTTCGGTGGAGATGATCCTGCTGTTTGAGGTTCTGAGGTACAAGGCAGATATGAAAGTAATATTAATCATCTAATTAAACAGTTGGACGTACACCAACTGGTCACTTCTTTCAGCACATACTTTCCATTCTATCAGCTCCACTCATCATATTGGAGGCCTTTGTAGTCCATCTGTTTCTCTGCATACCTTGTTAGCCTCCTTTCACCCTGTTCGTCAATGGTCAGGACCTTTCAGGACTAACCACCACCGAGCAGCTATGGTGATGGTGTGTTCTGTTGGACTGAGAATAGTCCTGTGACCACTGATGACGGACTAGAGGATGACCAGCACAAAATGTGCAAATGTGCAACTTCAGATGACCTTCTGTCTCTGACTTTACATCTACAAGGTGGACTGACTAGGTAGGAGTGTCTGATAGAGTGGACAGTGAGTGGACAGACACAGCATTTAAACACTCTTGCTGCACTGCTGTGTCTGATCCACTTGTACCACCAGCACACCATCACCACCATCGCCATGTCAGCCAGTGTCGCTGCAGTGCTGAGAATGATGACCCACCACCCAATTACTACCTGCTCTGTGGTAGTCAGTCCTGTGAGGTCCTGACCAATTAAAGAACAAACAGATGGACTACAGTCTGGAAATATAGATATTACAGAGTGCTCCTATATGATGAGTGGCGTTGATATGATGGACAGTGAGTGTTAAAACAAGGAGGTGGTTTTAATAAAGCCAGTGGTCAGTGTTTAGACTTGGATCTTGATTGGACTCTGGAGTCTTGCATATTCTGCATATCATCATCATCATCATCATCATCTTCTACAGCTGCTGCCTTTAGGATTCAGTGCTGTATGAGGTCATATGATTTCATGGAAGAACAAACAAACAGCATCACATCGCAACCATGCCGCTAATCACAAGCCATGTTCATGAGGTCCTGGGCCCTTCAATTCTAAAAAATAGCTAACATGTGGTCTACAGCTTAAGGCTCTGAAGGCAAGGCTTGAGTCCTTCACCAGGCAGGGTCACATGATATGGTACACAAACCATAATAGAGGTCATTTTATGCTACAGAAGCTTTTTCAACATAAAGAACATAGATTATATGGTCCCGAACCCGAACTGTTCAAATGTCTTTGACGATTCTCTGAAACCAATGGTAAACCAGCAAAACTAGGCTTGCCTGGTTTTTCTTATTTCCTCATGAAAGCCTCTTTAAAAAAGGTAAGGAGGCCCCACCACCGTAGCTCTTCACTACAAATGTAATCTCATTCCCAGTTCCCTGAAGTGCTACATCTAATTTAAAGCTCACAAACATGGGGAACGACTATTAGGACGACTGATTTCTTTCACTTAGTGATAAGTGCCATTTTGGCCAGAACATCTGAGCCAGATGTCCGATAATCACCGTGTGTTCACACACCCGAGAAGCAGTTTGTGAATCGCACCGTCACGTTTCACTGTCAGATAAATAAATCTGAGACTACAAACAGCTGAGAGTGTCTCGAGACTGGAGCGTCGGCCCCTCAGGGCTGTTATTCTGTTATTCCAGCGAGCTTGTGCCAAGTCCCACGGGGGGGACCGGTCTCTGCACAAATAGGAAGAACACACACAAACGCACCTGTGGACACAGTGGACCACCATAGCGATGATCAGCCCAGTTAATAAAAAACATAATCTACTGGTAAGCTTCACTGTCACACTCTGTCACAGAGTGTAATTGTAAAGGTTCTGCTGGAAAGGTTTCTGAGACCACACTTCATTTACTGGCTGTCCAGTCACATCAGCTTGTGAGGTTATTCACGATTCAGGAGATCCACGGCAAGAAGGAGCAAAGAAAATGAATGTACTGGTTCTAAACTGGTTCTTATCTTCTTAAACAGGTGAGTAAAGTGTGCCATTAAAATATAGTAAGACCAGGACAGACAGGAGAGAATGGAGGATTTGACCAAATCAAATGGCTAAAGCTGCTGCTGTTCCCAGAACATTGGACTGACCACCCCAGAGTCTAGACCTCAACGTCTTTGAATGTGCTTGGAGAGCAGCAGAAAAATGCTCTAAGGCTAAAGTTTGGAAATATGGAAAAACCTCTGGGTCTCTGAACCCCCTGCTGAAAAATATACTGCTGGTCAAGCTGGTTAAGCTGGTTGTCCAGGTTAGTTCCTGACCAATGCAGGGTATGTTTGTGTTTGATGGTTTTAGCTAGTTGACCAAGCTACTCGACTAGTATGATCAAGCTTGTTGTGCAGCATGTCCAAACAAAGTCAACCAGCTTGACGACCAGCTTGGTCAGGTTGGTCATGCTGATGGGCCAGCTAGTCTATCAAACCACCATAGGGTATGTTCTCTCCTGGATGACCAGCTTTGCCTCCACCTAGACCATCAGCGACCACGTGAAACTAGCTAGCAGCAAAAGCTGGTCTAGAGAACAAAGCTAAATTTAAACAAGCGAATAATGAGGCCTAACTTCTAAACCATTAAGATTCACCTGGAATCCACCTGCCTCGCAAATAGCACCACTTATCACAATATGACACAAACCACAGATACAAAGACCTTCTGAGGCAGCAGCCACATGTTCACCATATGTGTCACACAAGCTATTCCCCTTAACCCCCCACCCCATGTCTAACCCCAATGGAGCAGTGCTGGTGGGCCTGGATGCAGTTCATTGTTTAAGTACTCCGATCCCTAGCCCAGCTATTTAGCACGTCCTCCATGCATTCATGTATTCAGGCAACAAAAGCGCCTCAGCCTTTTATACTTGAGCATGTGCTCAGCGCCGCTGCCCTGTGAGGTCCTCACAGTTGTGAGCTGGCCCTGAACCTTCACTCCGTCTGGGGCACTGCAGATCCCTCCTGGGCCCTAAACTCGCCTCATCTCCTCCTCTCCTGATCCAGCCTCGGGCTGACACAGCCACTGTTTGCTAAACAGGCTCTCTGGAGATGGCCCTCTTAATCAGCCATGTTTTTATTCCTCTGGCTCTGGGAATTGTGACCAGTTAAAGGTAGAAAATGGACAGCTGATTTAATTGGTTGTGGCAGTGTGCGCCGTTAAGGAATAATTTAAGCGGTGAAGTCCTGCTGCCGAATGCAGGATGAAGTCCTCGAACCCCTGCGCTGGTGAGCTCCAAGATTCGAGGAACTGGGAATCAGTGCTAGAATTTCAGAGCACCGCGCCTGGGAGCTGACCGAAAGATCTTTCACATGTCAATGAATCACTTAATGCGTCACTGTTAGTTGTTTCTCAGGCTTCGTTGATAATAACAATGATGATATTGATGATGATGATGAATCATGTAATTCAAGTTTAATAAATACTCAAATTTTCAATATCCATTCTTATCTAATGTATCAGTGCCCAGTACATGTCAATATTAATTAATACGTTAATAATCAACAGCAATATTACATATTACATCCACATACAGAACCTAAAAAGCAACTTTCTCCAACATCTAAAAAAAGCAGCACCTACAGGACATCACAAACTGACAATACACACCGAACTGTGCTCCCTTACGCAAGTGATGGTCCTCTTTACTCTTATCTGGAGAGCTGCCGTCAAATCCACCTGTAAGGAAGGGTACGACGGAAGAGTGTGGACGGACTTTGAAAGCGAGACCGTCTTTATAAACTTTACTAAACCCTGAGGAATTAGAGATATTGAGGAGAGGAGGAGGACCTTCTTGAAAGGCCTCTTGGACCACACCCCTGGAGATACAGCTGACAGGCTGTTTTTTTTTTACAGCGTTCTCCGCTGAGACGTTTTGTCCACAGGTCACAGTGGGAACAGTGGGAACAGTGGGAACCATGTCTCAGAATGGCTCAAGCAGTTTCTAAAATGTAAAGCAGGTGGATGGAGGTGGAAACTGAAGCAACCATGGAGTAACTGATGGAGTAACTGCTCAGAAATGAACTGGAAAGATGAAGTAGAGTTTAATGATTTTTTTGTATTGGCTGGTTTGAGGACTTAAATAATAAAAAAAATTTTTTCATGTCATAGCTTATCAGCAACCCAGAGGCTAGCTGTAGCTTCGCAGACGAACGCACTGGTTGTGCAAAGCCCAGTGGAAATAATGTTCTTCAAATGAAAAGAGCTTTTTTACTCATTATATAGACTGATACATGTTTTGACAATTTTATTGTCCAAGTACATTCATAGTATAATATAGTTATTTATAGTAATAATTGAAATATAAAATAAAATACATTTAGAATTAACAAACCTAACTCTGGATTTCTGTATTAGACATTTCTTTATGAGAAAAGCACTCATGTGTCAGCCTTTTTTTCCATAGAAAAAAATGATATGATAATATTTTAATGCATGTGGCTTAATTCCCCCTTTGTATCCTCCCCTTATCGCTCTTGTTTCAGTGCCCTGTTCTGCTTTTTGTGCTGTAATTTGTGATTTTAAAGACTAAATAATTAGAAGATTAAAAAACACTGTGGGGGGCAGTGGTGGCTCAGTGTTTAGAGCTCTGGGCTATTGATGACAGGGTTGTGGGTTCGATTCCCGGGCTCGGCAAGCTGCCACTGTTGGGCCCTTGAGTAAGGCCCTTTACCCTCTCTGCTCCCTGGGCGCTGGAGTTGGCTATTTTTATATATATTTTTTATATTTTGTAGCTACCGTATATGTTATATTTTTGTGGCTGTAATTAGCTTCCTGCTAACTGTAGCTACTGTATATGTTATTTTTGTGGCTGTAATTAGCTTCCTGCTAACTGTAGCTACTGTATGTTATATTTTTATGTCTGTAATTAGCTTCCTGCTAACTGTAGCTACTGTAATACTTAATTTAATGGCTGGAATAAAAAATGCATATATATATATATATATATATATATATATATATATATATATATATATATATATTATTTGGTATAAAATCCCTTTAGATTCACCACCATTTTTACTGCATAAAATCTCAGTATGTCTTCAAAATCTAGCTGAGTCTGTTCACCTGGAGACTGAAAGGATGAAGAAGTGAACATTTTGTTCGAGCTGAAAAACAAAAAATGCTCTTTCTGTTCAAAACAAATGACTTTTCTGCAGTTTCTCTCTGATCTGAACCGTTCTACTTAGAGATCTTCCCACAGCCTAGAAACCCCCCAACGAACAATCGCAACTCCAAAGTGGCGAGGCGTAAAACCAGCAGTAAGTGCGCTTCGTCTTTCCTCAAGCTAGCACTCCCCTGACTGCCTCAGCAGCTCCCTTAAGCCCACGGTGGGAGCTGCTCTGCGTTCTGGGACACGACAGGGTCGGGTCCCATCAGCCCAGGGGCCCCGGAGTTCCTCCCACCCCTTACACGTCACTCCTGATCTCCTATTTAAGCTCATGTTCTTCAGACACACAAGCCCAGAGAGGAACCTGACTCTGGCTCTGACTCTAATGGGCTGCTGAGGGAACGGCGAGGTCTCGCTGAAGATGTGGAGGACGCTCAGAGGAATAGAGCAGAAGTCTTTCATATCATTTCATTTATAATTCACGGCTGCGTTTTGGAAAGCCTCATGAAGCAGAGATATGTATATTTGAAAAGGGCAAAAAGGAACCGTTGTATAAATTCTTAAACAGATGCATCTGCTGGCTTGATTAGGATTCTGCTTTTAAGAGGTTTTCTTTGTTTAATGGTGAATGATTTAAGAGATGCGACCACTTTTTTTGTCACTGTGCGTCTTGTAGGCATCTACATTTGCTGTATGATCAATGTCTTAATGTCTTAAGGGCTTTACTAGATCTTTTAAGAGCCTGGGACTTTCCCAGATAGCAAATGAATAATTATTTGATCAGATCATCATTCTGGTTGAGGCTGAAATCTTGATATCAGTACTATGTTGCATCAACAGGCCTTAAGTATCCTTGAAAGTGATCTTTCATTGATTTTTCATTGTTTACCACCATCGTTCATTGGTGGTAAAAAGGCGTATGACTTCCCCAGCCCATTAAAGAGGGCTAGAGGGGTAGCGAACATTAGGTAATTTAGACAAAAGTATTGGGACACCTGCTCATTCATGGTTTCTTCTGAAATCAAGGGTATCAAAAGAGTAACGTAGCGTAAAGTGTCTCTATTGTGCTGGGAACAATGCTTTTTTTAGCAGGTTTTAGAGCATTGCTGTGGGGATTTGATTGCATTCAGCGACAAGTGTGGTAGTGAGTTCAGCATGTTGAATGATCACCACCACACTTCACCCCAAAAACTTATCTCAAAAGTGTTGGATGGAGCACCACCATCCGTCATTGCAAAGAACACAGTTTCTCCACTGCTCCACAGCTCAATTCTGGGGGGCTTTAGACCCCTCTAGCCCGTCCTCATCTCATCTCAGCAATTTCAGCCCGTTTCTCCTTACTGTCTCTCTCTCTCTCTCTCTCTCTCTCTCTCTCTCTCTCAGACTCTCACCACCCGTTTCTCAGACTCTCACCACCCGTGCCAATATTCTTTTTAAAAGCAGTGCTATAACACCACATATGCTTCCCTAGCCCTTTAAAAAAGGCTAGAGGGGTCTAAAGCCCCCCAGCATTGAGCTGTGGAGCAGTGGAACTACGGTTTCTCTGGAATGATGGAAGGTACTCCATCCAATACGTTTGGGATGAGCTGGGGAGTTGCAGGGATGAGGTGTGGTGGTGATCATTCAACATCCTGACCTCACTAAAATAACAGGGTGGTCAATCTAACAATTTTCGCTCCAATAAAAGTCACACACTTACTATTTACACACCAAGCATCAAAGTGAACACTCAATACGTGCAGCCCAAGTGGTGTCATTGCATCTGTAAAGACAGCTGTTAAAGAGTCGTAGCTCTGAGACGCTGCTTTATAAGCAGTGAAAGCTAAAGAGGGCAGTAGTGATCTACGCTGCTGTACAAACACACACACACACACTTACTTCAGCCCCTCATTCTAGACCTGGAATGCCAGCGTTACACCACTGCTGTTTTTTTTACCAAACATATTGCCTGGCTTAATCAATCACAACTATTAACCCCATTAACACTCCAATGCTCATCACACACTAAGGCGTATTACTCAGTAACTACAGGGATGTCTGTACAAACTGGTGGGGCTGTTCTCTGGTAAGAAAAGGCATGCTGGGAGACCCCAGGGGTTAACAAGTCAGGGGACATCTTCCAAAAAAAATGAAAGGCAATATTAAATCTCTCACCTGTGAAACTCTTCGACCTGCAAAACTTTCCCCACACTCAAGGTCTGTGGTATAATGGATGGGCTCTGGCTGGTTATGTCATATCAGATCTGAGAGAGGTGGATGGGTGTCATTGTACATGTAAAATGGCACTTTAGTGCTTGTGTCCCTTGAATCTGGTTTAAGTCTGCATGTCAGAAATGGATGAGGTGTAGGTGGGGTTTTACAGAGCCTGACAGGCTCCATTATGAAGGAGAGAAATGAGCTACAAGCTACCTGCATCTCTCATCTCAGCAATTCAGCCCGTTCCACCTTACTGTTTGTCTCTCTCTCTCTCGGACTCTCATCACCCCTTTATTTTCTTCTCTTACTCACTCTCTGCACTCTTAAAAAAGGGGCCAATATGGTTTAGTTAAAGTGCTATAACACCACATTTAATTCTCTAGCCCTTTAAAGAAGGCTAGAGGGTTATAAAGCCCCCCCGGTATTGAGCTGTGGAGCAGTGAAAGAGCTGTGTTCTCTGGAATGATGGATGGTGGTGCTCCATCCAATACCTTTGGGGTGAGTTGGGGAGTTAGGAATGATGTGGGGTGATCATCATTCAACTTCCTGACTTCACTAGCGCACTTGCTGCTGAATGCAATCAAATCTGAAGAATTGAATCATCAATGAATGAGCCGATGTCCCAATACTTTTGTCCAAATATTGTAACAGAACTGAAGCATCTGATACAATTAAGGAAATCTCTTTCACCTTACCTTATCTTTAACTTCAACCTAAAACACTCAATAAGACTGTTGAGACACGGACACTGTAACACTGACATGCCGAAAGTCATGGGATAGGGACTGGTGTCGTGAAGGACTCCCTCTAGTGTCTAATAGAACTTATGTAGATGTAACAGTCTGTAACAGTGTGTCTGTAACAGCGTTTCTGCAACAATGTCTATTACTGAGTCTATAACAGGCATGCCTATAATAGCATGTCTGAACCTGTGTCTGTAACAGTGTGTCTGTAACAGTATGTCTATAATAGCATGCCCATAATGGCCTATCTGTAACTGTGTCAGTCCCAGTGTGTCTGACAGTACATCTATAATGCCGTGTCTGTAACAGTGTGTTAGTAACAGGGTCCATAATGTGTCTGTAGCAGCATGTGTGTAATGACATGTCTGTAACAGTGTGTGTGACAGTGTGTCTAAATATAACTTCTTTAGATTTAACAGTCTGTAACAGTGTGTCTGTAACAGCGTTTCGGCAACAATGTCTATTACTGAGTCTACAACAGACATGCCTATAATAGCATGCCCATAACGGCCTATCTGTAACTGTGTCAGTCCCAGTGTGTCTAACAGTACATCTATAATGCCGTGTCTGTAACAGTGTGTTAGTAACAGGGTCCATAATGTGTCTGTAGCAGCATGTGTGTAATGACATGTCTGTAACAGTGTGTGTGACAGTGTGTCTAAATAGAACTTCTTTAGATTTTACAGTCTGTAACAGTGTGTCTGTAACAGCGTTTCTGCAACAATGTCTATTACTGAGTTTATAACAGACATGCCTATAATAGCATGCCCATAACGTAACTGTGTGTAACTGTGTCAGTCCCAGTGTGTCTAACAGCATGTCTATGATGGCATATCTGAAACTGTGTCTGTAACAGAATGTCTGTAACGTGTCTGTAACAGTGGGTCTTTAACCGCATGTCTGTAAGAGTGTGTCTGTGACAGTGTGTCTGTAACTGTGTCTGTAAGAATGTCTGTAACAGTGTGTCTAACAGCATGTCTATAATACCATGTCTGTAACAGTGTGTTTGTAACAGCATATCTGTGTCTGTAACAGTGTGTAACAGGGTCTGAGTAACAGCATGTCAGTAACAGTGTCTGTAACAGTGTGTCTAACAGCATGTCTATAATGCCATGTCTGTAACAGTGTGTTTGTAACAGCATATCTGTGTCTGTAACAGTGTGTAACAGGGTCTGAGTAACAGCATGTCAGTAACAGTGTCTGTAACAGTGTGTAACAGTGTGTCTGTAATGGCATGTTTATTACAGTGTCTGTAACAGTGCGTAACAGGGTCTGAGTAACAGCATGTCTGTAACAGTGTGTAACAGTATGTTTGTAACAGCATATCTGTAATGTGTATGTAACAGTGTGTAACAGTGTGTCTGTAATGGCATGTCTATTTCAGTGTCTGTAAAAGGGTGTCACTCCACTGCTGCGTTCTCTTCACTGGCTTACTGTAGCTGCTGCCCGCATCAGATTCAGAACCTTGACGTTGGTCTACAAAGCCAAGAACGGACCAGCCCCTCCGTACTTGATGGCAGTGGTCAAAAGCCGATCCGCACCAAGAGCCCTTCGAGCTTCAAGTACGGCTCGGCTCGACCCTCCATCCCTCAAAATCCACAGAAGACGAGCGTCCAGACTTTTTTCTGTCCTGGCTCCAAAGTGGTGGAACGAGTAGTCACCTTATTGACTTGTGTTTAGTAGTGTCTTAAATTAAAGGTATTTTTGATTTTTTTTGGCCTATTCAAACTAGCTGAGGTTTTTCTTGGGTAAATAGCAAAGTACTTTTGTAAGTCGCTCTGGAGAAGAGCGTCTGCTAAATGCCTTAAATGTAAATGAATGAAGTGTGCAGGAATCGTTTTTGCATATGGCTGTATTTACCATAGTACTGTACAGCTTTAATAATTATATGTAACAGTCACTGCACACACAGGTGTCATTTCTTGTGACTTGGAGATTTCTCCTTACGAACTGATTCACTCACTCACTTACACATGTTTGGCAACCTTGAGATTCCTAAGACAGGGGCTCTTACTACTCAAATAGCTTTTGGTGCTTCACATCAACAACACTGTGCATCCTTGTATCTATAATTTTGTATTGTATTGTATCAGTCAATTACACACTGCATAAAGAAAAGTGACATTCTTCGCAGTATGGTTTCTGGTGACACTTTCGGGAAGCCCTCCAAGCCCCAGGTGTCTTCCAGGTGTCTGGTTCCCGCTGATAAGCAGACATCTCCTTGCAGGAGAAAGCGTCTGATCTGAGCTAACATGAGCGGCCTCAAAGGGAGCGGTAATTATAATCACTGCTCTTTAGGGTCCAGCAGCAGGGGTCTCCACGCAAACCACTTTCAAGGGATATGATGACAGAGAAGGAACATTGGATCATTCAGTTTCTTAGGTCAGAAGGAAAGGGGAGAAGAAAGCGTCCTTTATAAGATGTCAATGCATGCATGATTAAAAAGTGCGTCTGAATGGATTTCTCTGTGATTCTGTTCTCTGTAAAGTTTTACAGCGAGTCAAGCCACAGCTCAACACAGCATTAAGCATTAGTGCAGAACAATACTGTCCCTTGACAAAGTGTACAAAGCACTGTAAATATACAGGCCTGCCCATGGGCCATTTGGACTGATTCTTCATGGTATTTTGGATGATGATGATGATGATGATGTCTAAAGTTAACTCTCCTACAATTTTTCATTTCTGCATCTCAGTTTGGTCAACAATACATCCTGAGCTAAGGCTCAAAAACATTGGTCAACCAGTGAACTGTTTATTCCCATCTGCCGGTTAGAACTGAGGCCGTTGTTTTCTCTGATTCCTGACCATTGAGGGCTGTGGTGTTGCTAGGATTTGAACCTATGATCTCCTGAGTATCTTGACTAGCTGGTAGTTAGACAGTTGTACCCATCCACAGCCATCCACAGCTCAGTCTAAGAAAGAAGGGAAGGGTAAGTTTACCGTGCCATTTCACAGCTCTAGGGCTGTGGTGTTGCTAGGATTTGAACCTATGATCTCCTGAGTATCTTGACTAGCTGGTAGTTAGACAGTTGTACCCCTCCACAGCCATCCACAGCTCAGTCTAAGAAAGAAGGGAAGGGTAAGTTTACTGTGCCATTTCACAGCTCTAGACCGGCCCTACGGTCTAACTGCTGCTCATTAAGTGTGAGGAGGTCATTAGCTTAAATCACAGCAAGCCCCAAAAGCCTCCCAGTCTGGGGACGTCATATGATGCTCTGCTTCAGTAATCCAAAGAGTTGTTCTAACACTTACCCAACAAACTTCAGAGTATTGCCTTTCTGAAAAAAGAACAAACAGCCACTTTAAAGAACTGCGTTGTTTTTAGGATTTGTCGTTTTTGTGTTCAGTGCAGTTTAAGAAGACGAATTACTGCAATACAGATCAAATACAACCCGAATGACTACACCAACTAGCCGAGGCCTAATAATGCAACCTCTTGGGGAATAATGCTTATTAGAATAACTGCAGGCATTTTCTATACATGAATCCATTCTTTGCATCTCACTGAGGTTTCATTCCAGCGTCCTGCTTGAATGTAAAATGAGTTGAAGATTAAAGCAGCTATGGCCAGAGGTGATTTATCATATTGCCTTTGAAATCCAAAGCAAGGCTGGGAGAATCTGGAGTGAGCCGTCATAGAACAGGCATATTAATCTCTGTGCTTCACTGAATAGCATGAATGTCAATTCTTAGAAATGCTAAGAAGTGGAAGAGGAAAGAGAGAGGGTATGAGAATGGATGTGCTTCATGACCAGCTCATTCATATCCTCATTTATTTCCCAATTATTTCCTGCATTCATTTCTAAGAAACTACTCCAGCAGGGGTGAACTGCAGTGTGTACAACACTAGTGTCCAACAAAAGTAATTAAGTCTATTGTCAATCAGAAAGAAAGGGTTAATTCATATCACATAGCCACTAAATTGACCATGAAACTGCTGGGTTGAGGCCATTGGGTCTTTATGGAGGGTTATATCCACAAAGCTGGGTCATGTTAGCCTGGACTATGTCTCAGCCAATGGGCTTCTTATCTTCATAACTTCTGAAATCAAGGGTATTAAAAAGAGTTTATTCTGCTTTTAATATAATAACTGTCTCCACAGTCCAGAGAAGAAGGCTTTCTATTAGATTTTGGAGGAGCATTGCTGTGAGGATTTGATTGCATTCAGCTATAAGAGTTTTAAATGTAAGTGAGGACAGAATGTTGGATGATGATCACCACCCTACCTCATCCCAAAAATACTGGATGGAGAACCAACTATCTTTCCAGAGAACACAGCAGTTCCACTACTCCACAGCTCAATGCTGGGGGGCTTTACACCCCTCTACCCCACGCCTGGCATTAGGCAACATGGTGCCAATGGGTTCATGCTAATCTGCTCCAGAGAGTCCTATTTTTTTGGCAGTACTTCTTTGCAAGGACTAGAGACAAGCTGTGTGTGTGTTCATCTGTGTCAGCAATGGGTGGCATTTGTTAAAAGGGGTGTCCACAAATATTTGGACATTCAATGGGTGGATCAGCGTGCCCATGTAGTTGTGTAACTTGGCCTGTTAGTGCATGGGCTATTAACCCGATGTGTGTACAAAGATATAACCACAGTTATGTGTCCGTATTGATCACACTCTCTCTCTCTCTCTCTCTCTCTCTCTCTCTCTCTCGCGCGCCCTCTCTCACTGACAGCAGGTTTTAATAAGCCTCCGTGCTGACAGCACTGCTGTTGGCCTGAATTATTAAGGCTGCTCTGCAGGCCCTGTGATGAAGCATGCAGAATTCTGGTGCAGGTGAGGTCAAGAAGAAAAGATCTGACCGCCACAGAGCACTGCATATTGCAATTTTTCAAATGTCACTCAATAGAAGCATCTGAAAAGACTGAGCCGAGCATGGGCAGCAGGGGCTTATTAGTGCTCTCATGGATCACAGGTCAGCTTTGGTGGAGACCAAAGAGGTCACAGGACAAATCCAGGCCAGAGGACATAGAAGGGGGTTCCTGTCCAAACACAGCTAATGTGGCGAGAGCATGCTCATGTTTAGCATATGCACTGCAAAATCGACAACGTCGGGAAGTGTAAGCCTGCAGCTCAGCCAGCCAATATTAAAAAGGTCACGTAAAAAAAAAGGCAGACAATAATTACAGTCCTAAAGCAGAAAGCAGAGGAGAAACTGAGAAAGCGTTGAGCCATGCTGGGTAATTCTCCTAGCTACAGGGTGAACTCTCTAACTCTCTCACACAGCGAATAACACCAAACAGAGGATTAATTACATTTTACATCGAACACGTTTCCTCCGCAGACCACGGTGGCCCAAGGAGACACGAGATGAACCGAATGAACTGTGTGTCTGGCTGCAAGCTGACAGGATGAATGTCAGACGAAATGCCCAAACCAAAGCATCTGCAAAATTCCACATGGGCAAGTGAGACAAATCTGAGCACTACATCTTAAATGTGATCATTGTTGTGATCACAGATTGAGGTGTTTATCATGAAGCTTGGTCGAGTTGGAGCCATGACTTCAGCATACAGTATGATAATAAGGGAGGGGACTGTACAGAGGGAGCTCTGAGAACTTTGAGCTGAAGTTCAGACAGGTTCTGCATTGCGTGAGAAGGCCAGACCACCCCCTTGATAAGTGGAGCTGGGAATGGGTGATATGGCAGAGTTAAAGGGATGTGACGGGGTGGTGGGGGAGTGTGGAAACTTGCTGTTAACATGTGGACAAGGTAGAGATGAGGTAGAGGTAAAGAAGGTAGAGAGGTAATTTATAGGATGTTAGATTGTGAGGAGACCTTGTTCAGACATGTTCCTCCTCCCAACTTTGAGTTATTTCATAAGTCAACTTTGAACTGGATTTGTTTAACTTGGGGCAGAACTGTAATTTAAGGAGGGGGGTGATAATCCAGAGTTGTATGGGAAGATTTGTATGTTTAAAACTAGACTGGATAAAAGTTCAAATGAAATGCTTAAATACAAATTTATTTTTATTATGAGGAAAATATACTTTTAATTTTTTATTACTTTTAATTGCGATCAAAGCATTACACGTCCTAAAATCCAAGGGATTTTTCTTGTTCTCTCTTGTCAATCAGTCAAGTTGCTTGATCATTTTTATGAATGAATCCAAATTAATTTCAGTTGTATTCATTAAATTAACCCAGTGTGTATTTGTAAAGGTTTTTTTTTTACAGTCTAACAGTAATAATTGTGAACTGATTTTAATCCAGTATGAATCTGAATTGTGTGGTGTTTTTATGGTCTTATAGTAACCACAATGGAGTGACATTAATCCAGTATGAATCTGCAGTGTATTTAGTGTTCACAGTCTAACAGTAATATCTGTAGGGTGATTGAAATCCAGTATGAATCTGCAGTGTATTTAGTGTTCACAGTCTAACAGTAATATCTGTAGGGTGATTGAAATCCAGTATGAATCTGCAGTGTGGTTAGTGTTCACAGTCTCACAGTAATAATTGTGGAGTGCTTTAATCCAGTATGAATCTGCAATTTGTGTTGAGTTCACAATCTTCTAACAGTAATAACTGTAGGGTGATTGAAATCCAGTATGAATCTGCAGTGTGAGTAGATGTACGGTCTGACAGTAATACTCGTGGAGTGACTAATCTATTATGAATTAGCAGTGTGTAAGATATACATTCTAATAGCAACAATAATGGAGTGATTTTAATCCAGTATGAATCTGTAGGTTCTGTGTTGTTGTACGGTCTGACAGGAAGAATTGTGGTGAGTGAATGGTCTTTTTCTGTTATTGGCTGATCTTGGAGCTCCTCGAGTAATGGCAGTCCTGTTCCGATTCACCTTGCATCAATGGAAAAACAACACTGGCTAATAGACACAGCCATCTGGCATGTTGTTATTGTTGTTATTTGTCATGTAGCATGGCTTTGATATGCAAATCCAGGCTGCGATGTTTTAGTCCAGGCTATCTGTGGGGAATTTGATGAAAAAACTTACACAGCCTCACACTGGTAACCAATAATACTAAGTGTCAAACAAATGCAGAGCGGCAAACCTACACATATAGATCATGAATATCTTATCACACATAATAGCAGAGTCCTGCCATTCATTCCGACACCCTGTCAGGCTGGTTCAGTATATAAAACACAAGGCTGCAGTCTATAGTTCGCAACCAGCTACCCTGCCTTTATGAGAGCGGCTTCTCTTTTACATTTCTGCATTTCAAATAGAGTCTGACAACTTCAATGAACTGCACTCCCTCCCATTGATTTACAAAGCACCAAACAAGAAAACACACGCTTGCTTTTATTAGGCTTTATGGGGAAATGGAGAAAATTTGACTAGCCATGCGAAGAGTACAGGCCCATTAGTCATGGCTGTGGAGTTGTGGGAAGCTGTGTTGATCTGTGCTCCAGGGCACGATACTGCTCATGGATGATGGCACTCTTTGTTACCAATAAAGAATTGGGCTGAGGCAGCAGGGATTCTCACTGATTCTGGACTTTTGGGTAGAAGATACCAAGACACTACTCATTCAGAGAGGATTCAGAGAGAAAGGTATGGGTGGGAGGTCTTGGTCTTGGTCTAACTCAATCAATCAATCAAAAGGTCTGAAATTGGTCCTTAACCTTGGCTCGTCTGGCTTTACCTGGCTTTAATTATCTTTTATATATTGATTTCAAACATGTTTGGACACACAGGCAAGCCATCAACACAATGTTGACCAATTTCGACTAGACATTGTAAACATTGTATCCAACACGATTAGATTTCAGAGCATGTTGCAGATTACAACATGTTGAGTACTGTACAACATTAAATTATTCAAATATACAAACATAGAAAAACATACCTTTTCAGTGCTTGGCATGTATAACCAACCAATAAACTGTAAAATGAGACAAGACAGTCAGCTTTTTGCCTAAAACAGAACACAGAGCCATGAACTCAAGGTGAAGTAAACAGTAGAATTATGGCTTTAGAACTTACTGAAATAAACCTGATCAAGCTGAACTTAAATATCCATCCTCATAAGGCACAAGGTGTTGAATAATGTCAACATGGCCATAGGCTTTTATGATTCTGCACTGCAAATTGTGTACGGCAGTGTGTGACATTTTGAAAGGCCTCAAATGATATACAGTATTCCACACTGCAATTGAACTTTAAGGTACCATACATTTTTTATTAGCCGATACCTCCATCCACCCCCTCTAGGTATACCTAGAATGCACGAAAAGCCCATTTCCATACTATATTTATCTTCCACAGCACCAATAGTAGAGTTGGTTGGTCATAAATCCGTAGAAGCGGTTTGGTGGCCTGACCTTCGAATTACATTACATTTCAAGCAATTCCAGAGCTCTCATAGGGCTGTGTATTGATGTATACCATTCTACCAGTCATGAAATGTGTTAATGTCTTGTATGCCATTGTTCCATGAAGTTCCGTAACCTGCAACCGTAACCTGCAGAACATCATTAAAAGATTCCTGGTCCTGGTCAATGCATGGCCAGGCTGAAAAAATGCACTTGCCTTTAATTGCACCTGTAGTTCCTTCCTGCAGCTACAGGAAATCAGGCCACTCTGTGTTCTCTCACACATGTGCAACGAAGTGTTGACTTAATCTCATTTGGTATAAAATGACCTGCTACTCGCGTGATTCCCACAAGACTCCATTTACTTCCCTCAAAGCTCCTAATCCAGCTCCCTGCTCTCCCGGTTTTTCCACAGTCTGAAAGCAAAACATCAGCTCCGAGGCTGCGCTGGAGCACCGTCTGGGTTCTTTAAACTGTCAGGGCTTTGGGAAGGTCTGACAGGTATTTAGTGTGCCGCCAGACATAATGTGGAACAGGGAAAGCCTGGTCTGCGTGTGAGAGAGCAGTTCTTCCAGAAGGATTTGGCTCCTCACAAATTCATCAGCACACAACACGAACGTCAGAATCAGTTATCTGCTGCTATGCAAATTGCCTGCTCTCTCTTATGAGGGCATTTGACTTTCTCCCAGGCGTTCCAGCTTTTTGACGTCTATAGAGAGGGCTTCTTTCCTTTGGTTCCTCACAGTCTTTGCTGTCAGCACCTCACCTGTTCAACTGGGCCAACCACCTTTCAGCAAACTTGGTGCCATTGCGATTATTCAAGGTTAAGCTTGTGAATCTCTATCGACTCACCGTAGCCTTCTTCACGCATCTCAAAAGCCCTAAGGGAACCGCAGTGACCCAACGTTCTCCATCTGACTAATCTAAGTCTGGGTGGGTGGCGATATCTATCTGTGATTGATGAGAGAGTGTCTAGAATCCATAAATCCATTCATCTTCTTCTCCGCTTCTTCTTGGTCGGGTTGTTGTGGGTCAGGAGCAAACCGGAATCATTGGGCGCAAAGCAGGAACACTATCATGTTCTCCACAGTTCATACTGGTCTCATTTAGACAGTTTCAGTATGTTCCCCTATCCCTGGGCTAGGATGTTCTCCCCTATTCATACTGTTCTAGAATGTTCTTCTCATTCATACAGGTCCATTATGTTCCTCATTCCCCTGTTCTAGAATGCGCTCTCCTCCCCCCCTTGATACAGTTCCATTATATTCATTATTCTCCTGTTCTGTAGTGAAATAATTCCCCATTCCCCATTCTAGAAGGTTCTTCACTATGTTCTAGAATGTTCCCCATCACAGTTCCATTATGTTCTCCATTCTAGAATGTCCTTCACTATTCACACCGTAGAATGTTTTTTTCCCATCATACCGATCCAGAATGTTCCCCGCTCCCGTGTTCTGGAATATTGTCTGTTCACAGTTCTACAGTGTTCTACTCGCTATTCACGCTGTTCTAGAATGTTTTCTTTTTCATACAGTTCTATTATGTTCCTTATCCCCCTGTTCTGGAATGTTCTACTCTTTTCACACTCTGTTCCCCCATCACAGTTTCATTATAGTGAAATAGTTCCCCATTCTAGAATGTTCCCCCATCATGTAGTTCCTTATGTTTTCCATTCTAGAACGTCCTTCACTATTCACACTGTTCTAGAATGTTCCTCATCACAGTTCCATTATGTTCTCCATTCTAGAACATCCTTTACTATTCATACTGTTCTAGAATGTTCCTCATCACAGTTCCATTATGTTTTCCATTCTAGAACGTCCTTCACTATTCACACTGTTCTAGAATGTTCCTCATCACAGTTCCATTATGTTCTCCATTCTAGAACGTCCTTTACTATTCATACTGTTCTAGAATGTTCCTCATCACAGTTCCATTATGTTCTCCATTCTAGAACGTTCTTCACTATTCACATGGTTCTAGAATGTTTCCCCATCATGTAGTTCCATTATGTTCTCCATTCTAGAACGTCCTTCACTATTCACATGGTTCTAGAATGTTTCCCCATTATGTAGTTCCATTATGTTCTCCATTCTAGAATGTCATTCACTATTCACACTGTTCTAGAATGTTCCTCGTCACAGTTCCATTATGTTCTCCATTCTAGAACGTCCTTCACTATTCATACGATTCTAGAATGTTTTCTTTTTCATACAGTTCTATTATGTTCCTTATCCCTCTGTTCTAAAATGTTCTACTCTTTTCACACTATACTGTTCTAAATTGTTCCCCCATCACAGTTCCAGTATAGTGAAATAGTTCTCCATTCTAGAATGTTCCCCCATCATGTAGTTCCATTATGTTCTCCATTTTAGAAGGTCCTTCCCTTCTCACACTGTTCTAGAATGTCCCCATCACAGTTCCAATATGTTCTCCATTCTAGAATGTCCCCTATCACACTGATCCAGAATGTTCCCCGTCCCCCTGTTCTAGAATGTTGTCTGTTCACAGTTCTACAGTGTTCTCCCTACTCACTAACCAATTCATACTGTTCAAGAATGTTATCTTCTCTTTCACACTGTTCTAGAATGTACCTCCCCATCGACACTGTCCTATACATTCCTTCGCACAGTTCTTAGTCCGGAACGGTGCCATTTCTGTGTCTGTTCAGTCTGGCCGTTACATACAAGAACCTTTGGTTCTATGACAGAAACCAAGTATTTATAAGTGTCTTTTAACGGAATGCGTGAAAAGTCCTTTTATTCGTAATTTTAGTCAAAATGTGTGAGACATGTTTCTGTTTACTACTTCGCTTCGACATCTACGAGACCCTCAAACGTCTCAAAAATCAAAGTGACGTTAGCAGGAGATTTGCAACACAGATCCAGAGACTATGAAACCATCAGTATCACCGCAGGATAAGCCTCATCCTGAGGCTAGATGAAGTCAGAAGACTAATGTGCTGTTGGGTGGCTTGAAGCAATCCCTGCTGTCCTCGGTGTTAATAAGAACACTCACTTGTGTTTCACTGGTCTGTTGCTCATTGAAAACTCATTTTCCACATGCCTTTTTGCCCTCGCAATGGGATGACTGAGCATCTGTGCACCCTCGAGTGCTCGTGTAGACGTCACAGGATTTTCAGCCTCGTTTACGTCTTAATTGCAGAAAACCCGTCTTGCCATCAATAAAGAAACAGCAGGGGACCAACAAACACACAACCAGAAGAACACAGCTTGTTGGAAGGATTAGAGGCTGGAATGCTTTGGAGTGTCCAGGCTGGATCGTGGTGAGAGATGAATGGGATGACTGAAACCTGAGTGGGAAGAGCTAGAGGACACTCTAGGGGCAACAAACCCACCAAACTGTTGGTCTTTAGCGATCCAGTTGCATGAAAGAGTAAGGGAACTTAACTAATAACACATGGAGAGTTGTACTGTTAATGGCTTACATTTTGTAAAATGCCTTAACATCCAAAGTGCAGGCTAGAAAAAGTAAGTGAACCTTACTAATAGGCGTTTCCATTAAGGAGACTAGATTGAAATGATGAGTTTAATGATAGGTTCTTTGGTTATTAAAAATGACATACTACACCTAATTACTTTTTGGTTCACTTGCCTGCTTGCCTTGTGTTTTGATGGGTTGTTACTTCTGATAGCTTTTTTATCCAGCGGTACTTTTCTGTTTTTTTTGACATACAAAAAATGAGAACTTTCTCAGGCAGCAGGGGTGCCAGAAAATGTCTGTAAAAATAGTAACCCTGTTTCCAGATGATTACCACTTCTCTTTACAGACAGTTTCTGACATTTTCTGGCTCCCCTGCTTATCTTTTCAACAATGAAGGAGTGGGCATTCTGTTAAGACCAGTCCACAAGCACAAGGGGCAGTCCTGAAAGAGGTGAGAAATGGAAGAACACAGCGAAAGAAGCCGCTGCTGTCCCATCTCTGGTTTTGCCTGAGGTTTGCTGCTGGGAAAATGTGCAATGGACAAATGAGACAATTAAGGAACTTTTTTAGCAGCCTCTCAGCCTCTCATTTCTAATGTTTCTAAGTTCATCCATATAACTTCCTGTAGCTGCTGCCCGAATCAGATTCAAAACCCTGACGCTGGTCTACAAAGCCAACAATGGACCCTCCCCTCCATATCTGTACCAAGAGCCCTTCCAGCTTCAAGTACGATGTAAGATCCACGGAAGACGAGTGTCCAGGCTTTTTTCTGTCTCGCATCGAAGTGATGGAACGAACTTCCCCTGAGTGTCTGACGGCAGAGTTGCTCGCCGCTGACTGAAGACCCTCCTTTTCCAAGAGTACTTAAACGAAGTGCAGAGCATTGTGGTCTCCATACTGCCTGTTGTGTTTACTAGTATTTAATCTTCATGAGGGATCATTTGGATCAAACAAGCTAAGGTATTTTCTGAGTAAACAGTGAAGCATTTTTGTAAGTCGCTCTGGAGAAGAGCGTCTGCTAAAGGCCTTGAATGTAAATGTAGAAGCACTGTCAGACACTCTTAGCACCGTGTAACTATAAACTCTATAATGAAAAAGACAATACGTCTGAAATATGCTCTTTAATGTTCCACTGTGCTCATTTAAATAAACCATGTTTGCACTGTTCATTCATTAATATAATCATCCTCTTTTTTTAATGTCATTTAAGTTGCATTAAACAACAGGATGTCGCCTGCTGCAAATGAGCTCTCTGGTGGATTTTTTATTTACATAATTAAACAGACGTGGTAATAAACCTCTGAGCATTAGTGATGTTCCTAATGGATTTCATTTTTTACATCGATGATGAATCCTTCATCACCTCCATCAGAATGCAATGCCATGTAATGATGGGGTGATTAAGCACAGACAACTTGTATGAGCATGAGTTACTGCTTCTTTCCAGAGCAAAACAAAGCCTAGATTGATACACCATGGATGTGTTCCTGGACATGGATTAAATCTTGCCTTGGACCACAATTGGAAATTTTACGATAAGACTTTGCCACTAACGTATGTGTCCAGCAGTTTGTAGCCACCCTCTTATCCAACATTCATTCTGCTATTAAAGCAGCATTATGTAGAATCTTCACTTTAAAATAGCAGCTTTAAAATCATTGAGATGCTTCACTGACCTGTAATAGGGAGGATGGCATTGCTGTTGTTGCTACTCTGGGCTCGGCACGCTGCTAACCACAGTATAAAACTTTGGAGAAGCTGCCCGCATGAACTGGGTATGCTGCGTAACACTAGGTAGGTCATATTTACACAAACTCTGGTAATATTACTCTACCGCACTCTTCGCATGGTTCTTTCACTTGCAGTAATGGTTCTGTATCTCATAGCTTGTCCAGAAAACATGCCCTTTAAAGGTATCTGAAGGTGCAAATTACAGTTTATGTCTGTAGGGGGAGCCCAGGAGCAAGATATGTCCATTTTCCATAGCGTTGCTTTAAGGGTATTAAACGGGAGTTTGTCCACCCTTTGCTGCAGGAACAGCCTTAAATCTCCTGGGAGGGCTTTATACTTCATCTTGGTACATTGCTGTGATACACTGTATGTCCAAATGTTTGTGGACACCCCTTCTAATATATGCATTAAGCTACTTTAAGTTGCATCCATTTCTGACACACACAGCTTATCTGAGCTGTGTCCTCTTGAACAAGGGATGGTGCTTCATCCCATACTGAGTTGGGATAAGTCGGAGAGTTGGAGATGAGGAGGGGTGGTGATCATCCAACATTCTGACCTCAATAAATCTCTTGTCGCTGAATGCAACCAAATTCTCACAGCAATGCTCCAATATCTAGCAGAAGGCTTTCCCAGGACAGTGGAGACAGTCACTGTCACAACAACAACATGTTTTAATACCTTTGAATTTGAAAGAAACATTGCATGAGCAGGTGGCAATACTACAGTAGAGCATACAATAAATGGACAAAAGTATTGGGACACCTGTTGCCCTGGCAATAATTCTCTACGGGGTCTAGACAAGCTGAGTGTGCACATTTGCACATCTGTTTGTCAGCAGTGGGTGCAACTTAAAGTAGCCAAATGCAGTCATTAGAAGAAGGGTCCACAAACATTTGGACATGTAGTGAAGGTTGGATGTGTTCTCGTCCCAAAGGTACTGGAGGGAGCACCATCACTTCCTAGCACTTGCACTGTTCCACAGCCCAATGCTAGAGGTCTTTGTAGCTCTCTAGCTAACACTTAGCTTTGGACATGGTGACCTTGGGCTTATGTGGGTTTGAGGGTGGCAGTTCTCCGGTGGCATTTGATGAGCACGCTCTGCAAGACCTGATAGAGAAATCAACTCACTCCAGCAGTTCATAAACCTTTGCTACCCAGGGCATCAATGTTCCTGTCGTTCTAATGTGTATTAGCAGACTTGAGGCAAAGATATAAAAGAAAAAAAATCCATGCTCCAGTTGTCTGGGTGGCAGCTAGATTGGCTCAGGCCGAAGCTGGCGTCTGGTTTAGATCAGTTACACCACAGGAGAACGTCAGTGACGTTTTTAACAACGCAACAGTGCATGTTCCACAAGTCCGCGCTCTTCCTAACTGCCCCTGCCTCTCTGTGAATGATAGGATGGAAACGTTTAGCCCCTGGGCCTCGCTTGTTGCAGTTACCATGTAAGGAGGAACACAATTTAATGTGACAGAGTGAAGGAAGGATCACCCTGTACTGTCACAGTTTGAGTGCTGCACTCTAGAGGCATTAGCTTTGGTGGGAAATGGCCTAGCATACTGCAGTGCAGGCTCCGCTTCTGATGGACACTTAAAGTGGCTCAGATAATTCAGTCCGTTGAATACCTATAACAGGAGCCACATTATATAATGTCTCACTCGGCCTTAGTTATTGGATTTCATTCTCGCTCTCTCTCTGTCGGAATACAGATAATAATTGTGCCAAAAAGCCAAGCTTTGGATTCGTCAGTCAGTTCGGTTTGAGAGAATTTTGTTCCTCAATGTTCTCTCACTACATCGCCCAGAATGCATTACACCGCTGCACCCCACAAACATTGGGAGAAGCAGAGATCCACACTAATTATTACTCATATTAACAGTTGTTTCCTGGCAGACGTTTTTCCACTTGCCTGACGGAATCCGATCAAACTCTGTTTATGCTTGTATTAAATGTGGATGAGATCCGTCTCTGGCCACCACCAAACAAGGTTTGAGTGATCTGAGGGTAATCTGACCACAATGTGTCTTGGGGGTGTTTACACCTGGCTTTTCATGGGGACAAATAAAATCTGACCGTAATCTGATCACAGTGCGTCTTGGGGGTGTTTACACCTGACTTTTTTGGCAGACAAGTAAAATCTGATCGTAATCCGATCACAGTGCGTCTTGGGGGTGTTTACACCTGACTTTTCATGGGGAAAAGTCAAATCTGATCATAATCTGATCACAGTGCATTTTAGGGGTGTTTACACCTGCCTTTTTAGGCAGACAAGTAAAATCTGATCGAAATCTGATCACAGTGCCTCTTGGGGGTATTTACACCTGGCTTTTCATGCAGAAAAAATGTCAAATCTAATCGTAATCTGATCACAGTGCATTTTAGGGGTGTTTACACCTGGCTTTTCATGCAGAAAAAATGTCAAATCTCATCGTAATCTGATCACAGTGCGTCTTGGGGGGTGTTTACACCTGGCTTTTCATGCAAGACAAGTAAAATCTGAATGTGGTCCGATGACCAAAAACACTGTTAATTTCAGGTGTAAACAGGCTCGTACATTTTCCTCACACACTTACGTGACAAGGTTCTTTTAACTGTAAGACCATTTACTGCAGTTACAGCTTTAACTTTAAAAAAATTAATTAAAAGTTTCCACAGTGAATCTTCATCTTTCTCTCCAAGAACAAGTGTAACACCCTCCCTAGTTTATCACTGGTTCCCAGTTAAAGAACAGGCCTCAAGAAAGTCCTAGGTCTGCCAGTGGAGTGCCATTGGAATCATCACGTGCATCCATTCATTCTTAATTCATCCAAGTCCATCTGCTTCCTCTGGCAATTCAGAGTGGGGCAAAGAAAGCCAAGCTGAGCTTCGCATCGAGGTTTTAGAGAGAAAAGAGAGAGAGAGTGAGGGCGAGCGAGCGAGAAGGAGATTATAATCACTATCACATCAGAATGACAAAATGGACTCTCCATATCCTGTCCCTGTCTGTCACCTTCCATCAGATATGAAAGCCACAGAGCTTCATGAAAAACAAAGGCAGTGGCATGTAAAAGGCCGTTGAGATATACAACCACATGTCAGTCAAACGCAGCACGAGCTGGATTACTCCAGATGAAATAATTGCAATATCTCGGATGACTGGGGGGTAATCACTGCAAATCTAATTATTGCAGAATACAAAATAAGCAAAGTAAATGGACTGCAACATAGCTGTTAGCCAGAGGGTCTATTCACTGCAAGCGATCATCGTATATGAGTAGATGAAGACTTAACAACTTCAAGAAGCACAGGCCTAGATTACAGCACTTACTCAAAATAATCCTGATTAAAGTGAGCCTAATTTTAATAAGCTTTTACAACCCAGCTAACCCCAATGTCCATGTTGGGCCTGTATGGGTAGCCCCATAGAGTTTTGTCCATGGGTTCCATGTTAGCTCCACATATGGATGCCCACCAGGGTCCCATCAGGGTCAGTGATGGGACAAGGAGGGGTTAAACATGGGCCCCATCTGGATTGTACACTGCACTTGGTGCTTAGATGGGACCCATGTAAGATTAGGGTGGCTAAACCCACTCAGAACCCATGCCCACCTGGACCTTACCTAGCCCAAGTTCCATCCATGTGAGTCCCACATAAGCATACGGAGAAATCACTGACAACACAAGCCCTCACGTTTTTAAAACACGTAAAAAAAGAGGACACAGTGTCTTCACAAAGAAGATAATGGACGTGTGTGGACATATACTACACATATGCACTGCATGTCCAAATATTTGTGGACATCCCTTCTAATAAATGCAAAAGCTAATGATAGCCAGCGCTAGCTTTTACCATCTCTTCCCCTTCATCGTCAGTTCCCTCAGAAACAGACTGGGCTACATCAGCTGAGCTAAACTGGAGGTAAACCCGCACCAGAGGGCAGGAACGGTGCTGTGTAAGAAAGCTAAACCTGGGGAAGTGAGTGTGAGCAAGGCTAAAAGCTAACCGGCTACAATCTCTCCACTCTCAGAGGACAGTAACACTATAACTGTAAGAAAAGTCTGCTGATGAGTCTGCAGAATCAGTGTGTGTTGGGCTGTGTTGGCTAATTCGCTCTCACTTGCAGGCCGAGCTGAGAGAGATTAATGTTATGTTCATAGCGCCTGTCACTACCACTTAAACTTGGAAAGTGTCGGCTATAAACAGAAAGATCAACACACACACTGCGTTATCAGAAGGTGAAGACACACAGATCAGCCCAGTTCTCACCACCACACTTGGCTGCTGCTAGCTTCCTAAAGGAAGTGCTAATGTGTCTAAAAACTAATGAAAGCTGCTGAGTGCCGTTAGCATGAGCGCCAGTGTGCGACGCTAGCTGCTCCATACAAGTTTTCAGTAATGTTGTTAATGTTTGTTAGCACTGTTAGCATTCAGGAATGAAATGGGTCTGAATTCATGGAGTCAGACCGGTACATTGTGAAGATGTTTAGGGTTTAGGTGGATTTGTTGAACACCTATTGGTCCCATCACTGACCCTGGTGGGCATCCATATGTGGGGCTAACGTAAAAAACCAGAGGACAAAACGTTCTGGTTCCCAGTTGGGCTACAGATACAGGCCCCACATTGACATGCTAGCCGGGGTGAGTGCTTAGCTTAACTGGCTCTCCCCTGACCATGGGGCACTTTCTCTGGTCAGCCCTTCTCTTAGAGCGGTGCTTCACCTAGTCGGCTATTGTTAGCTTTTAGCATTTTTAGCCTTGCTTCTATATTCTCCCCTGGACTAATCATTGTGTTTGTCAGTTTTCCACGATAAGGACCCCCTTAACAACTAGTAAACAAAGTACTTAGCACCCAAGTGTTGTTGGACAAAAGTATTTGGACACCTGCTCATTTATTGTTTCCTCTAAATGCAAGAGTGTTAAAAAGAGTTTATCCTGCTTTTGTTGGGGTAACTGTCTCTACTGTCCAGGGAAGAAGGCTGTCTACTAGATTTTGGAGCATTGCTGTGAGGATTTGATTGCATTCAGTGACAAGAGCATTAATGAAGGCAGGATTTTGGATGATAACCCTACCCCATCTCTTCCTAAATGTATTGGATGTTGCACCATCACTCCAGAAAACACACTTCCAGTGCTTCACAGCTCAATGCTGGGGACTTTAAACCCCTCTAGCCCATGCCTGGCATTAGGCAGCATGGTGTCAAAAGGTTCATGTTTATCTGCTCTACAGGGACTAGTGTGTGTGTGTGTGTGTGTGTGTGTGTGTGTATGTGTCAGCAATAGTACAACCTAAAGTAGCTGGATGCATTCATTACAAGGGGTGTCCACAAACATTTGAAAACATAGCACGTATTACATGAGGCATCCTGTCCTTGCGTTCCCCTTTGCCACATATAAAGAGCAAAGGTTACAGCTGCTAATACCTGGTCATTTGCATACATGGTAATTTGCATAATCCCAGTCTAAAATGGATTTTTCTTATCTTCTTCATGATCACGTAAGAGCTGTGAGACGTGTTCTCAATGGAGGCCCCAGAAGACCCTTTTGGAAATGCAATGTATTGCAGAAACACAAACATTCGTACATCGCTGTGCTCCAGTATGTCCAGTATGCCTTCATGTTGCGACAGTAAGGAGACTGCAGTCATATAGATCCAGAACAGCTCTGTGTATCCATGCCTTGCGAGAGCTTGTCAAGTCACTCAGCATGACCGTCTTCCCAGTGTGAAACCGTCTCGTTTGACGCTCAAGTATTTCATGGCTGTGTAATTCCGTGCTAAGGCGGTGCTGGGAGCAATCGGGCAAGTTAGGACCAGCTCTGAGCATTACCTGTGTCGTGTTTTTAATGCCGGGGTGACTGTACCATTAAATAGCTTCTCTGCTGTGGGCTTGTGCTCACACAAGATTGAGCACTGCTGACTAGCAGAGCTTAAGGTACACTGCAGCCTCCAGTCTTCATAGAAAAGCACTGTTAATAGAATGGGAGCAGCCTCAGACCATGAGCCTAAGGTCACCATGCCCAATTCCTAAGTGTGGCCTAGAGGGGTGTGATATATCCAGCGTTGGGCTGTGGAGCAGTGAAGCAGTGGAGCTGTGTGTGTGTCTCTGGACTGACGGAGCTCCATCCAGTTCCTTCGGGATGAGTTAAAGTAGCAGAACTAATCACCCAACATCAGTTCCTGTCCTTACTGATGCTCTCGTGAGGCTGAATTCAATCAAATTCTCCTGCCACTGTTCCACAATCCACTGTAAAGTCTTCCCAGGAGAGCAGAGGCTATAACAGAGGGGCAAAGGGGGGGTCAAACTTTCATTATCGTGCTAAAGTGCTTCAGAAATGGCATGGCAGGACAGCTTCATCTCTCCTCCTTTGCTGAGTGAGAGCTGATAGACGTCCCAGAAGACTAGAGGAAGGAAGCGATGCAACGCAGGCCGGGCTGAGCTTTCTCTGACTTGTCTCATACAATACTTCATTTGTCATCCTTTTCATGCAAGTCCTAAGAGCTGCGTTATTGCCTCGCGTCAGTGATGCTTAGTCTCGTAGGGGAGCTGGACGACAGAGAAAGAACAGGCCCAATTCAGGGGGACCTGCAGGAGGCTACAAAGACCATTCCCACTTCATTTGGCAAACTGCCTCATAGTCTCAGTCCAACACATAGTGCAGGACCACGCGCTGCAGAAGCTCATTTACAGTTTCTTTTTCTTAATTACATTTTTTGGGGGGAATGGAGAACTTTAGAGAGAGAGCTTTAGGTGTAGTTAGAGTTGTAAATGCCATAATCTCATTATCCACATTGTAGAGGGAGACATTAATCTAATGGAAGGGGTGTATCAGTTGACACCTGCAAAAATGCTAAACACACATTTACTATTCAAGACCAGAGCAAGGAACCCACAACCCCAGGCCCCTGGATCTGTGCTGCACACGTACACCATGGTGTGCAACACATGTCTAAAAGAGTATTCTGGCTGTACCATAGCAACCACTTCAAATATCTTATCAACTGCCCTTGCAACTACCTGGAATAACAAATCAACCACCAAGAAACACCTTAGCAACCACCAAGAAACATTTGAGTTACACCAAAGCACCCTCTTAGCAAAACCTTTGCAACCACCTAGGCCACCTGAAATACCATAGCAACTGCCATAGCAACCACCTAGAACACTTTAGCAACTACCTTCACTAACCATGATTGCTACCTTAAGCAATCACTATAGGAACTGCCAAGAAACGCCTTGTAACACCTTAATATTATAGCAACCACTTGCAAAACCTTAACAACTGCCCTTGCAACTACCTGGAATAACATATCAACCACCAAGAAACATTTTAGCAACACCATAGCACCCACTTAGGAACACCTTTGCAACCATCTAGGCCACCTGAAATAGCATATAGCTGGAACACCTTAGCAACTACCTTCACTAACCATGATTGCTGCCTTAGGCAATCACTATAGGAACTGCCAAGAAACGCCTTAGCAACCACCTGTAATATTATAGCAACCACTTGCAAAACCTTAACATCATAGCACCCACTTAGCAACATCTTTGCAACCATCTAGGCCACCTGAAATACCATAGCAACTACCATAGCAACCACCTTAGCAACTACCTTCACTAACCATGATTGCTACCTTAAGCAATCACTTTAGGAACTACCAAAAAACACCTTAGCAACCACCTGTAATATAATAGCAACCACCTGCAACAGCCTGGTATACCATATCAACCACAAGGAAAAAAAAACGTTGAAAAAACACATTGAAAAATGGTCCAATTAAGATAATCTTCCACATCTAGGCAGATATCGCCAAGCGAGCTCTCTAATTGGTTAGATCTTCAGTTCTCCAGTTGGTTAGACTTTCAGGGGTGGACTGAAGTCCTTAGAAACTGTCAGGAAAAAATATATCACTCAAAAGGGGCTATGTGTTCATATCCAGGTAGTATCAGGACATACTTTTGGACTTTCGGGTTTTGTTTGATTTAAGTGCAGTAAACTGATCATTAATAGCGTATTAGATACATCATTAGATGCAACAGAAGATCCAGTCGTCTGATTCTACCTTCATGCCTTGAACATCTGCAGTAAAACGTGAACATAGAACAGTGCTTTGAGGACAACACTGGGCACCAGGTGTCTGGCTGCACCAACAAAACAGAACTAAATAACCATGAATATTCATCTAAGGAGGAAGGACGATGTAACAGAAGCTGCGAGTGCTGCATGAACACGCCACTGGGTAAAGACAGAGGATGTGAGGGAGTTTTTCAGAGGAGGAGAACCGCTTTGAATTGGTTCCATAAGGACCGGGAACCACCTGGCATGGAACTGTGCGTCTAGAAGTCTACAGTGAGACGTTCATCTGCATTTAAAAGCAACAAGAATTTTAATTGAAATGAGCGAGCGTGTCCAAATAAGTGGTTAAACCGGGCGTCCCCGGTGTACACTGTAGGTGCTACACTAATTAATCTCTGGAGTGTGGGATTGATTTAGCTGTTTGGACATGTGTGTGAGAGGATCCTCTTAGGTACAGCCGTCAGAACGGTGGTCTGCAGAAGAAACTTTGACTAAAACAGAGCTCACTTAAACTCCTTTGGCTTCTTCTACCGCTCATGATGTTGGACCACAATCCAAAGCTACTGATTATTTTTATTATTATTCTTTTGGCAGCTGTGGCAGACGTAGAACGAACAGACTGAGGAACAGCTTCGTGTAGAACGAACAGACTGAGGAACAGCTTCATTCCGGAAGCTGTAAGACTTTTAAACGCCACTTAGTGGAACCACTGCAACGACACTTTGACGACACTAGTCACTTTAAACACACTCTGCTGCTACCTTCTCCATTTACTTCTCTCTGTATTTTATTTTCATTTTTACATATATTTTTATATATTTATGTATATTTTATTTATTTAAGTACTGCTTCTGGGTAAAACTGGGTCCTTGGGTACCACAATTTCGTTCCACCCCATGTACCACATGTGATGCGAATGACAATAAAGTCTCCTTGAATCCTTGAATCAGTTATTGCTGTTGTAATGAAAGCATTGTTGTTTAGATATTAATTTTAGCTCCTCATTAAAACATGAGGATAAATTCTCTCAGAAGTGCTGCTTCTAAACTTCAGTTTGTCCCACGTTTGTTTTAATAAGTAGAAGATGATATTTTTTATTATGGTTTGAATTAGATAAAAAGCTGAAATCTGTAACATATAACATAATATTTAATATATAACATTACATATTATATAATATTATATTCGTTATATAATACATAGCAAATTCAAAACTTCTTTATCAGCTGTTGAAAGATCTACATGCTACCCGGGATACCTTAGCAACCACCTGAAATACCATAGCAACCACCCAAGCGACCACCGAGACACACCGTAGCAGCAAAATAGCACCTACTTAGGAAGACCATACCGGCACCTTGCCTACCACCTGAGGCATCACCTTAGCAAACACCCGACATACTATAGCAATTGCCATAGCAACCACAAAGAAACTCTTTAGCAGCATGATAGCACTTACTTAGCAACATTCACGCAACCACCTGAAATACTATGGCAATTACCATAGCAACCACCTGGAACATCTTAGCAATCATCTGAGGTACCATAGCAATCACCATAGCAGCCACAAAGAAACACATGAATTTAACACTTAACAACGCCTTAGCAACCACCTGGGACAAACACCCACAACATTGCAGCACCCACTTAGCAATACCTTAGGAACCACCTGATACACCTTAGTAACTACCTGAAATGCCATAGCAATCAGCATAGCGACCACCAAGAAACTCCTTAGCAGCATGACAGCACTTATTTAGCAACATTCAAGCGACCACCTGAAATACTATGGCAATTACCACAGCAACCACCTAGAACATCTTAGCAACCATCTGAAGTACCATAGAAATCACCATAGCAGCCACAAAGAAACACATGAATTTAGCATCCACCTAGGACAACCACCCGCAACATCGCAGCACCCACTTAGCAACACCCTAGGAACCACCTGAAATGACATAGCAATCCCCATAGCAACCGCAAAGAAACATCTTAATTAAACACATACCAACAACCTAGGACAACCACCAGCAACATAGAGCACCCAATTAGCAACACCTTAGGAACCACCTGGGACGCCGTAGTAACCACCTGAAATGCCACAGCAACTGCCATAGCAACCACCTGAAACACCTTAGCCTTCTCAGCCGTTATGACCTTGACATCTGTACTCTTCAGGAGTAAATCTGTATCTGCAAGATTTTTCTTTACTGATCTAAATGTCCTGGAGTGTGTCAGACAAGTCACGCCTCCTCAGGTCCTCTCCCGTAACGAGCTACAGAGCGTTTAATCTGAGACATGGTGTATAAATGTTGTTGTGCTAGCCCACACCAAGCTGTCGGTGCACGCTGCCCTTTGTAATGACGCACAGTGGGCTGGTGAATTTATGAGCTGTAGAATTAGTTTTGACATGATGACACATTGGATACTTTCAGGCTGGGTTTGACCTGAGGCCCGCAGACTTGTGCTTTAATGCATTAGATCATAGTCAGATCCCACTGTGCACTGTGTCCTGATGTAGCGTTTGGTCCACTAGGGGAGTGAAGTTATCCTGTAGGCCCACACTCATTCCTCAACCACAAATTGGGTCAATTTGGCAGGCACCTTTGAGTGTCCAAGCCTGAGGATCCTCTATAGGGAGCCGTAGAGTCATATTAATACTGAACGTATAAGATTAACAATAATAACGTTACAATTAACACTGGTGTTTGACTTTCAGTAAGGTGGGATCATACACTTTGAGGAGTCTAAGTATTTATGTAGCTTTTAAATTGGAATTTGCTGCCCTTTGTTACTCTATTAGGACCCTGTTTAAGGTCCTAATAGAGCCTAAATCACTTAAGGTACCCAAACTTGCATTATGCTCATAGCACCCACCTGAAATACTATTGCAACCCCCAAGAACCACATTTGAAACCAACAAGAAACACCTTAGCAACCACCCTTACAACCACCAAGAAACGTTTTAGCACTGCCAGCAACCCACTTCGCAACACCTTAGCAACCCCTGGAGATGTTTACCATTCACAGTAATATACCATATGAACCCCCAAGATACCTTGGTACAAATTGATTGTCTAAGAAGATGAATCTCTTAAGATGCCCAAACTTTTGCACATTGCTCATAGTAACCACCTGAAATACTTTAGCAACTATCCAGTAAGCACCTTAGCAAACACCATTGCAACCATTCAAAAACATCTTAGCAATACCATAGCACCCACTTAGCAACATCTTAGCAACCACCTGCAATACCATAGCAACTGCCATAGCAACTGCCTGGAACACCTTAGCAACCACCATAACAGCCACCAAGAAACATCTTAGCAATGCAATATCACCCACTTAGCAACACCTTAGCGACCCCAGAGCTCTCTAGCTTTATTTAGGTTAACTATTCACGGTAGTAAACCACAACAACCCCCAAGTCTGAGACCTTGGTACAAATACCTTAGCATCTGCCCTAGCAACCACCTAGAATACTATATCAACCCCCAAGCGGCACCTTAGCAACCTTAGCGACCACCTGAAATACCATAGCAACTGCCACCATGAAACATATCTTATGTTACATATCATATGAAACAAACTTATCAATGCCATATCACCCACTTAGCAACACCTTAGCAACCCCTGGAGCTGGTTATCTGTACTCAGGCTTTACTATTCACAGCAACAGAGTGCCCAAACATCTAGTTTGGGTTAGTTCTTGATGAGCAGGTATGTGTTTAGCTTTAACCAACATCTCTAAGTATAACTGTGGAGTAACTGAGGCGCACGTCCATGCTTGCTCACATCCATGCTGTTTATGTTTGTTCAGGCTGTTCAGGCCGATTTAGCTCATATTGTGCCTCCTGAGTTTAGATGATATAATTAGGCTACAATTGTCAAACGTTGTCTTCAGATGTACAAGAGTGTTAAATGACGAAGAAATGTAAATGACATGAATACGAGCAGATGGATCTCCATCGGTACATTCGCAATAAGAGACCATTATTATTCCCATTAGTGGTTTATTTACATCACTGGGGAGAAGGGCTCCATAGTTTGTCAGCCCTCGGGGCCTCTTAGCTGTTAATCCCTGCTCACTCTCCGCTATAATAAGACAGCAGAGACCCTGGGCTCTGACAGGATTCTGTCTCCAGAGTGTGAGAGAGATACGCGGAAGCGCTAAAGCCGGAGTGTGTGCACTGAATATCTGTGGCACAGTTCTGGTCACTGCTCAAGACACATTTAACGGTCTGCTCGGCTTCTGTCCCTGCTCACAGTGAAGCTGAGTGAATTCTATATTTGATTGCCGCAAGCAATCAAGATGTGAGGGCTGCTGCAAAAGGAGAAAGCATCACTACCACCCCATCACACGCTCTTGACATACATTACTTTTATCCTAGTTCAGAAATTGGTTTTACATTCAACAGCATAATGCTCTACCTGAAAACCCTCCTGGGTCCCCCATGGTGTTAAGAGTATATACCTTGGATTTGCTTTTCTTTGTTTATCTTTGTTCACATATGAGTCAGCCAGTGTAGGGGATTTGAAAATGTGCTCTAGTACATTTTTTCTTAAAAACTAGAATGCCATTAAAGACCCTCTAGTACAGGAGTATCTAATAAAATTCACAAGGTCCAGTTAGGGAACATTTCCTTAAGCCGTGGTCCGGAATATCAAATATAATATAATGTCTAATTTGCCTTATTATTCAGTGCCACATCCTGGATACTGCAGTAGCCTTCTATTCTATCAACATTGTATGTATCAATTACTGAATGTCAAATTACAAGTTCAATTACAATTCAGTTTATTTGAATGTATTTATTTGTTGCCAGTTTTTACAATAAATTGGACAAATTATGAACAACAAATGCTCTAGATTGCTCTTTTCTCTTTTCATGTAACTGTTTTTAAAAAGAGCTTAATAACTCTTCTCATTTTCCAGCTTGACATTAAGGCTTTCAATAATGTCCACAGTATGAGATATGGTCAGAACTGCCTGTGGGAACTGATTAAACATCCGACTATCTAAATTAACTCACTTATGTCACAACATAACATAGGGTAACAACTCATCATGATGCACAGATCTCATTGGCTGAGTAGCATCATATATGATATTTAAAATGCATGCAATTGGTCTGTGAGTTTCGTGGGCTGCTAGTCCTGTACTGTAAAGGCAAAAACATTTAAACCTCTGGTTAAAATAATCACTAAAATATCATCAATAGTCATTGGTTATAAGTCCAGATGTCCATATAGGACAGCATCTCTGTCCGGACCCAGACTGTGGTCTAACTGTTAGTGACCTTTGCTCTAGTAGTTTGCGGACCTATACTCAAGGGGAGGCAGTAGGTCACAGTGGGATGGTAACGACACTTATTATTATTATTATTATTATTGCATTTACGTAAATCTCAGGAACTGAAACTGAAAAGATGTAGTTTTTAAACTGTAACTACATGAATATTAATAGATTTACAAATAAGTAGGGTAATTAAACGTCATCAGTTTGAGACGAGGGTCCTGACAAAAATTTCTTATTTTACCTGTATTTTCATGGCTGTTTTCTATTCCTCCTACCTATTTTCTTTTACTGAACTTAGCAGTGGTCTGATCATTTTAGTCCTGTTTCAGATGTTTCGTGCTTTGTAGTAGTAGATAGGTGGGCCTTGAGGTGGACAGGGTTGACAACGTCTGCACTTAGGGGCAGTGACTATTTTGGATGCATTTAGTGGCTCTTAAATAGAAACTGCATGGCTGTAGAAACTGATCCAGTGGTCAGGCAAGCAGCAGCACCCAGTCACGAGCAAACTTGATCAAGAGGCTGAGATATGCTTGTTTGTTTGTGGACCACAGGTTCTCACCCCGTCCTTGCAGATCACATAACACTAGTGGTCCGCGGTTGGCGTTTTTGTATGTCCTTTTCAAAGTAAAAGTAGGTGGGGTTTTGTCCATGCTAAGCAACAAAATGCACCAGCATCTCTGATGAAGTCTGGCTTGTGAGGCTACTTGCTCTGAACTTTCTCACTGTGAGTGTCTCTGTCTCTTTCTTTCTACTGTTGTTCTTCCAGACTCACTAGAAGTGAGGAAATGCTGGCCTGACTACATAAATGCGCCGCATTTCAACACTTCAAGTCATTTGCATAAAAAAAAAAAAAACTGCAAGTGTGGAATCGCTGATGTGCATTCCAACTCGACTTCAATCTCCAGCCTTTATCGGCCGCTAGCCAGTGGCTACGTGTGTGCTGACAAGAAGAGCCCTTGTGAACCTTGTGTGTAATTTGACATCACTGAATCACTCTGCTCTGTTGAGTTCATCTCCATCGCGGCCCACCCAGCGCGGCTCACTTTTCTGCGACACCCTGGTGATTTGGCCAGCTGTGCGCATCTCCACTGCCAAATGCGTTCTGCTGCCCGACACCACAGATAATGATGTTAGTCTATTTGACAAACACATTCATTCAAGCTTCATTTAGCCTCCGGCCGACTCTCTCTTACTCTGCGTCCTGGAAAAAGCCTGGGCCTATCATTAAGACGTGTGCTTCTCTGTGTGTGTGTGTGTGTGTGTGTGTGTGTGTGGCCCAGAAGGCGAATTGGACAAACAAATTATTTGGAGAGTAGGAAAATATCTATTCAGTCTGTTTCTAAGAAGCGACTGTTCACGTCACGTCAAGCCCTCATGGATGGGTAGAGCGGTATTGAACAAATACACAGATAATTCAGTGGTTTGGCCTTTTATGCCAAGCACTATACACACAGTGCGAGCAATAGCTGACCCCATATGACGGAGGTGTTACAAGGGTATGATTAACGGTTATAACAGTGATTGACCGTCTAACTACAGGTCTTGCAAACGTCACAGTTCCAGGTATTATTATTATTTTTTTTACAGGTCTTTGTAAAAAGCACAGAGGAAAGAGTGAAAAACACTGGCTTTCTGCAGAATAAAAGGAACACTAAGTTTTTGAGAGTGGTCAATGTGATAAGATCAAAATTAATAGCTTATCATTGCTGTCATGCAAAAAAATGTCATGTCTCAAAATAGGCAACTCTACAGGAGCAGGAAATATTCTTTTTAACTTTCAATGGAAGTCAATGGAAGTCATTTTGGAGCATTTCTGTTGGTCCAGTCATCATAAATTCTTTTCACAATATACAGATCAACCGTAATTTTTCTCCTGTGACATCAACATTATGCAAATTTCATTCATTCATCTTGAGTTCTGCAAACATTGGACTTTCCATCTTATGAAAAGAACCAAAATGATCTTACACATCTCACGTTTATATGTTTTTACACCCGTCCACTGGTAGCGCTGTTGAGCCAAATACACCCAAATCACACACAATCTATCTGTCATGGACTTGAGAGGACAAACTGAAAAAGCATTGCTGGGAGAAAAAGTAAAAATGGACATCCAAGGGCGTAGAATTGGGTAGGGACCATTTGATGTCCAAATCAATATCCAGCGACTACTGAATTGTCCCTTGCAATAATTTTAATCAAAAATACAGATGCAGCGGTCTGTCAGTGTCTAGTCAATGCATTTGGTGCACAAACAGTTAGTCTCTATTACTAGTCCCGCCTTTCTAACCCACATCGCTAACAGGATTGGCCTTGTCGTTTTATGCTAACGTGTGATGTGGCTGTGTGGTTGTAAGAAGCCTCAAAGTCAACGCTGTCAACTAGATGTGGTAGTAGGCACAGTGGGAGATGCCGTCCAACAGTCGTGTTCTTAACAAATCACGCAGTGATTCTATAGGCTATTATGGGGAAGTGGTGGCAACCCTGAACGTTAGTGTGTGTGTGTGTGTGTGTTTGGCAGTTAGCCTAATTTGGTAAAATAGCCTGGCAGGATGGCCACCAGAAAAGAAAGCTTGACGTTAGGAGCTACTTTACATCAGGTTATAGTGAAAGTGAAAGAAAATCCCAGTTGCTAATCTGTGAATGAGTCAGCAATACTGGAAATAAAAAAAATGGCTGCATTGATGTGTTCATTTGTCAGGTGACAAGCAAAGGATCTCAGAGGGTCACAGGTAAGTCGAATGGTGACTAAATTCAGTGTAGACTAAAATGCCAAAAGACAATCCCTGAAAAGATAAGAGTATAAGAGTGTTGGCTACCATATCTATAAATGAAGCTTCCAGGGAGCCCATCTGGACCGCTTCTACACCCCCACCAATGTCAAAATCAAATGTACACCCTAGAATACACCTCATTAGAACACAGTGTTTGCCTCTCTAGCTTCCCTGCCTTCAGTTCCTTTTACAAAGACCAGTAAGATTAATACCTGGAACTGTGACGGTTTACCAGAACGCATTATTCACTCCCTCAAAGCAGAGAGCCGTCAAACGGAGAGTCATTCACAGTTCTGCCTGTTTTCCTTCTCTTCTCTCCCTTTCTGCCTTTTGTCTTCTCTGACACCTAAGAGTTCATTGCTTTAAATTGATATGACGTCCAGTCTATTGTGCGGTTGACTGTAATTACATGCTGACGACAGAAATCAGAAGGCTGACGTTCGCTATACGCAAATTCCTAACTGTGTAAAACCTGAACCTGAACGTGCTGTTCAATCCCGATGAGGAAAACAAACGGGATAACAAATTGGATAATCTTCTATAGCACACTCTGAAGCTAGCTGCTTCAGTGCTGAGCTTTAGCGAGCGTTAGGCTCTTATCTTTAATTTGCTTCCTTTTTTGGATTTCCTGCTGTGACACACGTTTTACGTGGTCGTCTTTGAGAGCCATGTTCAAGCGACCTGTGGAATGTCTTTGATAGCAAAAGCATGGATCAACATATCTGATCATTTTACTCATTTTTACAGCTGAACACTGTGGCTGTGAACATTTCTCACTAGCTTCTATTTCCTGATCCGGGAGCGCTCGCTCTGAGAGTTTGGTACGTTTGGTCAAGTGTGAAACCTGTTTTTGACCTGGGAGCAGTCCAGACAACTAGTCTCTGTGATCTGGGGTTTGCTTTAAGTTGGCTTTGGTGTGGTTTACAGCGCATGTGAAAGCTATCCACTTCTGGAGCCATGTGCAGGGTTAATTTTGTCACCTGACTGCTTCAACTTATCACCTGCATAGCTAGACTCCTTGTTTGCAGGAGTATTTGACACTTGGTGGCTGAGCTACTCTCTGTGGTTCCTAAACACTTCCACTGTTCAATAACACCCCTCGCTGCTGATGGTGGAAGATCTAGGAGGGAAGAAATTTCACCAGCTGATTTCTTGTTGTTGCTGCAGCGGCTCGTATTACATACAGAACCACGCTGGAGCTTAGTGAGCTCTTTAGAACCTCCTCATTCTTTCACTAATGTCTGGAAAGGCAGACTGCACAGCTAGGTGCTTGATTTTATGGAACTGAATGAAACGCCTGCATTCAACGATGTATGTCCCAATACTTTTGTCAATTTAGTTCACTTAATGCGAATTCTAACCTGTCTAAATAGTTCACTTAATGCGAAGTCTAACCTGTCTTCACCTGTCTTCTAACCTGTCTATGTCTTCAGTTCTTCAGTTTGTTGATATTAATGATTTAACTTTGCTGCTTGAAAGTGAAATAGTACCAAGTACCATGAGAACGACCAGCTCATGGACACATGGAAGAAGGAAGGCAGATGGAGGAGCTTTTTTCTAAAGATATGGCAGGATGGGCAGCAGCCTTTCAGGGTCAAAGAAAAAGTGCCCTCTAACACACACTGACAGAATATGCTGGCCCAGTGGACTTCACATGCCTCAGTTCTCCCATCCCATCAGTCTGTTCTCTTTTTCTCTCTCTGGGTCTCAGAAGGGTTTGAGGTGAGGTGTTTCATGGTGTTTCTCAATTTGGAGAAAATCGTCCTTAAAGGAAAACTCCACCATTTTCCACCTAAACTCTTCCCTGCAATAAAACTCTAAAGGTTTCTTGTGGGATCTGGCACGAAGATCACATTTACACCTGTATACTTGACACATGAGTCATATCTCATTATATCTGGATAGGACCAAACCACATATAAATGCAAGTATAAACACACCCAGGACGAATTTAAACCAAATCCGATCACCTAAACCTCTTCAGAAGGGGGTCTGATCTGAGACACATTTGAGACACATTACAGCAGTGTGAACGCATTCGTCTCTAGCAAAACTCCTCCCAGTACAACCCAAACACCAGTAATAATTACCATGCAACAAGCAAATTTGCATATTCATTTTGACACAGCAATCAGATTTCAGTCTGACTACCAGAAGAATACCTGACTATCGAGTGTGAAATCTTATCAGGACACAATCCACATACGAGTCCCATAAAGTGACCAGGTGTAAACAGGGTCCAACACATCTGGACTCATCTGGACTCATCAGACCAAGTCATCTTCTTCCATTATTCCACGGCCCAAACCAGACACTGTTTTGGCCTTTGTAGGCACATTTGACGGTGGACAGGGGTTAGCATGGGCACCCTGACTGACTGGTCTGGTCTACACAGCAGGGTGGACCATCATTAAACTGATTTCTCGCGGGGAATTAAAAAGGGGCTATATTTGCACATAGAAAACTGACTGTTGGAATGGGAAGACGAAATGTGGGCATGGGCAGAGCTACAACATACTGCAACAAGCCAACATAGGCGCTAAACCTGTGGTTGCTTTACTTTTCAGAGTGTTATCAATGTTTTCTACAGTCACTGGTATCAAATATTAAATCTGGATGTGTATTCAAATGAAAATCAAATGAATGATGAGGTATTCCTTCCATAACCATCATTAAACCATCATTTCTGTGACTGCAACAGTAGCATTTCTTTCAATTTAGATGAGGTGGTCTTCGTTGGTCAGGCTGTTGCTGGTTTTCAGTTTGTTTCAGACCACTGTTGATAGGTCACTCACCACAGCTGACCAGGAACACCTCAGAAGCCTTGCCCGTCTTAGAGATGCTCTAACACACTGATCCGGAAATAAGGATTCGCTCAGTCATGCCTGACTATGTTGGCTATGAGAACCGATTGTTCAGTAACCAACTATCATACATCCAAGACCTTGACTTTTACTGTTATTAATTCACCAGTGTTCTTGTGTGTAATAATTCCCTTCTTCCATTGCAGGGGATTTACAGCACTGCGTGGAGGAACTACAGCGTTCCACAGCGAAACTATTCATCGAAAATGACTGCTTTGAATTTACTGCTTTAGTGTGTTAAATAGCTGTTTATTGCTAGGGGTGTAAAACAGCATTCCTGGAGGTTCAAAGCACTTGTAGAATGGATCTCGAACACCTGCTTCAACTCAGAAAGCACGTTGATCGTTATCTCAGGACTTTAATCAGGAATGTTAGGAAAATGGGAAAAGTCAGATATTCAGTGTGACCTTCAGGCAGGAATGCTTTTTGACACATGTGTTGTAAACTATGTAGTGTGTGTAACAGAGCGGCTGTGGTGGAATGTCTTCCGTGAGAATAACCTTCCTCTCTCGTGATGACTCCAGGCCTGTTTGCAGAAGAACCTGGCCGTGACTCAAGAGACTCTTGAAACACACTGAGAGAGAGAGAATGGACTAGTAGAGATGAGGACAAACAAGCCCATATAGAGCGGCCTATCAGTTTCAGGCCAGGGTTCAACCCATCCATGTGTCAGCGCTGCTGTTACTTAGCAACAGCCCGCAATACACTTTAATTCCAAGCCATGATAATTATTTGACCCCCAAAGGTGCTCAAAGCCAATACAATGGGAAAATCAAAGGCCCACTACAGAGGGCTCTGAGCGATACCCTTTCACAGCATCTTACAAGAAGATCTTTGAGTCATAGCAATTTAGTTTCGTTTCATGAGGATTTTACGCAATCTTTTATTTTTTGAATCCTATTTTCTCCCATTTTCTCCCCAGTTGGACCGCCAATTACCCAACCCGACCGTAACAGTCACTGGTATCAAATATTAAATCTGGATGTGTATTAAAATCAAATGAATGATGAGGTATTCCTCTCATAACCATCATTAAACCACCTGTCTGTGACTGCAACAGTAGCATTTCTTTCAGTTTAGATGAGGTGGTCTTCGTTGGCCAGGCTGTTGCTGGTTTTTAGTTTGTTTCAGACCAACATCGCCAGGCAACCAACGTGCCTGGAGGAAAGCGCACGGCTCCAACATACCGGCCTCCAACGCACCAGCCTGCAGACGCCAGTGACAGCCGGCACCGCAGCAAAGCGATGTGGGGGGTCAGCGCCATCTACCCACCCTGGAGAGAGTAAGGCTTATTGTGCTCCCTCCCTAGCAGCATGATTCGAACCAGCGATCGTCTAATCATGGTGACAGCACCTCAATCCGCTGAACCACCCGTAGGCCATAATGTCTTTACATTAAATGAAGTAGTGCCATGAACTTAATCAATTGTATCAAACAGTGACTGTGGAACACAGGGACGCTGTGGTTCCCATTCCCTTCCACTCTACAGAAATAAAGCCAAAACTGTCCGCCATCTTTAAAAAATTTGCAGCCAGAGTACAAAAGTAACTGGGTTTGGGACGTAGCCTTAATATTTTGTTAAGAGTTTAATTAGTTACATTACTTAAGTTACATTTTACGATATTAGGTAAAATTGGGCCTGTGTGTGTGTGTCAACAGTGTGAGTTAACATTTTGAATGATTATGAATATTTCTGTATTAATAATTGATTAATAATAAAGTGTATCCAGTGAACAGTGCGTTCAACCAAAACACAAGTACAAAAGTAATTTTTTAATAGTTTGGAGTGTGGTTTTCTAATTCATGTGGTCATGTGCTTCATATATTCCAACAATTATGTCCTTTAGTTTGAACACTTGCCATTACTGCACTAAAAACTATATGAAGGTAAATATTTGCAATTCCTCAACCTGAATCACCTGGTGACAGCCCATGCTTTTCTATGGGTAAGTGTTATAATTGCACATTAATTATTAAATAATACAGTTGTATGAGGTGCGTTAATAGGCCATATTTCTAGATTTCTATAATTAGACAGCTGGGAATGTATGCAAATGCATTAGTTGTTTTTGTTGCACAATTTCAAGCTGATTTTATTCAACAGTTTTCTCACTTTTTGTGATGAATATTCATGACACAGGTCATTATAAAACAGAATATATATAATTTAATATGTATAATACAGAACATACACAAATTATAGTTAATAAAAAAACACGACAATGACTACATACCATGCACACTGGCTTTACTATCAAAGCATTTAAATCGTTTTACTATCTTAGACCAGACCTTTACACTGCCAGTTTAGGCAAATGCAGTAATGTATTTATAAGGACGCTGGGATTTCAGGCTAGTAGTAAATACTGATGCAAACAAATTGCCTTAAAATCAACTTTTAAGCATTACAAAGTATCCATGTATCCATTTATCCATGACAAGATTATGTGCTGTGTCACATTAAAGTGGGATACCCTGACTGAGCATTTTTCTGTAGATTTCTGTAGGCATAATAAGGATCCTCAGTTACTGTATAATAAATGAAGCAGGCCAGCGGAGCACTCCCTCATTTACTTTACTGAGAGGCGGTTTATCATCTCCCTCGTTAGAGATTAAACTGAATGAAACAAAATGAGACATGAATTATTCATATCGATGCTCTTTGTCTCACTTACCCCCTTATTATAACACCCAGCCGAGAAAAGTTACACCACTTCATTTAGTAGCTTTTGTGACCAAACAGTAATCCTCTTTTCTCCAGGCTCAGGATAAACCCTGGGGTGGATTCAGGTGAAGTAAAGTTTTACTTTTAAATGGAATAAAATAATCATTCACTTTCTGTCTTATCTAGAAATATCCATTCACTTATTGTTATTCCCTATTTTAAGTAATTGTGGTTAATGTAACTCTCTGATGTGACTCTGGGTGGTCAGCCAATTTCTATTCACATTTGTGGCTTTTAGCTGACGCTCTTTTCCAGAGCAACTTACTAGGTTACCAGTACTACAGAGGTGGGCCAATATAGTTTTAGGAAACTTGCCCAAGGACTTTTTTTGGTGTAGTGAAGCATAGTCACCCAGACCAGGAATCGAACCCCAGGCTTCCACATTGAGTGGTAGCATCACTGGCAGGCAGTGGCGTTATCCATTGTACAACACCAACTACATCAGAGGAAGAAACCGTGGGAGGAACCAAGACTCACAAGGGTGGGACCCGTCCTCTGGTCATACTATTTATAAAGTATTGATTAAAAAGTCACTGAACCACCACACAGGACTGTTCTTCTGCTCTGGTGTGCTGATATAGGCATAATATACTATATTAAGGGTGGTAATTAAGGGTAGTAATTATAATAATAGTAGGAAATAGTTAGAGTCCATGTAAACAGGATAGGACACAGGTAGCAGAAGTAGCCAGAGAGCTTGGTGGTCAGTTTGGTGGGTGGGCAGCTGGTCTGATGTGTGTAGCAGGAAAGCCTGGCGGTCAGTGTCAGGCCCGACAAATGGACAGTCATTAACTCTGAGTTTGGATTGGATTCATGGAGTACAGAGAGGTGTGAACAATATCAGAGTGTGGCTGACGAATCCAAGAGATCTGTTATAATAGCCTCATTAAAAGGAGAGAGCCGGAAGGTAACGCAGACATGGGAGCTCCCTAAAGGTCTTCTTGATCAGCTCCACATGCTATCAGACCCAGTGTTGAGGTGTCATCTCACACTGGAAGGATGGATAGGAACACCTGTGAGTTTCTTCAGCTCTGAAATGAGAGCAGAGCTTAAAAGCTGTACGTTCTGCTCACCTGAGCAGGTGGTTATGGTGGTCTTCAAGGCCTTGCGCGGCTGTTTGGGGTTTCATTTTCTTCGAATTCTCATGAGTAAGTTGTACTTACTGAACGGAAATAGCACCAAAAAGGGTCACGCTATTGTGCCAAGTCATAGAACTGTGCTACTGAAGACTATGGCTGCGTCCCGTACCCCATACTACCACACTAAATAGTATGTTAATGTTGTGCACTACCATTAGAAGGGCATTCATTAGTGTAGTATGTAAAGTACAGAGGTGTGTGAGGTGTGTGATTTGGGATGTAGCCTTATTATTTTGCTAAGACTGTAAGATGTGTCCCAAATGACCTGCCACACTTTCCTATAATAGCTGAATCCTAATCCAAGCTTCAAATCAAATTCCAATCCAGTTTCCAATGGAGAAAGTCTATAAGCCAAATTCAATAAAAGAGAAAGCCTGCATGTTTCACCTATGAGAGTAAAGCCGGTCTCAGGGATCACATCATGGACGAGTCCATTAAGCCTTATTGGCACTGATAAAAACCTGGGAGGAAGCCATAGAGCAATTTCCAGCAATATTTATAGCGGATGAAAAATTGCTCCTCGTTATAGGATTTCAATCCCAGTCAATTATGTGCTGACGTCACAGGGCTGGAGGAAAACAAAAGCAGCAGGCATGTGGCCTTCCGCCCACCATTTTCCTTATCTGCTTGATCCGTGAACCGTGGGTCACGCTAACGCTGAGAGGATTTTGTTTCCTATTCAACAACATGGATATGAACAAGCAGAGGAAGAGAGCACTCGAGCGCACTTCATCATCACAAAGATTTGAATGATGGGAATCAATTTGTCCACATCATTTATATAGCCTACATGATGTCTGCATGAATAGAGAGTTTGAGTGTGTCGCTTCCCGCTTCAGAAATGACAATTTTGTACAATGTAGATCTAGCTGTCGTTGATAATGTGATCACCAATAAACCACGTATAAACCCCATAGCAATTCTTTTTTTATAGTTTTTACAAGCAGACTGGACCACAATCAAAGTACAGAGCTTTACCAAACTATAGCCCTTATCTAGAAATTGAGGGCCCAGGACCATTGGTGAATCTTTCCAGGAGTCGTTGGCTTGCTATGATGTCCATAACAGGGCCACTGCCGAGAATTTTGGGCCCCATAAAAAGATATTACACTGGGCCCCCAACTCCCAAAATATTTAATTAACGCATATTTTAAGGCCCCTGTCAGTCACAGGCACTTAGAATCATCCTACACCCCCCCCCCCCCCTCACATGAAGGGCCTCCCGTCTCCTATGGTGCAGCAACAAATCATCCAAGAAGTCACCAGAGCCAATCCAGGGAGAAGGCAGTGTAGTGTAGGTCTATCTAGCCTCAGCTATGGTCAGTAATCCTGACGCCACAGTAAGACAAGACCTGAGCAAACATGACATTTATGGGAATTTAGCAAAGCACAAAGCACTGCTAACTGCTAGTCAATACCCAGGTGACATTTACAAATAAATAAATAAATAAATAAACAATCCATATCAGCATTTTAAGAGAGCATGATAAACTATGCAGTATATTATACAGTTTGTGGCTTAAGGCTAATACTGCATTTCACAGTAGGGATGTCATAACAGCTTTTAAACATGGTGGTGGTAGTGGCACAGAGTGTACGCTTTGTTGCCTTCGGACCATGAATTCTGTTCTGTATTAAATCTTTTTTTTGTCGAATTGTTCCCCTTTTTTCTCCCAATTTGATACTACTAATCATCATTCATAGCTCCCCCTAGCACTAGCAACGCTCTCAATACTAGGAAGGTATGGACTTAACACACGTCTCCTCCAATACATGCAAAGCCAGCCACTGCCTCTTTTCAATTGTCGCCAAGCAGCCGACGCGCTCAGAGGAAGCGCCACGTCCCCAGCTCCACCGCACCAGCTAACAGACGTCTGTGCCGGCCAACACTGCTTTAAAAGTGATGCAGGGAGAGAGTGCCATCTACCCACCTGAAGAGGACCAACTATGCTCTCAGAGAATTCTTAAGTAGACCGTTTGTTCATCTGCATATGAGCTGAAGCTGAAACGTAATCGGGTTATGCAGCAGGACAATGATCTTAAATAGGAAAGCCAGAAAATCCACACCTGAATGTTCTGGAAAAGCCCAGTCAAAGTCATGACTAGAGCTCAATAGAGATGCTGTAGCAGGATCTGCACTTAATCTTTCCGTCTGTCCATGAGAGGTTGTTGTTTCTGCTGTTTAGTCAGTTAATGACAGGATGCTTCACTGATTGTCATTTGACTGTATTTTCTATAAAAGGGTAGATTACTGGATCAGTCCACTGTTCTTACTCACGCAGCCATGTCTATGCCCATTTTTTCAATAACAATATCACATACAGTTTAAAAGTACTCACGGTTGAAAAACTTGGCTCAGAAAGATCACATCAGAGCTGTGCTATTAAACAAAGCAAGCTGACAGTGTCCACCGTCCCCTCAGGGACATGCAGGGTGATGGATGGTGCGAGGTAGGAGACTGTGCCCTGTGGCCTGTAGGGGAAATAATGGATTACTTCATCCCGACAGCGTTCTGAGGTTTAGAGACGGTCACGCCGAGCTGAGGAGCGAACAAACAACGTGATTTGAAGATTCTGGAAGGGTCACAGACCTCAACTGTACAACACACACACACACACACACACAGACACACACACATACAGTATACAACCGTTTATGCTTAGTCGAATAAAGATGATTACTCATGTCTCATATCAAACTGTATGTTGATGAATCTGGCACTAGCTGGCACTAGTTGACCACCATAGTTGGCAGTCTGCCTGATTATTATGCATATTTAGATATGCATCATCTGCTGGACAGTAAAAGACACAGCCTGACGCAGGTCTCCTGGCTACAATTATTTGAACAGCAATTGGCTGATAATTCATCAGATCAAATATGATCCATATTTTGCGAGTTGCTGCAGCTTTGCGCAAGGTCACAGCAATCTGCAGTTCCTCATTCAACCAGCAGAGGTTAATATGAACTTCGTGCACTAAACTTGAACTTTGTCCATTAAAGGCAGTGTGCAAATCCAGTCTGACATCTTCTGAATGGGAATTCACCAATACAGCACCTGCTGGTGCTCTGAGTTTAACAGTGTTTTAAATACTGATCGGCCCGTCTCAAGTTGAAGGTGCTCTAGAATGGAAAACTGTTTGTACCTAGGGTCCGCCGGTGGGCCGAAAGTGCTATTACAAACTTCTATTACCAGAGAATAGCCCCACCAGTTTGCACAGAAGCCCACCGAAGTAGTTACTAAGTAATACACCTTAGTATGTAATAAGCCCTGGTGTGTTAAGGGGGCTAAGTGACAAACCATGAGCTACAAATCACTGCTGTCCATTAAAAAACATGTATCTCCATTTTTGTCCATCGTTTGAACCCTGTAGCTGCTTCTGTACACTGTGAGATGAATTCTAGATGAATGGACCAATAGAAATAATTAAAGCATTTTTAAGACACAGGTTTGTAATTTAAATGCAAATCCCACCACAAAAAAACTAGAAAACGGACTATTCCAAAACGTACAGACACCAGCAACCCTAGTCAAAGATGGCGGTGTGGTAGCAAAGCATCTGCCTCTTTCTAAAGACATAGGGCCTCTGGTTGGACTTTGGTCTGTTGTTCCCTACATCCACAATAACCAGGCCTCATGAACACAGCTTTGCTTATGCCACCGTCTACAGGACAACTCAGGGAAGTGAGCAGGTATCCATGCCAGGCTAACAGCTAACTTCATCATCTCCTAGTTAGCCAACCACACACAGTGCCAACAGAATATCAGCACTGTCAGGTCTGACCCAGTACAAAACAGTGCTAAAAACAAAGCTATGCTACAGTGGCCATGATAGTTTTGTGAGTGAGATTTTCTGGTTTAAAGAAGAGAAAAGCCTCTTTCTGATGATGTATCTGTAAAGTGGCTAATGCAGAAATAATAGCATCTGCGGTAGGAAGCCGAATATCACATCTGCGTTTATTAGCCTCTACATCAGTGGCTATGTAGGCAGACAGGCTTTCATTGCTTGACATATCTGTTTAATACATGCTGGGGATTATAGTGAGAGAATATTGATGGAGGGAAACACAATAAAAGATACCAAAAACTTTTAAAAGCGTTGAAGCTGAGGGATGCAATCCTGTGCTACAGGACTTTACATACACTATATGGACTAAAGTATTCGGACACTTACACATTACACATATAGGAGCTTTTATGATGTGCCATTCTAAATCCATAGGCATTAAAATGGAGCTTTAAGGTCTGGAACTCTGCAGTTATTGTTGGAGACTTTTCTGCACAGTGCTCTGAGCTCGGCCCTGACCCCGCTCTGGGACCTTACGTGGTCTTCTATTAGTTGCTGTGATTCCCAAATGCTCCAGTTTTTCAATAATATCACTTACAGTTGATAGTGGAAGATCTAGGTGAGAGGAATTTTCACTAGCTGACTTATTGCTGTTGTTGCAGCGGTGTCTCCTATTACATACAGAGCCACGCTGGAGTTCAGTGAGCTCTTCAGAACCTCCCGTTCTTTCACTGATGTCTGGAAAGGCAGGCTGCATGGCTAGGGGCTTGATTTTATACACCTGTAGCAATGGGACTGAATGAAACACCTGAACTGAGTGATTAAGGGGTGTGTCCCAAAACGTCTGTCCAAATAGTGCATCATGACAAATAGCAGTAAATGAGAGCTTGATGTCAGAATGCTAATTCTAAAGCACTGTTTTATTCCATTTCTATTGTAATTGATAGGGACAGGAATATACACAGTCACGTCCCAGTTTTCCTTTCCTTTGAGATTAGTTTAACTCACATGTCACAACTTCATTAGACCATCAAGCTTTCGGTGGCCTGTTTTTTCCACACAGGTTACACAGTCTTGAACTGTATTACAGCATCAGTATGAATTCTCCATTATCAGCTCTTTCCTGTCAAAGACAAACCGGCCCGGAGAATCCTCCTGACTGTAGCCGTAGTTTATCATGCTGGGTAGACCCAGCACACATCTGTGTTTCCACTGGGTGCCCTTTTCTCTGCTGCTCCAGCTGGGCTCCTCCATGGCCGGCTGGGACAAACACCCTGGAGCAAGGCAAGGAAAAACAGAATAACTCAGGGTGTTTACACTGAAACAGACAGAATCCTCTCTATCGAGCGCAGGACAGAAGCTTGGCCTGTGGCCTTATAAGGACCAGAGATAAACACTGGGATTAGCGTAGCCACCTCTGAACGCATTCACCGCTGAAATATTCATGGCCATTCCACTCGGACGCGCCTCGCTCTGACTCCAGCCTGAAACACAAGCAGCGAGATTTGTTCCGAATGTTTGTTTTGAAGCCTTTTTGCTAAGATTATCATCATTCTGGAGTGAAGCAGTGAAGGTGCCAGAAGGGTGCAGGGGTATTTCACATCTTCTCACATTGTCTGTGCCAAAGCTGAAGTTGCTAAGTTGCTTCCATGGCTTAGTTCTGGCCATGACTTAGTAAATCATGAAATTTAGATAATTAAGTTGTGGCCATGACTTAGTAAGGTGTGGGAATGAGTTAATTAAGTTGTAATTAAGTAGTGGCCATGACTTGATAAGATGTGGGAATGAGTTAATTAAGTTGTAATTAAGTTGTGGCCATGACTTGGTAAGATGTGGGAATGAGTTAATTCAGTTGTGGCAATGACTTAGTAAAGTGTGGGAATGAGTTAATTAAGTTGTAATTAAGTTGTGGCCAGGGTTTGGTAAGATGTGGGAATGAGTTAATTAAGTTGTGGCCATGACTTAGTAAGGTGTGGGAATGGGATAATTAAGTTGTAATTAAGTAGTGGCCATGACTTGGTAAGATGTGGGAATGAGATCATTAAGTTGTGGCCATGACTTGGTAAGATGTGGGAATGAGTTAATTAAGTTGTAATTAAGTTGTGGCCATGACTTGGTAAGATGTGGGAATGGGATAATTAAGTTGTAATTAAGTTGTGGCCAGGGTTTGGTAAGATGTGGGAATGGGATAATTATGTTGTAATTAAATTGTGGCCATGACTTGGTAAGATGTGGGAATGAGTTAATTAAGTTGTGGCCATGACTTGGTAAGATGTTGGAATGAGTTAATTAAGTTGTATTTAAGTTGTGGCCATGACTTGGTAAGATGTGGGAATGAGTTAATTAAGTTGTGGCAATGACTTAGTAAGCTGTGGGAATGGGATAATTAAGTTGTAATTAAGTTGCGGCCAGGGTTTGGTAGGATGTGGGAATGGGATAATTATGTTGTAATTAAATTGTGGCCATGACTTGGTAAGATGTGGGAATGAGTTAATTAAGCTGTGGCCGTGTCTTGGTAAGGTGTGGGAATGAGTTAATTAAGTTGTAATTAAGTAGTGGCCATGACTTGGTAAGATGTGGGAATGAGTTAATTAAGCTGTGGCCGTGTCTTGGTAAGGTGTGGGAGGGGCTTGAATAACTCACTTCATATGTTTGATAGTTCTCAACAATTGCATTCAGGAGACAGTACAATTTCATGGATTTCATACATGTATTTATTTTTTTCACAATATAGACACGACATCCTATGCAAAACCGTACACAAGCACAGTGGCTCTATCTACAGCATGAGAGTCCCATCGCCTCACCACCTGCAGGTCCATTTTGATGCGACAACGGCGTACCATGTCTTCATAAAGATACATGCTAAGCTCAGTTAGACATAGCTGCGGAAAGTGAGAATAGACCCAGGGCTCCAGGGCCCTCTCCACCAGTCCTGCAATAATATACACATTAAAAAGGCGTTACATTGAGCTGACTGAACCGAGCACAGCTTAGAAGAACTTTTTTGGGGGAAGAAATTGTGTTGATGTTCATGTATTTTATTCAGGTGGAACATTTCAATCCCTTTTTTCAGTCTAGGGTAGGGGGTGGGCTGCTAGCTCAGCTGCATTAAAATGCTGACAAATCTGGACATCTTCAGGTGGCAAAGAACAGAGACAGTGATCAGTCTACTACAATGTTCCATTACATCTAAAAAAGCCCACTGCACGCCAAGCACTTCATTCAACAATGTGACAGATAGGACACAGAGACACTGTACCTTCATACACTGCCCTTCTTTCTTTACATTAGTCTGGAGATCAGAGGGACAGGAGAGATTCACATCACTGACAGCTGCCCTTTACATTGTGTCAAAACTGTTATGAGGAATAGAACAACAGAAAACGTCCCAAATTATTTATAACAAATTCTTACCTTAATTTGTTCTTTCATTTCCTGTAAAGTTAGTTCTTTGGAAATTATTTACTAACTTAGACCACTCCATGCTCCACCTACAAATGTGCTCTTATGTAGCTGCTGTTGCGAGGCTGATTGTGCTGTACATAGACCTAAAAATAATGACCTAATGATCTTTGTTGATTTGCTGAATTAAATAAGCTCTTTTTTAATCTTGTACATTTAATGTACGCTACTTCAAATAAATGAGCTTTTTAAACTGACCAATTTAGAGGCTGACCTTCATGATATCTTACAGTTTGATAAGAGTGAGGCTATTAAAAGGTTAGGATCAAATTAAAGAACGTATTTTTTAATAATACAGATTGTTATTAGATTTGTTTCTAAAGAAAAAAATCAGAAAATTCTCTAAAGAAGATTTTTTTGAAGGATTACTATGGCTGTGACTCAAATAGATCCCTACTCCCTCATTGTAGGGAGGGACCATTTAGGACTATTTAGTCTAAACTGCTTCCTCATTATTACTGCGTCAAGCACTGGCCGCATAAACATACATATGAGTGGCTGAGTCGTGTTTAAAGCATTTCTAAAAATCTTTACACGACCTGAACTCTGGGCGCGTTCACACCTACCAAAATAGTAGACGTGAAAGGTGCTGCGATCCCAATTTGTTCCTCCACAAGAGGTGGTATCAGTCCGGGTTAAGTGAACCATGGTCTGGTTTGTTAGGCTCGCAGGACTGCTTGCCGTCTTTCCCTCTCAATCGGCTATGATTTAATTGCTGCAGGACAAGCTTGTTACTCTTGCTGGTACTGTACAGGCTAGTACCTGAAGTTTGGTGCTGCTAGTATAAATACCATAATATTATCAAGAAAGAATTAACGAAGTGAACGTATGTCCATGAACAAAACAATGAGTGTCAAGAATGGGTAGATTCAGCCCGCAAAAGTGATGACGCCGGGACGTAGGCGCGCTTCTTTAAAGCGCTCACAGTGTGTAACCAAAACTAACAGACGAAATACAATCTAACAAAAAGATCAACCTTGGTTCGGACCTCTGAATCAGTAAAAGCATTGTGCTGTTCATGAAAGAATCTTTGACTGTTATGTTGCTGAGCAACCTAAACCAACTGTTAATGAACTACATGGGTCAATATCTGAAAATAATGGCATCCACTCACTAATATGAGCAAATGTCATTCCACTGTCTGTCTGCTTAGTGATAAAGAGCTTGTTCACACCTGGCATTAACATGAGTTTAGTATCTGGATCTACTTTGACCGGATTCTGTTTACACTTGACATGAAAATGTGTCTCCAGTGAGACCAGGTGATCCGATTTTACTTTCCCACGAACGGCTTCTCATCAGCACTGATCTGATCATAATCCGATCACTTCTTGGGGGTGATTACACCTGGCTTTTCTTGCAGACAGGTGCAATCCGAATGTGATCCGATTACCGAAAGCGCTGTTAATGCCAGGTGTGAACAGACTCTAAGAGTCTCACAATGCATTTTGCTCCACATTTAGCTCATGTATTGTCATGCCGTTCACTAGAAATTGTGGGAGCATTGAGGGAGTGTACTCAGAATCAGCGTTGGATTTGCCCCAAAATGTAAATGTAAACAGGGATCTAATTCGGTCACAGCCTGTTTATCTGAACTAAAACGCATCTCTTTCTTAAGACACTTTAATTAACAATAAATTCGGCTTTTGCATTCTGCTGTCGTAGCAGATTGGAGATGACACAGATGGACTGGCCGCGCTAAAAGGGGTTCATTCACTCTGTTTAAACTGCGGCAAAAGAAATATCAGCTGACACTGATAATGCACTGCGGGTTTAAGTGTTATGCATTCTCATTAAATTTAATGGGATTTTTACACAGGCTATGGCTGAACATACTTGTGTGCAGAGCATGGACAGGTCAGTAATAGCCAAACGTAAATCACCTGAAAGACACTGAAAGAACTGTGGAAATGGCGCTTACATTTAACTCAAGCGTCCCGTTTTTCAGGGCACGGGGTCTTAGGGTCTCTGGGTTTTGTCAGCATTTCTGTTCGCACATGGGACAAGAAGGCCTGCGACTCAGGCGAGGTGCAGATGGGGGGGGAAAGCAGAGCAGCATATGCATGATTTATTCCCTCCCTCATGCTTGGCTAGCGTTAAATGACAGCATTTCTGTAAGCAACCTAAATTAGCTCAGCCCACCGAGCCTGGCCTGCGAAGCCTTGGAGAACAAGCCCAGATAGAGAAGTTCACGGCTTTTGATCCCTCATGGCGATAAAGAATTTCCCTTTTTTGGAGAGAAAGCATCCGACTTCTCTCCAAAATTGCGATCGCGAGTACTGCGCCTACGAGAACATTACGAAACAGCCGCATCCGTTTTGCCCCCGGAGCAGATCTGAGGGTGAATCATCTCCTCTCTGTGGAGGTAAACCTCTGGTCTTTCTGGTAGCGCAGAAGAAGGATGCTATTCTGAGCACCAAGGTAGGCTTCCCCGCGTTGCCTCCTGGAGGCCCACACAAGCACGAAATCACCCCCATCACACATACACATACACACACACTATAGACAAACATCTGTTGTTATAAACCTCAGTAATGATGTACAGATATCTACATTTTTTCACAATTATAAATTAACATTGTGCAAATAGTCCCTCAGAGTCGCACACTAGCTGTCCTCATTGTCCTCATCTGCAGTCTGATGGAGCAATGAGGAGCCACAGCTCCAAGTTTACATTAAGCCACACAGGATAGCACTGAGTTTACACGTCTGGACTGCAGAGGAATGTCTGAAAGTTTCAGAATGACAAAAAGAAACATGTTTTGATCAGCTTCAGAGTGAAGTTTGTTCAGAACTGTCATTCAGCTCCAGCAGGCATCTTAACTGTAGGCAATATACTGTAGTAGCAGGTCGGAATTTGAAACATCTGTGGAATTCCCCTTTTATCACAGCACCCATCATGACAGCTGCCATGCTAACGCAAGGAGTAAAACGAGGAATGTGATTTAGGGAGCTGTGAGGAGCCTACAGTATAGCATGGAAGTACCTGATCTGGCACTAAGCCCATTTAAAGGAGTAGCTCGGCGACAAATCCCATGAACATGATATATCACTGACCCCAGAAGCAGCGGGCATGTTGAGACATGTTTGATATCTGACATCGGTTTCTTTCATTGACAACAGAAGATGCTAGGCTAATGTTGCTAACAAACCGTGGTCTTAGATGGTCACCAATCGCATCTACACCTCAATCTCAAGTACAAGTGGCTCAGCGGTCTAATGCGCTGCCCGATCTGGCACCGGGGATCACGGGTTTGAATCCCGAGCCATGCTGCTTTGCCATCAGCAGCCAGAGTCTTATAGAGCACAACTGGCCCTGCTCTCTCCAGGCAGGTAGATGGTGCTCTCTCCCCTCGTGGCCCTTAAGAGATGTTGGGCAGCTCAGACGTCTGTTAGCTGGTGCTTTCCTGCAAGTGTGTTGTTGAAAGGAGCTGTTGGCGGAGGAGACAGGTGGGTAAGTCCTTACCCTCCTATTGTCGGGGGCATTGCTAGTGCTAGGGGGAGCTACGAACAGCACAAAGTGGCACAGATTGAGCTTATTTAAATATGTAGCTATATTATTTGTTATCTGCATAACGTCCTGCTATTGGATTGCGGTGTGTGGAATGATACCACACATTGTGCAGAGGTAAAAGTAGTACCGGTCACTCAAAATGCCTGCATGAACATCTAGTATTGTAGATCTGCATGTGTTTTGGTATCAGAAGCCTTTTTGGGACGTGTTTTTACCAACACAAGCTTGGTGACTATCTAGGTCCAGTGTTTTAGTTAGCAATGTTAGTCTAGCATCTCCCATTCTAAACTTCGGAAGCAAACTTCAGATACTTAACATGTCTTGGCTGATTGGCTGCATCGGGGATTTAGGTCTCTAAATCACATTCTTTCGATTTTTTGGTCAATCTGTTTCTTTAATGTTTTCAGTCAGAACATAATATAGCAAATATTCCTCATTCATGAGCTTCTTGTGAGATTACCATGAGATAAATCAACCAATTTCTAGACAATTTGATTTGGACAAGATGATTTGATATGGTTTTTCATTACTTTATCAAGTGAAATGAATCTTACTGCAGTAAAAGGTACAAAACAAACATGCTTAAAGGGTGTAAAACTACCTGACAGAGCAATAAGGTCATTCCATTTCATAAAATAACTGTAAATCAGTGGTTCTTGAACCGGTCCTCAGGGCCCCCCAGGCGGTCCACATTTTTGCTCTATCCATACATGTCGGGAGTTGGGTTAGAGTAATGATGTGGACCATCTGGGAGGCCCTGAGGCCTGTTTCAAGAAGCACTGCTTTAAAATAGCAAATGTTATAAAACAAGCTCATAATGAGAATTATTAGATATATTTCACTTGAAGTGTATTTTGACTTGCCAAGATACTGTTTTTTTTTCCTTTTAGCAGTGTAACGTAAAGCCCTTGCTCTAAACCTACATTCCAAACGCCACAAAGACATAAAAAGGAGGGATATACAATGACAGTGGACTCCATTTCGATATTGAAAGGTGATTGCTAAAGGTAAAAGGCTATTAAGGCTCTTAAACATCAGCCTGTTTTTCATTTTACTGCATTTGTAATCGTACAGATGTAAACATTTTAAGTCTCTGTTATACTGATCCAGTTTATGTGAACATGAAAAATATTGGATAATGACAAAAATTCCTATTTTCAGGAATGTTAGGATTTCTTTGCCCCAAATTTATCCTATTAATTCTTCAATATATATATAAAGTCTTTCAGAGTGGGTTTGGTGTGAAATGCTCAGTTAAAATTGTTCACAGTGGTGGTTACAGACGTTACTGTAAATGGTTACAGATATATTGCGTGATGTCTGAGACACTGTTTTAAGGTAGACGTTTATATTTTTAACATTTTTTTAGATTTTAAAACATGCAGAACAGTGTGGTGCATTCAGAATGGCTGGAGTTATGAACTAGCTGAATTCTGAGAGGAGGAACACAACTGAAACCCCTCCTCCTTCCAATCGAACATCTTACAAATTTTGCTTCTACCTCGTTCGTACCTCGTTTTCACAAACCCATCACCACCCCGTCACTTTCATTTAAATCCATATAGCTATAAAGCCATTTCTCTCATTCCTAGCTCACTTATCTGGCCTTCTACCACAATGCAGAAGCGGCCTGAACTCCATCCCAAGTTCACCCTCTTGTCCTACAGTCTCCTCCCAAATCCTGGTTCCTCCTGGTTCTTCTCACCACCACTGTAAAGACAAGTATGTCTGTAAATGTATCTACTGAGCACCATGTCACACCAAACCAACGGAATGACTGTGTTTACATCTCAACCACTGAATTATGCAGAAATGTGGAAAATACAGTGGAATTTACCTTCACTTATAGCACTAACCAGGTAGCATCCTAACGTAGGTGGAAAGAGCTGAACAGCGTGATTCACGTATTGAACGTATAGCATGGATGTACCTGAACTGGCAGAACGCCACATTAGGGCATTGAGTTCGAGCCTTTCCAGCTTTTCCACATATTTGTATATTTTCCGTGTGGCTATTTTTACTTGGCGAGAGCACGGGTGCGCATCCTCTCTGAGGGAGAGCGGCTTGCGTGCCAGTTGGCACATCGTTGTGATTCACGATGATGCATTGAACGTAACATGTGCTTGGAGTTCATGTCAACTAGACTGTATAATAAAAGTGTGTGGCAAACTAATCACAGTCTGTTGTTTGCAATAGCAGCTGTGAGGGTATGCCAGTCTGTACGAGTGCACTGATTTCTCTTTTGTATTTCAGATTGTAGCATCATTTTTAGGCCTGCATAAGAAGGGACAGATGGGAAAATGCAAATGCACATAATTGTCCTTCCACCTACCTAATGTGTGGTAAAGTCAGGTCTTGCTAGTAATATTAGGCTCACAGAAGGGCTGCACAATATATCATGTGTTAATTATTATAGTACTGCTGTAAAATGTTTGGTTAATCTTTGTCTGCATCAGGAATTCATTCTTCTACTTATTATTATACTGAATTCCAACCCCAGCATAGCATTCCCAACCCGGTTTGAACGAAACCAAACATTCATTAATTATGTCCTGTTCACACAAGCTGTACGTAATCCTGAGATCTGAAAGTGGGCTGTGGAATTTTACTATTTGTGAACTAGCAAATTGCTTCCACATATAGCGATGAACTATTGCATGCACTAGCTCTTTTGAGGTCCATCCACAGATTTTCGATGGTGTTTAGGTCAGGGGACCCTGAAGGCCAAAGCAAAGCCTTCATACTGCTGCTCTTTAAAAATCATGCGTTTTTATCTTCAGCATTTGTTTAGTACAGAGAGTGTGATGTTTGCTTCCACAATTTGCTGGTTTTGGTGCCACTGGCTGCAACACAACCCCAAAGCTTAACAGTTGGAGATGTGTTCTTTTCATGAATTTCTGCACCTTTTTTTCTCCAAACATACACATGGCTGGTGATTGTTGGGACGACATTCAAAATCCAGATCACTATATAGGGACCAGAATTGGACAAGGTAGCTTACTGCCGTGTGACAGTAGACTGCGTTGCATAAACAGCGTGAACTTCGGTTTTCCTCAGAGAAGCTCCTCAGAGAAAATCTTGAAACCAAATAAATTATGGGTAATCCATGACTGGTTAGTGTATATAATTTGTACACTATATATTTATTACAGTGCATTGTGGGATTGTTATGGTGCACTGACAATTCAGCACTTCATTTTTAGACACTGCTACAAAATGTCGAAAAACCCCAAAGTAGTGCACAATATAAAGAACAGGTCCCAGTTTGGGATGTTGGAAGTTGGAATCTACAGATTCATTAACCCCTATACTGTGATAAGCATCAAATCACCAGGTTTTTGCCAATACCCAGCCCTAGTAACTTCAGCACAGGATTTTGTTCATATTGTGCAGCCCTGCCTTAGAGCAAAACATGAAGCTCAGCGCAAGACGGTCAGCTCCTTAACCACACTTGAATGATGTCTTTCTCCGAGTACTTGTTTCCCAACACTTCTGGAAAGAAAAGGCACACTTTCAGAACTGCTTGATCTGCTTGACTTCAATATGATCCGACAACATCTACAACACAAAAAAGGGAGCAGAAAGAACCGAACCGTGCAGGTTTCACAAATACCAAAAACAAAAAGTCTCTTCGTTTCTGAGAACCCTTCAGACAAGTGAAGACAACAGCTAGAGCTGAAGACGAAGCTAAAATTAGAGAAGCACAGACAATTGTTTTGATGATTAAGAGTCTGTAGATGTGAGTTCATGCTCATAAATTATTTCTTCATATCTTCAGGAATCATCCATATTTGGAATTACTGTGATTAGGGCTTCAGGAATGCTTTAATGTCCCAAGGAACCACTGGAAATCCCTGTTAAGTATCCTCTCTTGTTTCTTCATGGTTTGGTATTGATATCAAGGATTCCATGATGAGCCCTGTTTCTGTATCCTGGTCGGGGATTCTGCCAGTTTGGTAGCCAGCAGTCATTTAGGGCCACAGTCCTTCGTACCAAACCCAAACTGGCAACCATTGACAGTTATGGAGACTAGAAGGTTGAATCCCGGTGTCTGTGTCATTTGAGTTAGAGCAGATATCCTCTGCTGGTGTTTGGTCATCACACTCCTTCGTTCAGGTCAGTGCACTGAAAGGTGTGGTCATGTGGTGTCAGAGTGCGCTGAACTGGTTAAACCGACCACCTTTTCACGAAGAATCGGCAGCTGACCGGAACGTCCTTCACACTGAGCAGCAGCAGGGGTGCTTATGCACTCTCTAAAAGAGCACACACACACATACACACACACACACACACACACACTTGTACTTGAGCACACATGTTTGAGTGCATGCTCACCTCCACACTTGAGGAAATACACACATAAAAACACATCCACACACACACGTCTCCTTGCTGCTCGGACGGCGGGCTCAGGGCCAGGTTGAGCCAGACTGAGAGTGTGAACGGAGCACAGGCCAGGCAGGAACCATCACTGCGACACACACACACACACACACACAAACACACCCCTTCCCGCTCACAGGTTGCTCTCATCACTCCCTTGTGGACACCTATTACACTGCACTTTAAGAGCCGGCTCACAGTCCTCCGCCGGGCCGCTGTTGGCGCCACCCTCGTGTGGCAGGGGGGTGAACTGCACCCTCTGCTGGAGGTCCATGCCGTTCTGACAGCCGACGACCAGCAGGTGTTTCTCCTCTGGGCTGGACAGGGGAGAAGCCAAGCGGGCAATGTCCGGCAGCCTGGATTTGGCTGGGGCGTGGACGAGCATGCTGTTGGTGACCTGAGCCGTGTTGCTGTAGGTGTGGCGGTATTCTTCTTCGATGTCCTTCCCCAGTTTCCATCGTTTCCACCTCTTCAGGATCTCAGACTGCACCTAAGCTCAGCGAGGGAGGAGAAAAGGTCAGTACGACAACTGGGGTCAATAATAAAAAAAATAATAATGTCATTTTACACAGAGGAGGGTGTAAAGATACTGTATAAATACTGTATGTAAGTGTAAGTGACGGTTTCGTTGACTTTCAAAGCAGCATTGTGTGGAATTACATGTACACTTACATGCATGTCTGGACAAGCTGAGAAAACTGTGAACTAATTAGTAATACTACTGTGGTCTTTGAGTAGTAGCGGCGATGGCGACAGGAGTTGTCCTAGCTATGCTTTATCACTTCCTGTTACTGCAAAATGGGTCCAATGTTAATATTTAGTGTACTGACCTACCAAACCCACACGTATGTAGTATGTCACATAGATGAAGGTGTTGAAATTGAGTATACGCAAATACCCACAATGCATACGTAAAATCATTGGACACTGGGACACACTCTCCCAAAATGCAATGCAAAACAGAAAGGAGAAAAGAGAAGCTACTCATGTCTGGAAAAATTAGAAGAAAAAAAAAAGCCGAAAGTGCAGTGCCGATGGTTACAGGAAATTTTATATATATATATATATGTTGTCCTAGCTATGCTTTATCACTTCAAGTGCAACACACATTATTATGTTAATATTTATGTTAGATTAGTATAGTCAATTGTTTAAAATTGTTAAATAAATTAAAGAATCAAATGGAGAACTGGTATTTCCTGCTCCTTTTCTCCCCCTACAGTTGGGAAGTGGAAGTGTCTGCACACTACAAGCATTTCTGGACAAGCTGAGAGATACGCAGCTGGCACTGAAAGCGAAAGAAGCATGTGGACTGAAGTGGTAGAGTAATATTACAGGAATTTTACTCAAATATGACTCTGGTTACGCAACGTTAAAAAGTGCACATTTCTCTAAAGTTACACAGTACAGTTAGCGGCAAGCTAAGCCTGGAGTAGCAACGATAGCAGTGCTATTCCCCCATTACAGGACAGAGGAGCTCACAATAGTTTTGAAGCTGTTATGTTAGGGTTAGGGTTAGGTTAGGTTAGGGTTAGGGTTAGGGTTAGGTTAGGGTTAGGGTTAGGGTTAGGTTAGGGTTAGGGTTAGGTTAGGGTTAGGTTAGGGTTAGGGTTAGGGTTAGGTTAGGGTTAGGTTAAGTTAGGTTAGGGTTAGGTTAGGGTTAGGGTTAGGTTAGGGTTAGGTTAGGGTTAGGGTTAGGTTAGGGTTAGGGTTAGGTTAGGTTAGGTTAGGGTTAGGTTAGGGTTAGGGTTAGGTTAGGGTTAGGGTTAGGTTAGGGTTAGGGTTAGGGTTAGGTTAGGGTTAGGGTTAGGGTTAGGTTAGGGTTAGGGTAGGTTAGGTTAGGGTTAGGGTTAGGGTTAGGGTTAGGTTAGGGTTAGGGTTAGGTTAGGGTTAGGGTTAGGGTTAGGTTTTTTATTTTAAATCCAGAGATCCACATGGGCCCGCATGCTAAAGAAAAACAAGAGCTTCCAACTCACCTCTTTGTTGACAAAGCAGTATAAGATGGCCACGAGCAGCCCCTGCAAACATGTCAGAATGTGGATCAGTTGTCATGGCTTGTGAGCCACTCTCAGACTAATGTCAGAGTCATTGCCAAACAGCGGCTAATCACTGCACTAGCGCTGCATGCTATAGGAGAGCTGAGGACACACTCCCAGAGCTACAGCAGATGAGTCTTATGAGGTATGACTGAGCACTGTTTTGTCAAATGCAGCTAAAAACACACAGAAATAGCATTCTGTCGTGAGTTCAGAGGGTGAAGCTGCATTCGCCAGATTTGTCAAACGCCGGGCAAGTTCTTATCGGAGCGGCTTGAACCATGGCGAGGAAGCAAACTGTGCACAGATGGACCCTTAACAGTCCAAATGATTCATTTTTGTGAAATCTCTCACTTACTTTCCCTCTCTCCATCACTTACACTCTCTCCTATTTCTCTCTCTCTCTCTCACTGATTTGTTAGGCAAGAAAAGCTTCATCAGGACGATTCCTCGGAGTCGGCGATGCGAGCTTGACGTGCCGCAGCTGTGCTCCACGCGAGCGTCACTCTCAGTTTGTCACGGAATGAGTCAGCAAGATTGCCACGTCCGCTTATACGCTGCAGTTTAAAATTAGGGCCGCAACTAACGACTGTCCATAATTGTCCATATCTCTAAAAAAGAGATTTTTTAAAAGGCCAGAGTAACAGATCTGCACTGCTCCTGAAACGCTGCTTTATTAGTCCAAGTGCTTTTCCAAATGTGCTCTCTGCTGAATAACTGCAGACTGGTCGGCGTGCCCATGCTAACCCCTGTGCACCCTCAAAAGCACCTACAAAGGGCAGGTGACTGGACTAGACCTTGGAGTCCTGTTTTTTCAACTGGTTCTACAAGCATTTCTGTTCAAACCTCCAATGATAAAATAAATGTAAATAAATTTATAGTTCAGTGATGTCATGTCATCAGATCTGACATTCCTGGACACAAAAAAATCGGCTTCTCACTTGAGAAACAGTCACAGCTTTCCAAGAAATTTCCAAGAGGATTTTGAAGACCTCCTTCCTGGTGAGCAGCTTCCAAAAGCTCAGTTTTTTTAGTGTTTCAGGCTGAGACTGAGAGGTTAAGGTCGGAGAAAAAGCTGTTTTCTGTAATGGGGTGTTTCTGTGTAGACCATTAAGTCTGAGATTGAGCATTAGCAGCCCTGAGAACCGATAAGTAGCGTATAACCATGCAGTTTAGATAATAAATGCAGCTCATCCCTTCTGCCAATTGGGTTTATTGTACTGGCTAGCTGCAGACCTCCAGCAAAAGGCCTGTCTCTCGCACCTCCAGCAGGAGGACCCTGTGACATCACCCGGGGTCTCTTACATGGCACAGTTTCCCATGTTTGCTTGTTTACTGCGTTAGCTTAGCGCAAGCTAATGCATATTTACAGGTATGAGAATTTGAGGACTAACATACAATGATGCACAGAAAATTCTTGTGCTTCCCCGAATCCTGGAGCTGGAAGAGGAGGAGCATGCATGCAGCTGCTAAGTAGCAAATATCGATGGGTAGCACAAATCGATAGAACACCTGGACGCTTTCTATTTTGACTTTATGGATGGTATTTGTGCTAACATTGTGCGATAGCATAGTCTTACACTATTCTACCCGTGAACATGCATTAGCTACTGCTAAGCTAAGACCGTAACCACCAAACAGTAAAATGTTAAATGGTGCTGTGGAGTCTCTTGTGAGAGGCCCCAGACCCCAGATAATGTCCTTTTGCTAAAGGTACGAGAGACAAGCCAGACCTTTCTGATTGTACAAGCTAAACAACCTGACCTGACTTTGACACACTGTTCTTAACTCTTTACTTCAGTTTAGCGTCAGGTTTCGCAGCTCGTCGCCATGTTGAGGCTTCATCATGATCCTGCATGTTTCTAAGAGATCTGTTCTAAGAGTTAACACAGATTTAACATGGTGTTAATTCATCTCAGATGTCAGTTCTCTAGGGCCTTAAAGGATTCCTGGCCTCACCTGAAAAGAGTTGAAGAAGAGGTCAATGAAGAGTTTGGTGAGGCGCAGGGACATGGCGCCATTTGAGGTAGACTCGTCAGTGACGAATGAAAACAGGACCAGATGGATGCCAAGCAGTGGGATCAGGGTGAGGGTGGACTTGGCAAGCCTGTAAGAAAAACACCAAGAAGGATGAGACAGAACAATAAAAACTACAAAGCAGCAAACAGGTGGCCGAGGGATCTATCCATGCTCTGCTACAAATGCATTGTTTCATAGCTGCTGTTTCTAGATTTGATGAGCTTCACTGAACGCTTGCAGAAATCCCGTTCAACCCCATTAGAGCTCGCAGCACTAAACACAGTCCATAAATCTGATCTGATGCTCACTGTAATATGTAAAGGATTTATTACTCATTTTAAATGATACTTCTTTTGTACTGTAGGGCCCAAATGTTTGAGACCACAACTGAAAATGGAAGAAGAAAAGAACAGGGTACAAAGCAAAAGTTTGGGCACCCTGTAACATGTATTACAGCTTGCAAATCCATTTCTTTTTTAGCAGCTGAGTGTTTTCCAGTTCTTGTCTGGGAGATTTTGAGGACCACGGTAAAACCATGGTCCTCGAAATTCTTCCTGGAAAAGGCTTTTAGTTCTGTGAGATTCTTGGGTCGTCTTGCAGCTCTGCTCTTTTTAGGTCTGTCCACAGATGTTCGTTGAGGTTTAGGTCCGGGGATTGCGAGGACTATGGTAACACCTTTAGCTTGTGCCTATTGGATTTTCTTCTGATGACTCTTTCAAAAAGGTCATATTTAAGGGAAATAAATGTGGCCCAAAATAAAAAATAAAAGGTATTTTATCTGCTCTTCTTCCATTTGGCTAATGCACGTCGTTATTCAGATTAAGACTGTACACTGTTTGCATTTGTCCAAAATCAGAGGCTTTCTAAAATCAAGGCCGATGTAGACCCATGTTCTGTGAGAGTAGTAGAGCCACCCTCATTCATTGCACTGGTGTAGCGTCAGCAGAAGCCTCTCTTTGTAGATGAGACGGGAAATGATATTGTGTATAGATTCAAAGACAATAACCTATCTACATACAGTCACTGGATCAGAGATGACTTGTACCATCCAACATGGGAAAATATTCGACTACCCAATGTGAATGCACGTCTCATCAGGATTCAATCTGGATTCAATCCAGACACTAGTGACCTAAAGTGACCAGGCGTAAATGAGGTCTATGAAAGAAGGCGCTGCTGGACAGAACACTCACCGGCACTTGTAGTCGGAATATCTCATTTGGTGAGCTCTTAGCTTGGACACCAGGATCTTAATGATGTGGATGAAGATGAAGAAGTTAATCTGAGTGGAGGGAAAAGCAGAATCAAGGTTTGGTGCCACTATGTCATGTTCAGGAACACAAAGCTCTGCAGTCTGTTTCCTCACACAGCAGTGATGTAGCAGTGATTCAGGGATCAAACGCACAGTTACAGAGGCATGAAGTGAGAGGGGAAAGTCAGTGGTGTTTCATTTAATAATGTCTGAAAGAGCCAGGAAATAAAACCACTCTGACACTGCGAACGCTCAAACAGCTATTCCTGTCAGGCAGCGAGCGGCTGACATTGCACGCCTGTGCACCAAAGAGACAGACATGCTTTTTTTTTTTTTTTGCCAAATGCTCTTCAGACCCATTACCATTTAGAACTAAAGCTGGCTGTAATGCGAGTGTGGTTATTATGGAGAGAATTATCTATAATGCAGTAAAGTAAAAGACAGTGAACAGTGATTATGATTAGAAATGATTGTGGGACAATTCCCAGAAACTCTGTCCATTAAGGAAAAATTGTCTTGTAAAGTACAGATGCAGAATTTCCCGGGAGCTGGTTTTTAAGGATCAGTAGCCCCCGTTCAAGATCAGCATCTCCATTTTAGCGGTTAAGTAGGTGAACACAACACTGGAACCATTTGCTTTACTCTTTGGATCAATCTTTCATTCAAAGCGTTTTAGAGAGACATGCTCCCCCTGTATTCTAAAAGTTTTTCTTGGTATAGCTGTGATGTTTGGCCAAAGCATGCATCAAACTCCCATGTCTGAGAGGCGTGATGGTATTAGCATTTCACTCTAATATGTGGTGCTGCCCACTACCAAATTTATCTTCTTTATAGTGAAATTATAAACCCATCAACACTTAAATGTCATGTTGTAATGATGTTCTTTTGTCAATACAGTCAAGTGTCTTCCCTGCCTGATAGTTCTTTGTAATAAGCACCCATGAGTTTATCAGTCACTGCCTGTGTTAGTTAGTGAGCATCGTTATCTCGATATCATGTTGCTTGTCATGAAATTTTTTCAGATGCCTGATCTCCTCAATGCTCCATCTCCTCAACACCCCATTACTCCACCCCATCTCCTTAACGCTCCATTACTTCACCTCCATCTCCTTAACGCCCTATTACTCCACCCCCAGTATCTCCACTCCCCATAACTGCACCCCGTCATAACAATGCTCCATTACTTCAGCTCCATCTCTTTAAGGCCCCCTTACTCCGCCCTCATATCCTCACCATTCCATTACTGCATCTCCACCTCCTTAACGTCCCATTACTTCACTTAGATCTCCTCAACGCTCCATCTCCTCAACACCCCATTACTTCACCTCCATCTAATTAATGCCCCATTACTATACCCTAATCCCTTCAACGTCCTGTTACTCCACCCACTCTGCCTTATTACTTTAAATAGAAATGGGAACTCATGCTCCTTTACACAGAGATGGGGATTCATGGTTCATACCCAAACATCTGCTCGCCACTGAAACAGCTCTTACTCTACCTGACGTAAAAAAAATTAGACTTGCGCCACAGTTACCCTTCTGTCAGGTTCACCCACATGGCATAGCATTCTTTGTCCTCACACATGGAGTGTGTAATAACTCTAGACTTCTAGGGATTAACCAGCCATGGAGTCAGTGAGGACAGGAGAAGAGACATGAGGGGAGAGGACATCATAATCACAACCACAGACTGGACAGGAGTGGAGTTAGAGCTTAGCTTAGAGAGGTGTTTAAGGGTGGGGATAGAGTGGCTTTATCCACTGGCTCAGGCAGAGGACAGTGTGATCTACACAGGAAGCTGAAGGAGGGTGCGTGAATGGACGAGTGATTAAAATAGAAACTGATAAAAGCAGAGGGGCACTCACCAGCACTGCCAGCAGTATAGGGGAACGGATAATCCACCAGTACTCCATGTTTATGTTCTGCTCCCAGCACCTAGGGATAGACAGGGATCAGGAGATTACTTTACAGTATGGCATTTGACCACAGACAACCAGTAGTTATTCTAGTGATCTCAAATGTACTAACTGTATTTTGTAGCAGATTGTAGAAGACAGTTAGCTCATGACCTGTGCAGTGAACCACACATAGAGGCCATTCAGATAACCTTTCACACATAGTAGATCAGTAGTGTTTTCTTTGCAAGAGAGAGACAGAGAGAGAACGTCTGAAGGCCATAGAGGAGATAAGCTTATCCACAAGGATAAATCAATGTTTTACTGATCCAGGAGTTGCAGAGCTCATCCTGGGACAAAATAGTAGCAGTGACGAAGTGTAGAGGCAGCCTCAGAGCAGATACAGACAATGGGTGAGGTAACCCTCAACGGAGGGAACGCACCATGCCATTAACAGCCTTTACGTAACAGCTGAAGGTGTTCCAGAACAGCACTAAGCAGGCTGGCCCGGGTCCCTTTCTACTTTATACAGATGGATGACACTCACTCTAGGCCTCAAGGAGCAAAGAGTCACCAGCACATGATCTATTGAAGAACCAATGCAATCATCATTGGATGATGATGAGAGTACATCAGACACAATTATCATTCCAACACTGTTTGGGTTGGTTTTCTAGACAGAGATTAAGCCTAGTCCTAAACTACACAGTATTCCTGAATAAGACTCTCCACTGCAGGGGGCCCTGAATTGGTCCAGCGGAATAAGGTGCTGTCAATATGACCAGAGGGTCAATAGTTTGAATCCCAACCATACTGCTAGCCATCGGCAGCCAGGACACCAGAGAGCACAATTGCCCTTGCTCTTTCCAGGGTGGGTAAATGGCACTTTTCCCAACATTACTCCAGTGCAATGCTGGCCAGTAATTTCCTCCGAGCGCATTGGGTGCACAGCTTTCCTATAAATTTCCATCTCAACCATTATATGTGTCAAAGTTTTCACAACCACCCCCCACCCCCCCACACCAGCCTCCCAACTTGTCCATTAGTCCTATCTCTGTTCATCAGGCCTTCCAGTTTAAAGCAGAAGTTCAACTACAAGCCGTTAGATGACTTTCTGTACATATCTGACATTATTAAGCAGACACTGTTAGTCAGAACCACTCCCAACAGTAGTTAAACGAAGTGTTAGAGGTCATGTCTCTCAAGTGCTCTTATCATCAGTATGGCATTCCAGCCTGGATGGGGAAATGAACCTTTAATCTTCTGTGTTGTGGGGCTGGACGCGTTATCCACTGGAAAAGCCCACAATCACAGACTATATATGTTACTATCGGATGTACTTCCAGTCTCGGGAAGATAGGAATAATGACATTTTCCCATTTATAACCACTGATAGATCACACACCTCTAGTAAATGCCTTACTGATAGTGAGGAAAGCTGCACACATACACTACGCCTTGAAGCCATGCTGTTGAATAGGCTTGATCGGTATAATGGTAAAATAGTATACCATGGTATGTAAAAATGGTGACGGTGTTTCACAATGAGGATGATATATCAAAATTATGGCGTGTCTGATGACCTGGACTTAACCAGTCTACTAAATGTGGCTGAAAACTGTGGAAAACACCCTTCAGATATGAGGCTTTTTCCTCTAAACAGGTGTGATTTGAGCCTCATTTAGCCGGAACACGGTCTGTGCTGTAGTGTTTAGCCTGCTAGCTAACTTATCTAAGCAGAGCTAGCTGGCTACAAGTCTAAACATAGCAGAAACTGTCTCTCATTCCTCCTTTCTGTTAATCCCAACACCAGTCGCTTGACTTCGCTCTCTTAGACACGAGTCAACGCTTGTGTTGGGAGCTCAGCGGTCAGTCAGCAGCAGTTGCACTGGGCTGTCTGATACTCGGTGGAGCTGTAGCCGAGCTAGATCCAAAAAGGATCCAAAACCATGGGGAGAAAACCTTTAATTTCAGCTGAAAACTGAGCAGTGTTCACTTTGTCACCTTGCGAGTCATTTTTCAGTTGAAAATAAAAAAGGCCGGATGAGACTGTATGAATGCAATGTAAGACCAAACGTAAGACCAACTGCGGTAATGGCATATGGTATGGTATTATTTTGAGACGGTATAACTACTGTTTGGGTTGGTTTTCTAGACAGAGATTTAGCCTAGTCCTAAACTACACAGTATTTCTGAATAAGATTCTCCAGGGGGCCCTGAGTTGGTCCAGCGGAATAAGGTGCTGTCAGTATGACCCGAGGATCAATAGTCCGAATCCCAACCATGCTGCTAGCCAATGGAGTCCCCAGGGAGCACAACTGGCCTGGGTCTTTCCAGGGTGGGTAAATGGCACTTTTGCCCAACATCCCTCCAGCGCAATGCTGACATATATATATATATATATATATATATATATATATATATATATATATATATATATATATATATATATAGTTTATTTCAGCATGAGGCTTTCAGTCAATCACCTTAAGTGCTGAGAATCCAAGTATAGCACTGGTACTTATACTTTGATTGGGATCAAAAGTGTCAGGTACGGTTTAGCAACCCGGTTATTTTACCTCCGAATAAGGTTCCAAAAAGGGGTAAAGCTGCTCAGTGTGCTTAACTACAGCACTGTATCCTGCCCAGTGGCCTTTTCCCCATACATTCTTTCTCACGTCTACAAACTCTACAAGCTTACCTAAACTGCCTAAATCTCTATCAAAATAAAAAGTGCTATTTTTCTAAAGAGTTAGCATCTTTCAGAGTGGCCCGCAATAAATCACAGAACGCTCTTAAAGGATACAGTGTTCAAATAAAGAAAGCTGCCATTTATCAATGTCATTAATAAGAGCTGTGCACCTCAAGCATATTACATCATAAAAATAGCTGAAACATAACCTTATTTATAATACGACCAAGTAGGCAGAGAGTGCGGCCATCAAGCCTAATTTACTTCTTGAAAGCGGTCCAAAGGGGAACAGAGGCCATGTGATGTATGCATTTCGAGGCGGGGCGGCATCCAGACGGCACAAGCCCTTGGCTACTGGAAAAAAAACATAGAGGCGCGTTCGAGTTGCTATTGTGAGCGGCAAGAAACCCGTTGCATTTTTTCCCAGCTAGCGCTTCAAAGAAGAGCAGCTCGTCTGCGCAGCATCACTTGTCTTTGGCAGCATGGTTGCGGTAGAGCAGCTCGCGTTCTCATTCCATGTACGTCTCTTATGTACTTGATTTGTTATACAACAGCTGCGCGAGAGTCCAAGTAATCACCCTCTGCCTTTCGTCTGCAACCGGGAATAAAAATACACCGGATATTGTTTTAGAAATGCTCCATGTGTCTCTCTCTCTTTCTCTTTCTCTCTCTCTCTCTCTTTCTATCAACAACGGCCAACTTCACCATGTCACGTCATCAAGTGTTATTTAGGAGAGACCCGTGAGAAAACAAACAACAACAAAACACCTAAAGCATTAAAGTGTAGACGTCATTCTAATTACTGGAGTGGGTGGTTTGTGCGACACTTACTCCACCATGTTTAACCCTCCAGAGTCTGCAAATGCGTCAAATTCCCGTCAAATTCTGTGTTTCTCTGGGTTTCTATTAATATCTTAATAGCAGAAATATGTTTCTTTCATTTCCTGAATGTGTAGAGGCCGCCCTTTCCATTATATCTTATCGCCAGATCGTATGTGACTTACATCCAGAGTTACGAGGCTCTGAAGACTGGTCTGCCGTGTCTAACGGGTGGATTTGTGTGTCAATGATCTGCCCCTCATCTAGATTTGTGCGCCTGTCTATGTGTTGTGTAAAACCAATGACCAATGGATGCTCAGAAACTTGTCTTTTTGAGTGCTTTAGTGAAGCTGAGACTCTGGTAAACCCACATCAAGCACCAACAAAATTCGTTCACATGAGTAAAGGAATGTTTTCACAGGAAATACTGAGAATTTTTCAAATCTGACTGTAATTTTTTAGGTTTAGGGGCAGAGTGTGTCTTTACAGAGTGGTCTAGGCCACATAGGGTCTCATTATAATGAGAGCTGAGACTGTTCTGAACATTCTGATATAAAGCATGGTGGGTATTGACTAAGAAGATATGCATGTATCGAGAAAAAGCCCTTAAACTCCAGAGGGTCAACAGAAACACTGATATGCAGTGAGCACTTACTCTTCATTCTCGTAAAGGTATTTCACAATGATCCAGGGCAGCACAAAGATCAATGGAGCTCCTGTGGGAAAGAGAATGGTTTACTGGTTTTTAGATGTTCCTTCCATCTTGTAACATCTCAACAACAAAGGAGGCATTGGAGACATAAGATAATCTAGCAGTATAACAGTGAATGGGAAACTCCTCACCCCAGCCTATGCACAGGTAGATGCTAAAGTAGTTCCCTTCAGTCAGGACCGTCACCACCAGCAGGTTGTGCAGATAGATGCCTTCCACCAGCAGCCAGTAGCTGTTAGCTATGATGCTGTACTGCATCATCACCATGGCGATCCTGCAGCCGATGGCAGTCTGAGAAACCTGAGGAATAACACACTGCTCTACTTACAGTCAAAAACAGTGACGTTAGGTCACTTAATAGGCTCTTCTGCTCAATCCAACTTCAAATAGTAACATTTAGTAGTAGATAAGTCAATGAGCACAAATGGACAAAAGTATTGGGACACCTGTGCATTGTTTCATAGTTTTTTCCAAAATCAAGGGAATTAAAAAAGTTTATGCTAAATTTGTTGGAGTAACTGTCTCTACTGTCCAGGGAAGACGCCTTTCTACTAGATTTTAGGGAGCATTCAGCGACAAGAGTGTTAGTGAGGTCAGGATGTTGGATAATGGTCACCACCACACTTTAACTCCCCAACTCATCCCAAAAGTACTGGATGGAGCACCATCCATTATTCCAGAGAACATAGTTCGTCCACAGCTCAATGCTGGGGCGCTTTACGCCCCTCTAGTCCATGCCTGGCATTAAGCATGGTGTCAATAGGTTGGTGTTAATCTGCTGCAGAGAGTCCTGTTCCATTGGCAGTATTTCTCTACAGGGACTAGACTAGCTGTGTGTGTATGGGTGCACATTGGGTCAATGGGTGCAACTCAAAGATTTATTGTTACAGGTCTAAGAACTTCAGTACTGTTTAGAACCGGGTTTTCTGTGCATGCTAATAGCATAGTCTCAGACATAGTCTGGAGAGGTACCCAAGCATGCCTGACTCAATCAAATTCTGCAGAAACCATCTTCAAAACTAACCTCTGCTAATGTCTTATTCAAAGGTAATGACAATCAATCAAAACGTTACATTTTTACAGTTATGAAACCCGACAGCCTGGTTCTTACTTCATTCTTCACCAGCCATTCCATCTCCAGATCCGTGGTGATGCCTGGATCGATATTGAGAGTAGGTCTCTCTAACAAGGCATCTTTGATGAGGATGGACGAGGCTCGTAGGATGAAGGACGCAAACAGGTTCATGTGAATGTTGTTCCTCATGCAATGCAACTTTCTGGAAAATCACAGCAATGTCATAAAACATTCATAAGATACAACAGAGAGGGATGACCCAAGCGTTATTCACATGGAACAAGAGCAATCTTGAGACAGAGGTGCTAAATGATTTCATCCATAGTCCATATCCTGGATTACTCCCTATCATAATACCAAGTTAACAAACAACCTAGTTTTATCTAGGATTAGGCTTTGAGTTAAAGCTACTTTTTGAAAAGTTTGAAGTAAGTTAAAGTATTTTGTAGAAGGAAATACAAATAAAAATACACAAATAAATGATCATTTCTTGGTGCATTTAGGCGTCTAGCATCTTAAAGAATGTTTTGGGACACGTTCAGTCAGTCAGGTAAAATGTACAGATGTGAGGAGCTTCAGCATTGCAAGCAATTTCAATCCTATTTTATTTTTAATGTAAAGTGAAATGTGAAAGGCCGTTAAAGCAGGTGTAATTTGTTCCTTCGTTCTGATTTTGTAAGCATTTCTGTGCTTTCTGTGGACGTTGTAGCCTTGTGGTTTTAGGTACCTCGGTTAATAGTGCATAACAAATGTCAATGCAAGAGAACAACAAAGGCCTGAGTCAACATCCTAGCATCTTGCCATGCAAAGATTCAAATCTGCAGAATTACATTACTTTGTCTTACACCTGCCAATATGTGACTTACGGATTAGCTCACAATCAGCTATAACACCTAGGTCCTTATCTAAACATCACATCAACCTTTTGCACTTAAGCCGACCACCCCAGTCGGAGCACTACATCCCTCCCACCAAAGATATGCATAATTGTGTATCTTCAGGATGCTGACACCATGTTCACTAAGGCTATGGCCCAGTAAAGCATAGAGTAAATCGTTAGGCTACACCGCAGAGACACACAGTTAGTAGCGTAACTACTAACCTGAAGACCACCAGGATTCCCAGTGCCAGCACCAGCGCTCCGAGGGAGAGCGAGTAACCCACAGTGTACATGGCCCTGAATTTACTGAGGATCCTCCCATAGTGTTGCTGTAGACATACAATAAGAACATGAGACCTCTGTGCTGTCCTCACTGTGCTTTACTTTACTTTAACCTCTGTACAAATCACACGATCAGATGTTCTTCAGACGTACCGTGTCCAGCTGGTCCGGGTCATTGGGCTCACACTCACTGGTGTTCTTCTTCTTGGCCCACTGGCCATCTGCATCACAGTCCAGATACACCAAGCCTTGGCGAACTAAAAAGGCACACATACAGGTCTTTATATCTTCTCTTTCTATCCCACCTGATCTAATAGCAAATTATCAATCCCTTCATGTGTAGAATGAGAGGTGTAAAGACAAAAACATGCCTCCTGAACTGGATTTGGATTTTTCTACAGAGGGCACTTTACATCCACACTGGTTCTGGGGCGTTCAAGTACACTGCATTCATTCCTTTAGCTAATGATATCTGGCAACATGTAAATTCTGGCATTTTCTCCAAAGACCTGCAGGAAACGACCCGGCCATGATCTTTGAAAAGTGTGCTACACTGAGTACATGACCCTGTCCCTGTCACCCTGTTGAGTCCATGAAAAGTTTGGACACTCCCTCTATTGCACCTCTTTTAAATTTTGAATGTTTTGTTAGCATTAAGTACACTGTATGTGGACAAAAGTATTGGGACACCTGCTCATTCATTATTTTGTCTGAAAACAAGGGTATTAAAACATGTTATTCTGCCCGGGATGTCTTTCTACTAGATTTTGGAACATTGTGTGAGGATTTGATTGTGAGTCAGTGAGGTCTGCATGTTGAATTATCACTACCCCACCTTGTCCCCAACTCATCCCAAAAGTATTGGATAGAGCACCATACATCATTCCAGAGGACACAGTTCTTCCACTGATCCACATCTCAATGATGGGGGGCTTCATACCCCTCTGGCCCATGCCTGGCATTAGGCAGCATGGTGCCAGCAGGTTGTTGTTTATCTGAGTTCTATTCTATTGGCAGTTCTTCTCTACAGGGACTAGCCAAGCTTTGATTTCTTTCCCAATATACCACTGTTTCCTCCTCCTCCACTCAAACACTGTGTGTGGAATCTTACCTGTTCTGTGCCAGGGCAGGTACCAGGGGCAGGGCACGCTGACGGTGGTGTTGGGCAGTCCGTCTGGCCAGCAGGCGTACTTATCGAAGGTCCTGTTACACACGAGACCTAGACAACAGAGCTATCCACAGATCAGAGGACATGCCAAAAATGTCTCCACATCACACGTCTCAGAACTACACCTCATTACACATCGCTGTCTCCACTGAACCAGGGTGACGCAGGGTGATTCACTGTCTTCTTCTGCACTGGGAGGTTATTAATATAATAATAATGATCAATATCAATAATTCCCATTAGTTGTTGCAGCTCTGCATTCTATGTAGCCATACTGAGAGTGTGTGTCCAGTGTGTGGTGGCCTCTTGGCCCTAATCAGCAGATGCTTTCATCATGGGCATATACAGACTACAGGGTGGTGTGCACCGGTGTGATGGAGCCTGCCAGTCTTTCCCACATAAACAACTGGACTTTGATAAGACCAGCTTTCAGAGGGATTTCCAGGGATCCTGGGACAGTGTCTGGACACTCTCTAATGACGTGACTGAAAAATAGCTCACCTGTGACCGGCGGTTCTCTGCTGTTGTTTTGGAGGCACTCATCTTTGTACATCATCCATCTTGCCATCAAAGTTTTCATGGATAAAGCAGAGGAGGCCTGCAGTGACAACACAGTGATACAGACAAAACTGGGGGGTCATTATTTAATATGTGTGGGTTGAGCTGGTCGTACTTCTGAAGGAAATCATTCAGCAAATGCACAATTTAACTGTTTACACAACAGTGGATTATAAACAATTAATAAAATAAATATTATAACATAATAAATGAAAAATAAATAAATAAATATCCAGATTTTTCCCCCCATAGGTATGAATAAGGTGCAAATGTAGAAATAGAAACACACTGGTAACACCTAACCAACCACATGGGGTACCACATCAAACACCTAAGCAACCTACTTGGGTACCACTGCAACTGCCTAGCAACCCCCTAGCAACCAATAGGCAATACCAAAACAACCACCTGAATTTTTACTGCAGTCACCTTGCAAGATTAGAGCACTTGGTAACACCATAACAATGCTTGGCATACCAAAGCAACCACCTAGCAATACCATAGCAGCCACTTAGCAACCCCCTGAGATACCATAGCAAGCATTTAGCAAAGCCATAGCAACCACCTGGGATCCCACAACAATCACCACCCTGCAACATTTTAGTACTCATCTAGCGAGCATTTGGGCAACCATCCAGCAACACCAAAGCAACCACCTGAATTACCATAGACATCACCTTACAACCATAGCAACCAGATAGCAACACCTTAGAAATCACCTGGAAAACCATAGCAACCACATAGCAACACCATAGCAACCACCTAGCAAAAACAGTTTCACCCTATTGACCATGTAAGCAACTGCCTGGAAGCTGTACTGACACCTTCAAGGAGTCAGACTGCTGCACTGCCTTCAGACTGTAGCATTTCTCTCTCCTTTAGCGAAGACTGGGATGCTGTTAAACTCCAGGAGGTGTCAGCTGGACTTACTTCAGCTCTCTGACATCTTGCCTTGGCTTGCCTGCAACAACGTACTTTTTGTTTTGAAGTGTTACATCGTCTTTACTTCTTCTGGAGTCCAGGCTGACATTCTCTGAAGTCGGCCATGGGTTGGGATAAATGTGCTGTTTTGGTTGTGGATCACGACTGCTGCCCTAACACTCCACTGCTTAACGACTTTTCATCATGTTACCTAAGCGGGTGTTTAGACTGCACCTCTGCTTTAGTAGGGCTACAGGGGCCGCTCTGATTACACACCCTCTAAACACGAAAGCTGCTCCTTGCTGCTCCTGGTTGCTACTGGACGGCCTGCATTACTGTGTTGACCACACAAAGAACAGTGGAGACAGAGAGAGAGAGAGATGGTAGAGAGTAACCAGGATACAGTGAGAGATTGCTGAGAGAGGGGGAGATGGTAGAGAGTAACCAAGATACAGCGTTTGTTGTTTTTTATTTTATTTATGGATTATGCAGAAAGATCAAACCAGGCCCCCAGGTTTGACCGCAAAAGACCTTCAGCAAGATTTATCAGATCCTGGAATGGTGGTGCACTATTTTACTGAGTAGCAAGACCGAGACAAATATACAGTCTTATCAGAATATTATTATATATTAATATTAATTATTAACCGCCGTGGCATTGACTGTATTAGGTGATGGAAGGTGTTTCTATTACATTATAGAGGTTAACGTTTCCACAGTGACGAGTCGATTGCTCTGTATCATTTGCAGGAGTCAACGTCCCCCCTCTGGCATCAATGGAGCACTACTATTTGGAGGCCCTCAATGTGTAAGGGGTCCATTCTCAGTTCACCTTTACCATGGTAGCTTTACAACATCCCACAGAGTTAGCGGTTTTCCAGACGCTACCACTTCTCCCACAGTCATTTCAGAATATTATGACCACCCATAGTTTGACCGGGTTTGCTGCGAGCACACCAGTCAGTTGTAGCAGAGTGCAAAACCATCATCATGGGCAAAGGACGAGATGCCCAAAAGCATAGTAATAGGGTACCGGGCAAAGGGTGGCAGCATCTCGGAGTCCGCTAACGTCTTGAGATGTTCTAGAGCTGCTGTAGTAAAGGTGAACCGAGATTTGACTCCACACGGCACTACAGAGAAACTCTGACTCTGGAGCTAACCTCTATACTAAACACCTTCCGTCAACTAATACAGTCTAATATGAGCCAAGGGTGGTCATAATATTCTGATATGACTGTGTATGCCCTTCATAGAAGACTCATCAGAAGAAAACCTTTCCTGCACCCTCAGTTAAATTAGAACGCATTGGCTGCAATGGATAAAGGTATGTTCGGAGAAAAAGGTGTACAGAATTTCATGAAAAGAAGACCTTCCCAACTGTTAAGCACAGGGGTGGCTTGTGTTGCAGCCAGTGGCACAGATCACATTCACTAATAGAGGGAAGACTGGATTCAATTAAACTAGTCTAAAAACACTGTTAAATACTTTATATGAGCCTTTATAAAATGTAGAAGTGAATAAAATAAAGGAGTGATAAAAGGGGGAGAGAGAGAGAGAGCAAGAGAGAGTGAGAAAGGTGCAGAGAGACAGGGAGACTCATGCAGTGCCATCATATGAGTCAGCGTTACGTAAGAGACAGAGAGAGAGAGATGCTGACCTGGATGCAGGAGGAGAGTATGAGCAGGCTGAGCAGGATGAACAGTTGGGACATCCCTCAGTCGTGCAGCTGCTGCTGGCGCTGGGACAGGGGGCTGAGGGGGGGTGAGGTGGAGCTCACCTCATAGGACACCTTTACCTGGGGCCACCGCGCTGCCTGCACTGGACACACCACACACAACATCGCACACAAACACAGTCACGATCACTAAGGTCACATTTACACACTCTCTCTCACACACACACACACACACATATGTTCAGCGAGTAGAGAAAAGCATGTTGCTACTGACAAATCTGCTCAGTCCGCAAAGGCCGCCTTTCCACTGCAGGGCCGAGCGGATGACTCAAATGGTGATGAAAAAGAGAGGACTTTTCCCTCTAGTATGAAGAGTAGGGCGGCGGCCATTCAAATATTAACACTCTCATTGGTTGCCACATTAGCTTCGATTTTTACATTTAAAAAAAAATGCATTTCACTACTTTGGGACACAGAACTACGTGACCATGGGCTGTAAACTCTTTCCCGACATGGCGATCAGGCTTAGCACACCAGTACCATTTCAGTATTAGCATTACTTGATCATAAGGTGTCGGAGCATTCCGACATGTGGAAATCCAACACAGTGACCTGTCACCCGAACTAGATCCCGGTGAAATTGGGTGTAATTATATTGTAATTTCTAAACCCCTCTCTCTGTGTTGTGGCTTCCCTGCCCACACAGTAGAATCTCTTCATTACTGCTGCTTATTCAGATGTCCTGAACTGCCGAGGCATGGGCCGAAATGAAGCCTTCATTGGTCACAGTTGGCTGACCGTGGCTGTCTGTTTACCGGAGTCTAGTTGTTATGCTGGAAGCGATGTAAAGGAGGCGATAGAGTGCACTGACTCCGGGCCAATTAGCAGAGCGGGACACCGAGAGCGAGAAAGAGAGGCATGACACTGTGGCACCAGCAAGAACACCTTGTTTATAATCACCACTGAAAGAGCTGTACCACCGCAAACACAAGAGATGCGCTCAATTAGTGGTGACAGTGTAGATACGGGAATGTGTGTGCGGAGGGGGGCGGAGTTGGCATTTTCAGGACAAACATGTTCTGAGTTTGTAGAAAAAAAAAGAATTGAAAATATAGTCAACCTACAACACAAATATTTTTTGAGGTATATTAGAATATTGTTAATGTTGGGCAAAAATCCTGCATCACAACCTGAATCTGGTAGATTCTGTCCAAATTTCATGATGAATTCCAAAATGACTTGGTATAAAATCTTTTTACATTGACTTCCATTGAAAGTTAAGAAGTTTTTGTGTGGACATACCAGGTTTTTGTGTGAGAGCGACAATATGCTGTAATATACAGTATTCCACCCTTATAAGCTACCCGATTCGTCTGTAATACAAATGACACTCATGCCGGTATCTCACTACTCAAATTCAGCCCGATTTTTTTTTCCAGCTTTGTGAACAATGAACACCCCGAAGGTAAGTGTAGCATGTCCACCTAGTTCAACATGTCCTACGACTTATTCCTTGACGTTTCCTAATCGGAGGACAGACATGGTAAAAAGAAAGAGGATGCTGCTGCTGCTGCTGCAGCTCTCAGGTGGAACAGCGAAACCGAGGAAAGGTTTGTTGAGCTGAGGCAATAATAGCCTTTTTTCAACCATTTATTTCTTCACAAGCTACAAGACCTTCTCGAGACCTTCTTCTGTTTACATGCAGTGAACCTGAAATGTAATGTAACTGACATCCTGCAGTTAACCTTACTCACTTTGAAGCATTGACAGCTCAATCTGTCCTCTTCGTGACACCCAGGAACAGGTCCACGGTCATTTTTACCCATTATTATTATTCTTATTATTATTTTCCCTTTCTGAAAACGAAGCCGCCAGCATCACACAGTGCTTCTGTAGCTATGATTGGTGGTTTCTTGACGCTCCTCCCAGAGGACCTATGAACTCATGAAAGGAATCAAATGTGTAGTGTTGCCAGTCTCTAAATCAGACACAGTGAACGTGGAATCTGAGCTTGGCATTACACAGATTGCCCTGATCATTATTTTTACAGTAGGTCCCTTACATTCAACCTTTTCAGAGTAGAACTTGGTGGAACCACCTCATAGATTAGGTTTGCCCACTGTTTGGTTTGCCTATCATCTTGGCAGATTTGCTTCAAGTTGTTCAGGTTGGTTGGATGACTCTTAGGAACCATCATTTTCACATCATTATGTTGTTCAACCACTCCACCAACCACATAGAATCAATGTCCTGCTGAAAGTTGACATTTTCCCAAGCTTCTTGCAGTATCTTCTGAGCCTAGTCCAGGCTGAGGGAAATCGTGATAGTTGGCCTCTTTGCAGCTTCCCTCAAGTCTCCTTCTTCACAATCTGAGCCTTGTTTTTTTAAGGGATGGGAAATCCAGGAAAGGTGATGTTTTTTTAAATGAATCACAGGTAGAGGCCCAACGCAAGCCAATTGTGTCCTTGGGCAATTTCTTTCATCTGTGTAAACTTGGAGCTTCCACAGCACAGCAGTGGAATATATGCATGCAAACAGCATTCGTTCTGACAGAAAGCCAATATTACATCAAATCGATTCATTTTAATCTCTTATAGACAAAAACATTGTAAGAGTGTAATTTCTTGTGAATCTGAATAGGCACAAATATATATATATATATATATATATATATATATACAAAACATACTATTAAATATAGATATGTAAACATGCAATAAGTATAAGGTATGTTATAGCTACTTATAGGTATGTACAGTATATATAGACATGTTATTGTTATTTCAGGCACTTAAACAAGTAAATAAAATATATTGAGCCTCTCATGTCATATTTATCATAACTACTGTGCTTGAATCTTTGTTTTTTTTTTGCGTTTTCATGTCTTGACATCGTTTGAATCTGGTGTCTGTCTTTCCTATTTCCTCATATATTTTTAATATTATAATATTAAATATTAAATATTAATATCATAATATTTTTACATTGCCATTTTGGAAATACAAGGTTTTGCCGCGACACTGTCCATATGTATAACCCTCTCACCCTCATCCTGTGAGCTGTGAGCCACTCACCTGCACGTAGATCCATAACTCAACCCCTGCTTCCCTCTGAAGTCGGAGAACGGAACGAAATCTGAAACGTTTCTGCAAAAAACACCTTTACCATGGAAACATTTTTGGCTAAAACGTTTCAAATTCCATTCTGTTCCAGTCTCTCGGCAGGACAGGGCAGGGCAGGACAGGGCAATGCAGGACAGGGCAGTTGTAGCTGCTGACTTACTGCGCTCACATTTTAAAATAATTTGGTCAATATACGTCATGATTAAAAACACACAACACAAAGCTAGGGCTTGTTAAGGACGCGGTAAATGAAGCGAAACCTGTGGGCGTATCTGTGGTATGTGCAGTGGTCACACTCATTAAAGCCCCTCAGTCATCATAGGATGCCCTGACGTTACCAGTACTGGCAGGCTAGATCACAATCATGGTTAAACGGGAAGTTGCCGGGACAAATCTGCCCTTTCTTTAATGGCCGCAGAATGCTATCATGTGTGTTTTCTTGTCGTGTAGAGCCGTGGCTCTGAATTACTGAACAGCCCTCAAGACCTTACTGCACAATTGTATTCTATAATGAACCTATTTTGGTCTCCAAGGGCAACACTGGGGAGTGGTGGTGGTGGTGGTGCAGGGGGCTGGCTATCTCATGTCCTTCACCTCCACTCCTGCTGAACGGGCTTGTTGGCTTTATCTGATAAACTGCAAACTCTTGCTTCATGAATTTCCCAAACCCCTTCGTGTTTTCTCAGCAGTGTGGGAGTAGTTGCTCAAAAAAAAGTAATCCAGAACTAATTACTAATTACCAATTACTAATCTCTTAACCTGTAATGAGATATCTTTACCAATTACTTCCTGGAAAACACAAAACACAAATCTACTCATTACTTTACTTATAGTCTCTAAAATTGTATTCAATTTATCAATACATAAATACATACTCAACTAAAGATATGATGTTTTGTAATACTGTCTCAATTTTTAAATCACAGTATTGGTTTTTAATTAATAATTTAGTAAGTAAGTAAAGATTGGTGGCAGACAGTGGTTCATTTAGTGTTGTTTAAACCCCTGACCACTTCAGATCCGTCTTCAGATACCACTGTTCTGATTGGATAAAAAGTCCACTTATGCATATGATGATGCTTTTTATACTATGACAATTTTTCTTAATATTAATGTTTTTTTACACCGTTTTTCTCCCTGATTTGAGATTATCTAACCTAATCGTCAATACCTTACCGTATCACATAGAGGTGGGCGATATGGTAAAAATATTATATCACGATATTTAAAGACATTTATCACGATACACAATATTATCTGTGCTAGACATGATCGCAGACGAAATGACGCAGCCAAATTAGTGGCCAAAGATTTCTAAAAACTACTATTCAGATACTGTCATTTACTAAGTACAGTGATTTCTATTCAGTTAAGCACAGTTTTCTTCAAGAACTGACAATATCCTCGACGATACACTTAGAAAAGCATGTTGTGTTTCACAATAACAAAATTCATCACAATACAATAAAATATCATCATATTGCCCACATGTTTACTATCACATTTAATACACCAGACATTGGAAGGGTAAGGACTGACAGATGCCTCCTTTGACACATGCACAACCAGCCACCTGCAACATAACCAGGCAACCAACGCGCTCGGAGGAAAGCGCCGGGTATGAAGCTCTGATGCATTGGCTAGCAGTGAAGTGATGAGAGGAGAGGGAGAACCATTTACCCACCCGGAGAAAGCCAGGCCAATTGTGCGCTCTCAGGCTCCATCGATCCTCAGGTCATCAGGATAACCTCGCTGGACCTTACAGAGGCTGTGGTTTTCTTTCAATAAGTTTTATTTAATTAAAAAAAACAGTTCTGTAACAGGTTCTTGCCGATGCACAGCCCTATTTTAGTAATTTACTTGGCACATGAACAATGGCACATTAAGTCTTCAGCCCAGCTCCTGAAGGCCTAACCAATGGAGGAGCTCCCTTAGGATGTAGAGTATTGCGATTATAGCGCTATATATTGATATATTATCACAGTAATTACATAATTGTGCACTAATAACACATTTGTAAATCCTTGGTAGAAGGCTGGTATGACCTGAACTGACCAAAGATGTACCGTAGACCATTCACCATTTACTCATCTGCTGCTGTGATTGCTCAGGATGCTGTTGTATCTAGCATAACACACTATATACAACAGTAATTAATCACTGGGTAAAAGAGAACATCAGTAAAGGCCAATATCGGGTTAACCATTAGCACTTCAAACACTCTACAGTTTGAAGGGAGTGGCCGATTAGTCGGCTGTGTGTGCTGATGTACTGTAAAAGCAGACTCGAGCTCAAGGCAGGAAGTGCCCCTGTTTGGTCATGGGAGGTCAAACACTTTGAATTAAGCTCCTCCACCCATTCTAAACTGGAGCACAGTGTCGCCTTATCACAATCCAGCTCTGACTAATAATAACCCCGACTGAAAAAAGGAACCTGCAAGCCCGGCCAAGGCCTCGCCTCAGAGTGGGGACGTGTGCCACGGAGATTAATGGCAATATGAGTACTCTCTCAGAAAACAGAAAGCGTGCGTCCGGAGAGCAGTCCTGACGTGACTGTAAATAATAAAAAAAACGCAGAGAGCTTTGCTCCGCTGAACAGGCTACAAAAAGGCCGGCCGTTGGGGTAAACACAGCTGACACGTATAGTTAAGCCTCTTTAGGTTATTTAAGGTTATGTACTATTCTAACTTTCACAAATACACACACACACACACACACACACACACACCCACATACTCACACTAACACGCTCGGATAGGCACGCCTGGCACACTACCCTACATTGAGCTTGCCAACAGGCAGAATGATTAACCAGTCTGGCTGAGGTACGGCGTAGCTTCGCCTAGCAGAGAGAACCGAGTGAATCTTTAACCCCTAACTGTGATCAGAAGCATGTCCGACTATGAGCTCGGCTGTTCAGTCATCTCCATAAGAAATACTTAAAAAAAATCAAGTCAAGGGCAATGGGGTCTTGTATGACATTAAAATAACTAGGGCTGAACAATATGGACAGAAGACCACGCTGCAGTGATGGTGCTACATATTTTCTTTATTTGTTTCTCATATTTTCTCACGATTTTCCAATTAACCCACCTGCACCTAGCTCCTCCTAGCGTTAGCAATTCTCCCGACTCTTTGAATGTAACACTTAACACAAATATATGTGATTTTGACTTTTATTTTTGGAACATGTAAACACACCAACAGGACTTTATGTCACACTTTAGACGTCTTTTATTGTTGCACCAATGAATCAAATCAACACATAAGCGTCTCTTTGCATCGATCTGAGCTTCCTAAAAGCTTTGCAAGGCTAAGTACTTCGCTAACCAGTTTCTTAAGATGGCAGAGAATGCATGTCCTGAGTAATTAAGTCATTATTTGATGTATCGCGAGGCCACAGCAGCCTAGGCAACCCTAGCCTAGCCTAGCTGTTAACACTAGAAGCGCCAAGCGTTGGTCATATGACTGCTGTGATGTCTTATTAGAAGCGCAGCTTATGCTCAAATTACTTGCTTTGTGCAAGAGACGCCACCTAGTGAGTATTATATGTCAGTAACAGATTCCTGTTACTGTAAGAGATTATAGTAGGCTCATTTGCTCAGCCAGTCGTAACACCATGGTTTGTTCATTAGCCTCCCTATGCGACTCAGTTCTGAGTGGTGCTTTGTCTGGTTGGCTAGCATTAGCTTCTACAGGTGTGTATATGAGTATTTGACAGTCAAAGCACCAGAGTTTAGTGATTTGACCATATTTAGACGATTTTCAGTGATAATAAAGACATACTGTCTATCTTAAAGTTGGTGTGCATTCGACCAAAATTATTCATATCAGATTGATGGTGTAAAGTAGTCATAACTCATCAATACACTCCCAGATGCTCACAGAACTCAATACATGTGACTTGTCATTGGCTCATTTGCATATCTGCAGCATTATACGCCCAATAAAACAATTAACAATTGATACACACATGACAAAAATGCATAAAAATTATTTTCAATAGAAGCAGATCTGGGGATGAGCCTCGGATGGTAAATAAGTGTAATATTGCTGTAATTATTACTATCATTTTCCTCTCCTTGAACGGCCGGACCACCTTCCTCTCGGTTACTCAAATGCTGAGTGACACTCGCAGCACCTGAGGCCTCGCCTCAACTCTGCATTCCGGCATCAAATGCGGACGTCCGGGCTGTTGTTGAGCTTAGCTGCGTGTGCCTGGAGCACAATTTGGTAAAAATAAATAAATAAATAAATATTTATTTAAAATCTGTAGAATTCTCCACAGGCCACAATTTACACAATCACACACACCACTGAACCCAATTAGCCTAATGTGCTCATCACACACACACAAGACATGAGAGAGAAACACCTCCAGCCTAAACAGAGAGAGAGAGCCAGAGAGAGAGCTAGATAGAGAGAGAGGGAGGGGCAGAGATAGATAGAGAGAGAGAGAGAGATAAATGGGCAAGACAGAGGGAGAAAGAGACAGAGAAATAGACTGAGTGAGAGAAACTGAAAGGAGAGAGAGAGAGAGAGGGAGAGAGAGACAGAGAGAGTGCACGCGAGAGAGAGAGAGGGAGAGAGAGGGAGAGAGAGAAATAGAGGGGGAAGAGAGAGACAGAGAGAGAGAGAGCGCGCAAGAGAGAGAGGGGGAGAGAGAGGGAGAGAGAAACATAGAGGGGGAAGAGAGAGACAGAGAGAGAGCGCGCAAGAGAGAGAGAGAGAGAGAGAGAGGGAGAGAGAGACATAGAGGGGGAAGAGAGAGATAGAGAGAGCGCAAGAGCGAGAGAGAGAGGGAGAGAGAGGGAGACAGAGACATAGAGGGGGAAGAGAGAGATAGAGAGAGCGCAAGAGAGAGAGAGGGAGAGAAAGACATAGAGGGGGAATAGAGAGATAGAGAGAGCGCAAGAGCGAGAGAGAGAGGGAGAGAAAGAAATAGAGGGGCAAGAGAGAGACAGAGAGAGAGAGTGTAAGAGCGAGAGAGATGAAATAAAGAGAGAGAGAAGTGAGAGTGGGGAGGAGGCAGGGAGAGACAAGGAAAAAAGAGAGATAGGTAGAGAGAGGGAGAGAGAGAGAGAGAGAGAGAGAGAGAGAGAGAGAGAGAGAGAGGGAGAGAGAGAGAGAGCTAAAGTCAGGAAAAGAAAGAGTAAAAGAGAGCAAGAGAAAACAGGAAACAGAAGACAGTGTAAAGTGTAAAGAGAGAGAGAGAGAGAGAAAGAGAGAGAGAGAGAGAGAACAAATTAAAAAATAAGAACTGAAAAAATGAGGAAGTGAAAGAAAAGAGAGAGAGAGCAACAGGACGCAAGAGCGAGAGTGAGCCTGCTGTGCTGCTAATACAGCACCTATGTATTAGCTGATAGAGGTGATTATTGGGTACGAGTAGCTGATGGCTGTGTGTGTGTATGAGTGTGTGTGTGTGTGTGTGTGTGTGTGTGTGGTGTTGATTTAATCAGAGGACCGGGAGAGGCCTCACAGTTCACTGAGTTTCTTTGGAAAGGGCAGCTTGTGTCCAGCCAGCTCTCGCAGGCTCACAGGCCGTGAGGTGATGGTGATGGTGATGATGCGAGGAGCAGAATTAGCACAGTGCAGGAGTTTCGCACCTCGCAGGGCATCCCCACAACCTCCATCAACACGAGCTTCATTCAGCACCAGACACTGTCGTACAGGAGGCCGAGAGGAACGGATCGTGGAATTAACGCTGACACCGTTCCTGTTCCCAGGGGCTTTAGCTGGCACTTGAAAGTGACCTTCTGACTAGAGGCTTCTTTAATGCAACAACACACTGCTTACGTACGACATCACATGAATAAACATGCTGTCATTTTTAGTGTTGCACCGATACTGGTACCGATACTGTATCGGTATCGGCGCAGATACTGGCACTGAAGTTTAAAAGGTAAAGGTGCACGGATTTGTCACTGCACAGCGAAATGTGTCCTCCGCATTTAACCCATCTGTGGTAGTGAACACACACACACACGTGAACTAAGGGCAGTGAGTATACACACACCCAGAGCGGTGGGCAGCCAACTCCAGCGCCCAGGGAGCAGAGAGGGTAAAGGGTCTTGCTCAAGGGCCCAACAGTGGCAGCTTGCCGAGCCCAGGAATCGAACCCACAACCCTGTTATCAATGGCCCAGCGCTCTAATCGCTGAGCCACCACTGCCCCTTTACTGCCTTTTTACACCGAGACGAGTACGAAAGTGACATTGATTTTTTTTTACTGCTCTGAAATGTGAATTTTACAGCAGATAAAAGCTGTCTGGTAAAGTTTAGCAAGATTATGCTTAGCTATTTGCCCGTGTTTCTGCATTCTGCAATCTGGCCATTCATAGCTCTGAAACTTTTCAAATATGCAACCAGTAAACACTGTTCTTTCAAGCTTATTATATCTTATTTGGATCTAAAAGACATAAAAAGTAAAAAAAGTACAATCTATATAAAATAGAACAGTTATAGCCGTCTATCGAGCATTTATAAGTCACAGTTGGTATCGGCACATGCTTTAAAATCTGATATATCAGTATCGGAAAGGAACAAGTGGTATCGGCGCAGCCCTAATTCCCTGTATATAGCAGCAAGGAAACAGTTGCCAGTGGTCAAAGAGTACGACATGAACAGCTCTAGTATCTTCCCAAACATTCACACATGACCCAGACAGCAAAACAACCCCCCAAAAAAAACAGTTCTGCTTTACACCGACCAGCTGTGTTTTTAGGAACCTTCGGCTAGAGATGCTCCAAGAGATGCAGCTAGGCCCCGAACCCGAATATAGCAAGCAGAGAAACCTCAGGGTGTCTGAGCTTGTCCCCAAAGCTCAGCCATTTCACTGCTATGATGCCATTTTCAAACTTCAAGTACTATTTTGACTTGCCGACACACCGGCTAAATCCAGCTCAGAGCGTAATTACATCAGATAATGAAGATGTCCCTCAGGAGAACAAAGCAGGGACAAGCGCAGAGTGCTTTAGCTATGAGCACGAGTGCAGCACAACAGCCACTGACTGTGTTCGTTCAAGGGCTCTCCTTTCTTTAGCTGCTGTTCATAATAGGGATGATAAGTGAGATCAGAGGGAAAACAAAGCTCTCCGCATCCAACTGCACAATGTGCCTCTGCTGTGGAGGGTCTATTCATGATTGGTCTCATAGTCCTGCACTGTGGACGACCCCGGCACGTACAGCTGAGCCATCCGTGATTACAGCCGCTTGTTTCGTGTAGAGCCCGGTCCTGATTGACACGTGCTTGAGTTCAATCAGTAGTTCTGTGTACAAAATAGCCTGACCCAGAGGTTCCTTCGCTACTGTGAGAGCAGACCTACATCTTAAAGCCAGCGTAAACTCCAGGTAGGGCAGGGTAGGAATTAGCCACTGATACCACTGAGTCATATTGAGTCATCTCTGCTGATACTGATTCAGTAATCTGATTTAGTATTTGCTTTGTTGTAGATAATATCCACTACATGTCCAAATGTTTGTGGACACCCCTTCTAATGAATGAATTCAGCTACTTTAAATTACATCCGATGCTGATACAGATGTGCCAATGAGCACACACACACACACACAGCTTATCCAGCCCCTGTAGAGAAGTACGGCCAACAGAATACGACTCTCTGGAGCAGATCAACATCAACCTATTGGCACCATGCTGCCAGGCATGGACTAGGGGGTATAAAGTCTGTGGAACTGTGCTCTCTGGAATGCTGGATGGTGCTCCATGGATGAGGTGTGGTGGTGATCATCCAGCATCCGGACGTCACTACGGCTCTTGTCTGTCACCGAATGCAATCAAATCTTCACAGTAATGCTTCTCAATCTAGTAGAAAGCCTTCTTCCCTGGACAGTAGAGACAGTAACTCCAACAAAGTCAGGATAGACCTTTTTAACACCCTTGACTTTATAAGAAACTAAGAATGAGCAGGTGTCCCAATACTTTTGTCCATATGAAGTAGCTCTATAACTCACATATTATACTAAGATGGTCCTCCTACTTTATTATTCCACCCCCTTTGTGAAGTATGCCAGGCAGCAAAACAGCCAGCATCTGGTTATTGTGCCCCCCCATAGAGGAGTAACTGGGGAAACGCTGGGAATAAATGAAGACGCTACTTTCTGCAGTAGATAATGGATCAAAACCTACAGTAGGCAACTAGGTCCCGAAACAACAGCAGAGAATAACTGAGCAGTTCCTTCCCTGAGGGTGGTGATGTGACCGGAAGCCTGTCCTCACTGCAGTAGAACCCTATGATCTGATAAGGAGGTGAAACAAAGTTCAGGGATGCTGAGTCTATTGTTCCAGCGCGCTGTCCAAATGGCTCGACAGTTCAAAACACTATGGAAAATGACTGAGGGTGCTGCTGCTGCTGCTGCTGCTGGCCTGAACGCCCTGATCTGACTCGAGATCAGCCTGGCCACACCATGTCACAAAAATAATAAAATGATAAAAGCTTTTGGGTTTTTTTGGTGGACCTGGAGCAATACTTTTGCAGTGTACTACTGTGTCCCGTCACAAAGCATACTGAGTAGAGTGCAACACTGCACTCTCTGCTTTACCCCATACCTGCACAACTGAGCACAAGAAACCCCTAACAGTAGTAACGAGACATGCTGACCAAGAGCCAGCGCTGCTGATAAACAGCAGGCGATAAAGTGTTTCATTGCTTACTGTTGAGCAATTCCAGTCCTTCCCTCTCACCACCACGTTTCTCCACATCTCCGCAGTGCGTTTTAGAGTTCTCCTGCTCGAGAGGAGCTCAATAATTAGCTAAATGACGAGTCGAGTCAGGCACATTAAACCACAGCAAACACAATACTATGAAGGACTTGGCTGCAGGCCCACAGTCAAATGCACTCTGTCATTTAGGAGGAGCCTGTACATGATGGAAAATCAGATGGAAGAATTGAGAGAACAAACATAATACAAATGAATGCCTCTATTCGTGCCTAATAACTGCTCAACAATGTATGCTGTAATTTTGGCTGCGATGCATACAGTGTACCCACTTATGTCCTTGGCAGAAATCCAGTACAGGACTCCACCTGTGCATTATTTGTGTAACACACACACACACACACACACGGGACCTACAGATATGTACATATGAACTGTGTTTAAACCCCAACCTCTAGATAGCAGCGTCGTACCCGTTGTCTTCAGATCCCACTGTTCTGACTGGATAAAACAACAGGTTTTATGGATATAATGATGTGTTTCCTTAAATTTGATCTGCTGGTTCAGACCATGGTTTGGCTTCAGCTTATGATGATTTGGGAGAGGACTGTTAAAGAGGGGGGAGAAGTGAGAGGGTGGCGAGTTTCGGATAGCTTCTGCTTTGTGGTAGGAAGCCAGTTATGCTTCTGATTTGTGGAGCCAGGAATGATAGATAGCAGGGTTAAAAGGGAGGAGACAGATGGTGGAGGGTTGCGCAGAACTTTGTAGACATGTGAAGAAGGTACACATGAAATTTATAGGACATTATATTAGGGGGGAGGGGCTTCAGGCATGCTCCGCCTCCCATAATCTAGTTATTTCATAATGCCACAAACAAATTTGCAAAAATTCCAATATATCACCTTGCTTACTGTATCGCACTAAATCATAAGATATTGAATCATAACCCCCTTATCATGATCACATCATATTGCCAGGTCCCAATAAATACCTTTAAATAAAGCAAATTTAAATCATGACAATAAGCATAACAGCTACAGCATAACAGCAATGCTGGAAGCGTGCCCCCATCAGTCAGTGAATATATGTGGAGTGATGTGGTGTGGTCTGGTGTGAGGACTCTGGACTCTTCCTGTCCGGTTTTCACACTTGGGACTAAAGTGTGAGGACTGCTTTACGGTCCCGTCAGCCTGCCTATGAGGCCTCGCGCTTATCGTTACTGTAATAGCGGACAGGACTGCCCTGTCAAGGTGAGCTGCATAATTCCGAGAGCCACACGTACAGCATAAATCAGTCAGGGGAGGCCCTATTACCGTTATTAAATGGTGGCATTTTGCCATCAAACCAATCTATGTAAACAGCTCGATAATAGCTGCCGGCCAATTTGCCTCAGCGTCATTGCAGTCGTGTCTTTATCTCGGACTACTGCATGCAAATTCACCTCCATCATGCCATGGGTTTCTCCAGGCATGGCGACGATTAGGGGTGTACTTTTTTTTTAGAAAGGCTGCCGGGCCATTAATCTCGAGCTCCATGTAAACAGACTGAAAAGCTGAATTCCTGACACACTCTTAGTGGACGGGGACGACTTTGCGGAGTTCAAGGGCAAGGTTTTTTTTTTTTGGTAGTTCCTTTAACGTCAGCCAAGCAAGTGTCGAAGGTTCTTTCTTGGGTCATTAAGTGAACTCCTTCATAAACGCCCCTTTTTGGTTTCCACACGGCTGGTTGAGGCTCAGGCTGAGCTGAAAACAAAATGGATCAGTGAACCCGTGGGATTGATTGAATAATAAAGCAACAGGCCACGACGTCTGGCTAATTATTCTCCACCCAGACAGTGGAAACTGTCTGAGGAACCGGCTGATCCAAAACATAATAATAACCAACGCTGGGACACTTTGACTTATGTGACAGAACTTTCACTGTCCTTCTTCATTAATATGTGTGAGGAACGTATCGCAGGAGGAGGCATGGAGATATAAATACAGCCGGAGATGAGCACGGCTTAGGCAACAGATTCGTTCCAGCAGTAACTGTCTCACACCACCTCATACACGGGGAGGGAAGCTGACATCTCGGGACCACAGATAAAGGCACTGCCGAGATGATAATGTGAACGCACTGCATGAGTCATGGGTTCCAAGCGACGAGAGGTGCGGTGAGAGCATTGATGTCATCATCTGCTGAAACGTACGGCCCAGATGCTATAAAGCTCCAAAGCAGTGGTTTCTTTATGAAGCAGCACTGGGAGGATAATATGATATAAAAGACAATGCAGGAGCTTATATAACTCCTCAAAATGAAAGCTCTCTCCTCATGTCGTTTGTTTTCACTGTACTTTCTTCTCTCGCGTGTGTTAGCCGGACCGGACTGTGCCGCCTGCTAAGCATTTGGAATGAACAGCCAACTGCGCCTCGCGGCTCAGCAGACGCTCAGTCGGATGGCAAAACGTTTGGTTACAGAGAACAACATGGATGATTACTCTAAGGTTGTCACCCAGGTCCAACAGCAGGATCGTTTAGACTAGGGGTGGGGAACCAACCAGAGGGCCGGAGTCCTGCTTAGTTTGCTGCTTCCTTCTACTGCTCGAATACCCAGAGTAAACCTGGCAAGTAACAGGTGAGGTGAATCAGATGTGCTTGAGCAGAAAAGGCACAACACTGTGCAGGAATCCAGCCTTGTAGAACCAGAGATCAACACCCCTGACTAGGCAGGAGAAATTGCTGAGGAGACCTCAGTAGGTAGCTGGCTGCATTGGTGATATTAGCGCAGCAGGTTGGCCTGGGAGATGTTTAAAAAAAAAAATGATGACTATATTTACCTGTTAAAAACTGTGATTGTTAAAGTTACAGTAAACAGAAGCCCTGGTGTAGTTCTCTCTTTTACAGGAGCTCCTCCTCCTCCAAAATTCAGTGCGGTTCTTTACATTTAGTCAAATTTTTGTTCCCCCTTTCATTAATGCTATTAAATATATATTAAATTAATATTAAATATATATGACAGCATGTCATATATGACAAGCATGAAACACACATTAATTCTAAAAAATAAACAGTAGCGTTAAACGGCAACTGGTTGCAACGGTTGTAATCAATGGCTGAGGCTACTGCCCTTTCCTAAACACACCCATAATTCAACCCAACACACATTTACCAGACTTTCCACTCCAACCAGTGTTCAACAATGTTCAACTCCAACTGAAAAACTCCCATCACGCCCATCATGTGTAATTTCTAACGAATCGACCAATAAAACGAGAGATAATATGAAGTAGAGTGAACACTGGGCTGAACGGTGGGACAGATTTACTCAGGTTTGTGATTAAAAATACTAAACTGGCTAATGTTGCTAATGTTTACATGGCCAAGAACTAGCCTTTCATCCATGTTGGAGGAACTTCCAGACATGTTAACTGCCCTCCTGTTGTCTGAGCTGAAGCCCAATGAGGATTTCTGAGGAAGACTAACGGGCGCTCTGTTAAACGGTGCAGGCCGACGACAGTGACTGTGAGAAACGTCTACAGGGAGACATTTTAGTCACAGCCATGGCGTATGTGTGATTGTGTTTGCGCCGCTGGGGCCCTTGTGGCCCTTCTGAGTGTCAATGTGAGCGGAACAGAATCGGCTATATGAGACTGATGACTCTGTCCATCTCTAATTGTTTGGACTTTGCTGAGATTTTGAGCTGCATGCAGTGTTTTACAGGAAGCCAGTTGGCGAACCGATGTCATTTTGTGATATAAGTGGAAGTGAGTGTGGAGACGAGTCGACAAGAGTTCTGGACCTGAGCTACACTGATCTGAAGTCTGTTTATGGAAGAAGAGCTGATGGCAGATAGAAGAGTATTACAGTAGTCCAAACAGCTGGAGATGAAAGAGAGGGATGCTCTAGTTTTAGCAACGTTATGCTGGTGGAAAAAAACACGTTTTAAGTAAATAAATGAAACTCGACTTCGGCTGAGGATGAGTTTATGTTAGTCAGTCTACTGAATAATAAAAAAATCCTTAGATCACTGATGAAATAATAGCCCTACAGTTTAAAGGGTTAACACAGCATGGCTAAAACAGACACACATTAAGCTCTTTACCAGCACGGTTATGGGAAATAATGTAAATAGTGTCATTGAAACGTTTGAGATGTCGCAGAGGTTCCTCAGCCTGCAAGACTCTAAAATCCTGAAGCAGCCACTTGCTGTACTTTGAATAGCCGCATGTTGTTAATATTATTACGGCCAATTACACAGCAGCACAGCATAGTGTTAACGCTATAAAGATGGGTCAGTTTTTTCTGTATTGTCTGTATTGGGTTGTTGATATTAGTAACTTATAGATTAATAGATTATATAACTTCATAGATAAATGCATGGGTACTGTCTTAACATTTTACTCCAGTTGAAGTAGAATGAGGCCATAAACAACCATTCTTATTTATCTGTTGAGTTGAATGTATGAAAAGCCAGGTGTAAACACCCCCAAGACATATTGTGATTGGATTACGATCGGCTCACTAAAACCACATTCGGAGGTGGTCAGCATGTTAATGCCCAAAAGCATGTTAAACAGGCCCAAAGATACCTTTGCATTATAGGCAGGTTCTTTTTACACTGACATGAACAACTCTGTAGAATATTTTCATAAAAACTATGAATTATGAACTATGAGTTGTCTATGAAAATGTGCAGAAAATCGACTGACTAGTACAAAAAAGAGATTAAGCAGTACTCTGAAGGTCTGAATAAAAACTGTAAACAATAAAAAAAATGTGATGTATGGTACAAGTATTCAGTTTTAGTATTTGAGTATTTGAGTACATTCAAAAAGTTCCTATCAAAAGAAAAAAGAACAGTAAAGAATTACATACAATCAAGTCTCTTCCACTCTCTGAATGTCCCTTGAAATGTGTTTCCATTAAACCTTCATTTGCTCATGACACTCTTTCAGTATTTCCAGAATTCCGTGTTTGTTAACCTTTGTAAACCTTTGTTAATCACTGTTTCATTAATGCTATTAAATATATATTAAATTCATATTAAATATATATGACAGTGTGTTAAAAAGATTATATATATATATATATACTGGTTGTAGTGGTTGTAATCAATGGCTGAGGCTACTGCCCTTTCCTAAACACACCCATAATTCAACCCAACACACATTTACCAGACTTTCCACTCCAACCAGTGCTCAACAATGTTCAACTCCAACTGAAAAACTCCGCCCATCATGTGTCATTTCTAACGAGGTGACCAATAAAACGAGAGATAATCTGAAGTGGAGTGAACACTGGGCTGAACGGTGGGACAGATTTACTCAGGTTTGTGATTAAAAATGCTAAACTGGCTAATGTTGCTAATATTTACATGGACATAGGTAAAGAATTAAACCTGTTGGATTTAACAGTGTTTACTGATCTCGCCCCCCCAAGCGAACAGTATCTACTACAAAGTGTTTTGAGTATTCACCCATTATTTCCCACCATGTCTGTGCTGGGGTTCCAGCTAAAGCATCTCGCTCTCAGCTCAGGGACGGAGACGTTTGCTGTGTATCAATATTTATCTTGGTCTTTCCATTAACCTCATTAAATTCCCACTCTTCCTAAAAGTAAATTATGACCAGCGAGTCTAATGTGGATTTATGAAGTGACTATTAGGAAGAGTAAATGTGTTTGTGTGACGGAGAACAAACGAGGGAGGGAGAAACAGAAAGCACTTATGTCATATTGTTATAAAATACAACCCCATGATTGTCTTTCATTCTCCTTATAAACACGAATCTAAAAAGGGTTGAAACTTCAGAATCACAGCATTCCTCGGAATATCCCTATAATATAACGAGCAAGACAGAATTACACCACAGTGACTAACTTCAGAGCTTTTAACCCATTTCAAAAGCAATACTCCGACTAACCTCGACCCTGGAGTCTCATTCCAGGCTACATAAAAGCTACGCTCTTGATAATTGGGAATTGTAAGCGAGAATTGCGGTTAAAAAGTTAGTGGATGTTATAATAGAAAGTGCTCTAGTAGTGGGACTAAACAAAATGAGGGTAAATGATCAGGAGCTCACTGATCCGATGACCAGGAGTCCGCAAGAGCATAATAGGCCTCGCTTTCCTTAAGTAAATAGGATGGCCCTCCATCTCCCCCAGTCACCCAGCATGAAGCTAGCCAATGTGGGTGTCTCTAGTCCCCCTCCTGTCCCCACTGACACTACCGTGTACCACCACTGAGTACAGGACGCAACTGGACGACAGCATATTGCTCATAAATTTGATATTGCAGAAGGCTGCAATATGCAAATGAGGTCTCTAACCAATCACAGTGTTTAAGGGCTGCCCCTCTTTTTAGGAAAGGACTTTCCAAGACTTTTCTGGGACATTTCTCACTGTTTCCGTACAAGAGGACTTCCAAGAGGAAGAATGCTGCTGATCTGGGACCTGAATAAAGGGTCACTGAATATATTTAGACAGCTGATGAGAGATGATCTCAGATCAGTACTTTTACCCTCAGGCCGTGTGAGCGCATTAAAAGCCTCTAAGTATCGATTGGTGGTACACATCTGGTTAGTAGGTGTACTATTCAACACCTTATACCAAATCATTGTGGTCTCGCAAAAACCTTGTATTGTCAGCTTGCCTGTTTTTCACTTCTGGACATCTGACAGCTGGCTGTTGTTTACATTTTATGATGAAAGGGCTAATAGAAATGCTCCAAAATGGCTTGGAATAGAATATTTTTACATTGATTTCCATTGAAGGTTAAGAAGGTTTGCAGATGCAGATTCCTCCAATTCTTTAGTGTTTTTCCAAATATGATTTTTGGAGCTCAACTTTTCCAGGACCTTACTAATAATTCCAGCAATTTTCTCATTTTCCAGGTGTTTCCAAAACTGAAAAGTCTCTAAATGTTCAGACTTTCTAGATTTTCCAGGCCGTGTTGGAAGCCCTGTGTTTTTACTGTGTACTTGGAGCATCCTGACCATTCACAGCCGCAGACGAATGCTTCTGTGGGTGTTCTGATGAGATAAGGCCTTTGTGTAATTTAAACCAACGTAGGCTGATCTTTAATCATGTCACATTATTGATTCACAAATGCATTATAACCACAGCGCGTGTATTCTGTCTGTCTGCAGCCCTGGTGAATGTCCGAGGGGGTCTTTTCTTATTTAAGATGAATGTGAGCATTAGTGAGCATCGTGTGTAGGCCTATGTGTATTCTGTGGCATTGATTTGTGTGTGTGTGTGTGTGTGGTTTTTGATTTGCTCTGATTTGTGGCTGAGAGAACAAGTCTGATGTGTCCACCACAGCACATCATTATGTCAGCGTAGGCCATCCCTCCATTCCTCCTGTTGCCTGGCTGACCAGTTGAAAGAAGAAAAAAAAGAAAAGAAAAAAAGACACCAGCTGACCGCTCCAAGAGGTCGACTGTGGGCTGCAGATTGACAGCGGCTTGTCTCTGCTCTGCATGATTATCCTGAATGACTGGACTCTCAACACAGCTTTGACACAGCCCCACATAGAAATCTGATATATGGCCATGTGAATTAAATATAATAGAATATACAGAATTTCACTTATATCCAACTATAAGTGACACACACTTTATGTCCAAAGTTTGTGGACACCCCTTCTAGTGAATGCATTCAGCTACTACTACTAAGCTGCACCCATTGTTGACACAGATGTGCAAATGCACACTCACACACAGCTTGCCTAATCACTGCCAATAGAGTAGGACTCTCTGGAGCAGACACCCCTGAATGAACCTATTGGCACCATGCTGCCTAATGCAAGACGTGGGCTAGAGGGATATAAAGCCCCCTGCATTGAGCTGTGGAGCAGTGGAAGAGCTGTGTTCTCTGGAATGAGGTGCTATTGGATGGTGGTGCTACATCCAATACTTTTGGGGTGATTTGGGGATGAGGTGGGGTGGTGATCATCATCCAACACCCTGACCTCACTAACGTATATTTCCGCTAAATGCAATCAAATGCTCAAAGCAATGTCAAGTAGAAATCTAGTAGGAAGCCTTTTCTCCTGGACAGTAGAGACAGTTACTCCAATAAAAGCAGGACTCGTTTTCATACCCTTGAGTTTCAGAAGAAACTGTGAATGAGCAGGTGTCCCAATACTTCTGTCCATATGGTGTAGGTATACATATATTATATATGTCAAAATATACTGGCCAATCTTTTATGATGTGTGTGCATAAATGAGTGTATAGGGGAGGAAATTCCCCTGAATAATTGCCTTCGCAGGCCAGGTAATTCACGGGTCACTAAAACTGTCCAAAGCCCATGCGGTTGAAGGCTAGGTCGAGTGGTTAAGGCTGAGCGAAATGTAATTACGAGGCTTAATTACGAGGGAGTGACCTGCACCAGGCGGTGAAGAGAAACCCTATGCAAGAGAAAGTGCCTCATCATCTCAGGTGTCCTTCCACGTCATACCGAATGCCGTCATTTGTTGTGCTCTTTGACCTTCTCCAAAATTGAATTCACTTAACATGAACCTCATTTTGGGAACACTTCGCTGTACACAGTGAGGCTGAGCAAGGCCACAGTAACGCGAGCAGTTCAGTCATTTTAATATTGTGTGAATCAGCTGTGTCAGTGACCTTAACCCTGCAGGAGAGTCAGAAATACCATACCATGTTTGGGTGACGTGGGAAGTGAGTAATGTTCGCTGTTGTGGGTTTTTTTGGGGAGGAAAGGGGGTGGAATAACTCACAAGCCTTTGAAATTCACTGATTCACACAGGAATAACGCCACAGAACTGCTCTGGTAATAATTACATTACTGGACCTCCCAGTAAAGCTAATCTTGGCAGAACAGGGCCTTAATTCCAGTCTAAAAGCATCCTACTGCACCTCAGTGGAACTTCTTGTTCTCTGATAATTCTGTTTAGTTAGATAATGGTGGTCTGGATATTCAGAACCTTTGATTTCCAACTCCATGAGTTAATACGCATATACGCTCCTATTTCCTGAAAGAAGGGAAGATAGTAATGATTCACAAATTTCATCATTCAATCTGATACAGCACTGTGGTGTCCGGATACAATACATTTTCAATGTAGCAAATATAAGGAGTGCCTGAAAAATCTCCTGTTAGCCAACTGGGGGGAAAAAAACAGCCACAACCAGAAGGTTATAGGTTTGAATCCCAGGACTGACAAAGTCCTGGTCTCTAAATGCGTCCTGAGGATCAAGAATAGGACTGCCAAACACTGGCTTTTTTTCTATCGATTAATCTGTAGATTCTTCTGCTGATTAGTCGATTATTAAAAATGATTATTTTTAATCTAAACGATTAAGAGCATTTAAAGCATTCCTTTTATTTTGAAAAACTGTAAATAAAGGTTTACGACTGTAGGTTTGAAATATACAAGAACTTCAGTGTAACAGCCAGCAGTGCAGTGGGGTATTTATACCCCTCATCGAAGTGTATGTGATCTATGGTATTTATGCAGTTCTCTACACAAAGACATGTGCTTAAAATAATGAGTAGAGTCATTAGATATGGTTTATATCCAGTCAAGCCCCAAATGCACAAACGCACACCCTGGCAACACCAACCAGCTCCCTGGTGTTTGACTGTGTGTGATCGGTGGGTGTTTACATTGGGGTCTGTTATTTCTTAATAACAACATGAAGAAAAATGATGGGTTTTGTGGGTCAGGAAAAAATTGAAGTTCACATAATTTCATGCTAATATCAGATATACTGTGATCTCTGGAGATGACCTTTACCCAGTCATCTATGCAATCCCACAATTCCTTACCGGATAAACACTAGTCTGTATCATTGGTTCCTCATTTGTTCTGTGTGGAACAAAGTGCAGCGACAGCTTCCTGCTTGAACAACTCTGGCAAAAAGTATGTGGTCGTGGGGGTCAGTGGGTCTGTGGCGCAAATTTTAGAGTGTACATACTGAGTAAATGCATGTGGCTAAAATCTTATCAGGATACAATCCAGATACTAGTCACATGAAGTGACCAGGTGTGAATGGGGTCTGAGCAATGGATGGGCGATATGGCAAAAATAAAGGGCAGAGGATGTCAGAGAACATGGTCCGTGTGACCACTGAACTGATTTGGTCCATCGCACAGAATTTAAAAATAACAGCAAAGATGGAAATACGATGCCACTGAGCAGATCGATCACAGTTGTGGTGGTCTGCGTCTCTGTGATGCATAGTTACATACAGCTCTGGAAAAAATTAAAAGACTGCTTCATTTATTTTCTTAAATTTGCATCTCTACATGTACAGTAAGTCATTCTGTTTCAGGCATTTCATCAAACAAAGCTTAAAAGAGTTAGTTAGCTGAATTTGCAGAATATAGATGGAAAAAGTCACTCACAGCAATGTGAAAGACTAGTGGAGAGCCAGCCAAGACATTACATTTACGGCATTTAGCTGATGCTCTTATCCAGAGCGACTTACAAGGTTACTCGTATCACAGAGGCAGGCCAATGTAGTGTTAGGAGTTTTGCCCAAGGACTCTTATTGGTGTAGCACAGCATAGTGACCCAGACTGTGAATCGAACCCCCATCTCCCACCATGACATGAAAGCTGTGACTGGCCATCAGGGTTATTACAAAGACATGTGCTTAAAATAATGAGTAGAGTCATTAGATATGGTTTATATCCAGTCAAGCCCCAAACACACACCCTGGCAACACCAACCAGCTCCCTGGTGTTTGACTGTGTGTGATCGGTGGGTGTTTACATTGGGGTCTGTTATTTCTTAATAACAACATAATATAATATTATATTATAAATAATGGGTTTTGTGGGTCAGGAAAAAAATGAAGTTCACATAATTTCATGCTAATATCAGATATAATGTGATCTCTGGAGATGACCTTTACCCAGTCATCTATGCAATCCCACAATTCCTTACCGGATAAACACTAGTCTGTATCAACCCAGACTGTATCAACCCATCATGACATGAAAGCTGTGACTGGCCATCAGGGTTATTTCACCAAGTTCAGATATTAGTACTGTGTGGTTTAAATTGGAACAATAACTTTGTTGCATTATAATTATTATAATAATTTATTTATTTCTTAATTTCTTAATTTGACAGTTGTTTTTGATCAGTTGTCATTTCTGCAAATAAATAAATGTCTAAAATTTTGATTTGGAATTTAGGCGAAATGTTTCCCATGCTTTATGAAATACAACGCAAATGTTAGTTTTCATAAAACACACTGCCTAGAAATAGTAAAACCAGAGAAACTGATGATGTAGGGTGGTCTCTATCTATTTTTTCCGGATCTGTATCTTGATAGATACGCATCAGGCTACAACTTAGACTCAACCAGAAGCAACAATTGGCTAGTTCCCAGCCCTGGTCCTAAAGGATGCCCTGCACATTTTGGTGTTCATCCTGCTCCCAAAATAACTGATCTAGCTAATTACTTCATTATCAAATGCCTTCCAAGTTGAAGGTGTTGTGTTAGAGCAGGAAACCCCTTAAATGTGCAGGGCAGGGGGTCCGCTAGAACCAGGGTTAGGGGACACAAATGAAGCTTATAATGAACATGAAGACTAAAATAAAAATGATGCAATCAAAAAGTAAGAAAGCTTCTTTTTGGTTTACAAAGATTGCCTTAAGACAGATAAGAAGACAAACAGAGACCCTAAAACCCAAGCCAGTTTCACCTCTCAGGGCCTCAAACATGGAGGACATTAGTTGAATTCGCTGGTCTGTAGCTGTCAGGGTCTGAAACAACAATGTTTAGCAATGCTGAACCTGATGGTGTTACAGAAGCCTATGTTCAGCCGTTCCAATACCAGTGTAAATTCCTCCTCCTATCAAATCTCCAATATTACTAGGCTTATTGGGGGCAATATATCTTTCTCTACGGCTCTAATGTACTGATTTACTCATCCAGCACTCTGTGCCTCTATTAAATGAAACATGGTGCGTCAACCCCTTGAATTCTTCCTCCTGTTGCCTTGGATCCAGCTGCTCTACTTAACTCCAGCCACATTCAAGCCAGGGGCCACTTTATCCTCACAGACAGAGGCCCTGTTGGTTATTCATTGCAAACAACAGAGTCTGTTAATGAAATGCAAAAGCCCAACGAGTTGAACGCTCAGTGCCTGAGCTCAAGACACGCTCGTGTCCACTGAACATCCCAGCTCACGTTCTCAAAGCCTAGCCACAAAGCCAACTATCCACAGTTTATGGACATCTCACCATCCAGTGCTTCTTCTGAAATCGCCTCTTTGTTGCAGCAACTGTTTGAGAAGGGTTAGATTCAAATTGTTGTGAGTATTTGATTGCATTCGCCAGCAGGAGCAGTGATTATTGAGGGTAGGTATTGAGGTATTGATGTAGCATGATTAGAATGTAGTGGGGGACTTTATACCCCTCTAGGCCATGCTTGGTTTTGGGCATGGTGACAGTCTCTATGCAAATTTCACAGATTTCTTTACAGTGGGGTTGAATCGAACCAGAGGTCGACTACATGACTACAACACAAATACAGCCACATTATTTAGTATCTAGACCCACCAGTGAACCTGCTCGTGTCTTCTGAGTTTTATATGAAATGATGATGATGGGAAAATAGTGGCGCAAATTTCGATGCTCACTGTATGTTCCTCTTTACCGTAAATGAATTTAAGAAATGTAGAAATAAATTACACATTTATGCCAAAATGTCTCTTAGAACCATCATAAAACTGTGTATCTGTCATCCAGCAACATGGTTATAGCCATCTCTACCACAGCCACCTCAGGTGATTGGTGTAATAGGGCTGTACATATCACAGTAATAGTTGGTGGAAGTCCTTTGTTTATTTATTTTTCCCTATAATTTCAATGTATACAAATTTTTTGTCCCTCTCTCTTTTTTCCCTACTCACATGTCTGTCTGCCCCCCCATGAATAGTACATTATATACATTATAAATAAAAAAATAAAAAGTTTTAATAGTCCCCCAAACAGGGAAAACAAATGATATATATGTATACATGTATGTATTTTATGCCTTTATTAATTTTAACTTATTAAAATTTCAGACTACACAGTAAGGGAGGCCCCCCCTTAAATAAGGCTTGATTGATTTTGTGTTAGAGCCTTCAATTAAGTATTTTTTAGAGGCCTTCAACACTAGAGACATCTGGTTCCTATCACCAACACTGACTAATTCTGACTCTGAGCAAGTTTCTCAAGAACAGTGTGTTTTACACCAGACCACGTCTTTGTTCACATACTAATGACTACATTAGGCAGAAACATTCAGTGGAATTCCTCTATAATGTAGCCTTAATATGATAATAAACTGCTAACTGCACTATACCTGAGAGAAACAGGGTTTTAATAATCGATGTATTAAAATATTGTGATATGATGTTTTGCAACACTGTCTCGATTCGCAAACACACAGTATCAATTTTCAATTTGTTTACATTTGAAGATTGGTGGAAGACAGGGGTTCATTTAGTGTTGTGTTTAAACCCTGACCACTAGATAGCAGTGTTGTACTCTGTCTTCAGATCCCATTATTCTGATTGGATAATGAGCTTTTATGAATATGGCAGTGTGTTTATTTGCATACTATGCAATCCTAAAATTTGATTTAAAAAAATTGCAAAATATCAACCTACGTTAAATCGTAGCCCCTGAATATCGTAATACTATCATATCGCATCTCCAGATTCTTGCTAATACACACACTCTTAGTTTGAAATGGTGCAAAAGGTGAATCTTCCAGTCATGAACACCTGGACAGGCCTGAGAAACAAGAGAAAATACATTCATTCATCAATAAAGTCATTCTTTGTTTAGCCAGAATTTGTCCTATTTGTCCCTTAAACTTGGTGCAAAAGCCTTAGGACATCTGTCCCTCAGTCATAAACCCTCAACTGTCTGTCTTTCTCCTCTATCCTAATCAGTAAAAGCTTTTTCTTTTTTCTTTTTTTTACCTGGGGACAGCTGTGCACAAAGCTTCTAGAGTAACACTTAGTTGCATAAGCACAGACTGATCTCTCTACACCGCAGTTAGCCTACACCTGCCTGGACCCTCAGCACCAGAGGACAGCTGTTCACCTGCGAGTGCTCTCCTCAACGTCACCGTCTGTCACCACTCAGCATTCACATTAGCTAAATCTGGGATTCAGTGATGACGAAAAACAGACACCCTTGGCCCTAATGACTCACCTCGGTTTGGTTCTGAACAATTTCCGAAACTCCAATTAATTATTGAGACGCTCTGCATGACCTTTTGAAGAAAAAGGCCACTGATTTTCTTGCAAAGTTCAAAGTCCTTAAGTGTGTCGTATTACATGCTTTCATGTGTTGTCTTGTCGCCGGTGCAGCTCGTGAAGGGATCGATAATTGGTTGCCATTGGTAATCATTAGAAGCTGTGAAAATCAATGGTCTCCATGATCAAGATCAGCAGACAGTTCTAGGAGGTCTTTTTGAGATCCATTATTACATTTCTTAAAGAGCAAACACTGATTATACTGGTTACAGAGCATTTTTTTAAATGAACTCAACTTAGGTCCGTCAAAATGTTCATGTATAGTCATATTTGACATCAAATACATTAGTAAATTGGGCCCCATGTGGTCCGGCGGTCTAATATGATACCCCTTTGGCCTGGGGGTTGCGAGTTAGAACACTGGGCCTTGCTGCTTTTGGCAGGAATAGGCATCTGTTAGCTGGTGTGGCGAAGCTAGGGACCCAACGCTTTCCCCCAAGCATGTCAGCTGCCCAACAATGCCACATTGGCAGCACTACGAAAAGAGGCGATGGCTAACTTTCCATGCATCAGAGTGGACATGTGTTAAGTCCTTATCCTCCTGGAGCATTGCTAGTGCGAGGGGGAGCTACGAATGGGTGAGTTAATTACAAATTGGCAGAAAGAATTTAAAAATTTGACAAACAAAATTCAGAATTTTAATTTTTTTAAATTTTGCATTTCAGTTTGGTAAACAATTCATACTCAGTTGAGGCTGAAAAACATCCGTACATGAGCTGCAGCTCAAACTGATTCAGTATTGTGGAAGATGTTTAGTCTGTGGCTCCGCCCCCTCAACTAGTTTACTGTTTATTCCCATCTGCAAGCTAGAACTTTAGAACTCCCCCTATCACATGGCATCCCTAGACTGGGAGTTTGTTGACAATGAAGGGCAGAGCCCTTATTGGGATTTGAACTTATGATCTCCTCACAGTTGAAGAGCAGCAGTTAGACTGTAGGGCCGGTCTAGAGCTGTGAAATGTACATGGCTTCACAGCTCTAGAGTGATGTGACTGTCTAACTGCTTGCTTGAGACAGGAGATTATAAGTTCAAATCCCATCAACATCACAGCCCTCCACAATTTAGGAGTCTGAAAAATCAGAAGGCCTCATCCCCAGTCATAGAGCGAAGTTCTAACCTGCAAATGGGAATAAACAGTAAGACAGACTGAGGGGGTGGAGCCACAGACTGAACACAGTATTGAATCAGTTTAATCTGCAGCTCATTCATTAATGTTTCTCAGCCTTAACTTAGGATGTACTGTTGATCAAACTGAGATGCAAAAGTAAAACATGTGAGTCAGGAGAACTTCTGACTAAACTTAGTTGAGTTATTTCAAAAACCGCTCTGTAATAAGTTTTTACAGATGGTATCATCTTAGGTTGGCCTGGCCTTTGCTGTGTAAAAGAGGGGCAATTTCTCTGTCTGAAAGTCCTGTGCTGCAATCAGTCCTTAGGGCTGCTAGCAGTGCTGCTGCTTCATCGCCGGTCCTGGGTTCGTGTCAGAAAAGACATTACACTGCTCCTGAGTGTTTGTTTTAAAGTGAATGCCACAGTAATCCCCTGTTGCACAGCACGATAAGACTGGTGTTAATCAAACCACAAGCCTGCTGCTGGGAGTGCTCATTCGTGACTTTGTTGAAGAATAGCTGAGGATAGGGGTCCAAGCACTCATCTCCTCAGCAGTCTACCACATACCAGGTCTCAGCAGGGAGGGAGTGCCTTAAGAAACAAACCAGAAAACAAATGGAAATGGAAAATGGAAAAGAAATATCAAAATAAGACTGAGACCAATTCCACAGCTGTCTTCTCTTCCATGCCTTTCCATAATGTTTAGGCCATTTCTGGATCTACTAGGTCGGGCCTATTGTAGAGACAGAAAAAGCACCTTTCCTGGTCAACATATTAGGAAAATAGATAAAGCCTCGTCGAGGGATTATGCAGGGATTCCATTGATAAGCCACAGTACAGTGACAGTAGCGGTAGGTCGTCTAGAGCATCCTGTTACTGTGTACGTCTAAAACATCCTGAACGTTTAAGCTAAAAACACTAAAAGGGAACACTAGCCAACTGGGTGAGGCATCGTTCCTAGAAGGGCCGACTGGAGAAAGCTCGAGGCTAAGAGCAAACCCTGCTACAATCTCTTCAGCTAGATAACTGCACACTGTGATCACTGGGAAGCAAGAGGAGCAGAGAGGACAGAAACACTGTCCAGTATGTTCTTGTTACTGTTCTGTGTTAAAAGCTATACTAGGCCATGCTATGCTAGGCTATGTGGCTCCTGTGAGCCATCTCAGTGCCATAAACCAGCCACTAAATGCAGTTTATTGTTTTTTTCTGCAAGCCTTTCATAGAAGGAAAATCTGTATGTTTCATTCTGAGGCAAAATAACAGGGTGGTAAATAGACTTGTTAAACCACATGGGTATTTTCACACCACCCTAATGCTGTCTATAATAATAAGTCTACCTCAGAAGTTCATAATTATGGCTTTGGAGCTCGTAAGTACGACATAATTTCTGTTTAAGTGGTGGGAAATAACACCCTGGGAAAAATGCTTATTTTCATTACTTCTGTTTTTCTGTTGCCAAAAGCGAGGAAGTATATTTATAATTACTGTAAACAAACAAAGAGCAAAGTATGAGCAGTAATAATTATCCGTAGGATGTATGTATATGTTTTTTTATGAGTGGATGAAACTAAACCATTTAAGAAATAGATTGCTTTGTGTTGGTGTTACTACTAAAAACATACAACCCATTTATACAGTTATCAGCCTTAATTATTGATATGCCTCCATCTCAAAAAGGCAGGGCTCGTCAAAAAATCAGTGTCCCACTCATAAATACGAGTTTGTGATGAAATATGCAATAATTTCAAAAATCAAAACCAAAATTAAACATTTTGCCAAAGCAGGTTTCCATTAAATTTGCCACTTTTTTCACCACTGCAAAAATCAAACAGCCGGAATGTATTTTTTTTCTTGATTCTCAAAGAAAAACAATTACAAAACTACAATAAAAATAAAAATATGTTCTGAACATTAAACATTTTTAACATCCCAGCAAACATACCAACAAAACAAAAGTAAAGACACTGTAAAATGCTTACAGATAGCTGCATTTACAAAGCGCCTCACTCCATGCTGATTGCAATTTGATTGTGTCCCTAAAAATGTCATGTCAGTCTTCACATTTATTCGGCTGAACACAGATTTTTTTTTGTTGCCATTTTCGCCCAAATATTTTTGGTTGCCGACTATTTCATCCCTAGTAAATATAATATTTCCGACATGACTTGAAAAAGGGCTGCACGATATAGCGCTTCAGCATTGTCATCGCAATATGGCCATGCGCAATAGTAACGTCACAGGACATGCAGTGTCATCTAAGGCAAATTTTTGCTGCTTGATGCAAAACAGTTCTCATTTTCCATGACTTACACTATATGGACAAAAGTATTGGGACACCTGCTCATTCACTGTTTCTTCTGAGAATTAGTGGCATTGAAAACGAGTTCAGAATCTTGCTAACCGTCTCTACTGCCCAGGGAAGAAGGTTTTCAACTATACCCATGTAGGCCATGCTTGCCATTAGGCCTGGTGCCAGTATTCATGGTTCATGTTTATCTGCTCCAGAGAGTCCTCTTCTATTGACAGTACTTCTCGACAGGGACTAGACAAGCTGTGTGTGTACACGTGCACTTTTGTTTCAGCAATAGGTGGAACTTTAAGTATATGAATGCCTTTATTATTATTATTATTATTATTATTATTATCTGTCCAATGTCATCTATTTATCTCCAGTATTAAATAAATGGGGTGCATTATTAATATCACTGGATGTTAGATCTCTTGACTTCTGGGAAAATGTGGTGAAAATTTCTGTAATTTTTAGTATGGTCATTTATAAATCAGTATTGCGTTAACAGTTTTTCCCAATATTGTGCAGCAGAAGTTACTATTTATACTTTAAACAGCAATTATTTGGTAGCCTTAAGATGGACAACTAACCAACAAGGCCAAATTACGCCGGGGCAAATAAGCCTTTAATTAGGCTTTGGTCATTTAACCCTTTGAACATAGTATGGACCGCCGGTGAACCGAAAGTGTCATGACAAACGTATTACCAAAGAATAGCCCCACCAGTTTGGAGTTACTGAGTGATACACCCTAGTGTGTAATAAGCCTAGGAGTGTTAAGGGTTTAAGCTGCCTGTATTTTTTCATTTATGCATCAGGCTGTTTCTGACAATAAGAACAGTTTTAATCATTTTTTTTTATCAAGTTGTGACAGTCATAGGATGACCATGAGCTGTTTATCTCTATTACACCTCCATAATGTCCATTTCCATTTCGCTGATCTGACCTTTAATATGACATCCTAGTGTGGTCCCTTTTATTTCGCTCCCCCACTTTCTGTTTCTTCCTCTGGTTATTTATTATTTTGTGGCGTCTCTCTTTCTCTCTTTCTCTCTCTTTCTCTCTCTCTCTCTCTCTCTTTCTCTTTCTCTCTCTCATAGTACATAGAACAATGCAGCGAAATGCACTCCAATGCCCTACTCCAAGGCCTTGCAGCATGAGCTCACACATGCTTAAGTAAACACTGAAAATGTGCACTGGGTTCCTCAACCGCCACTTGTGCTTGTGGTCAGTGTGGTCCAGTGTTTTACTGACAGCACTTTGAAGGAAAATGCATTGCCCAATGATAAAACAGGCTTCTTCTATAGAGTTCTATGGAGTGTCCTCGAGCAGATCACCAAGGACACAAATAAATACCTCCAATTTAATAAGAGACAGAAATGCAAGGAATCGGCACGCTCTTGCCAGCTTGAAGTTTTCTCCATTAACAGGCGGGTTTGATCAGGGAGTTGTTATGGTGATTAATAATGAAGAAGAGTCATCCTAAGTCATCCTAATCACACCCATTGTACAAAAAAGCTTTCAAACAATAGAGAATGGAAAAGGCTCTGCCTTTAAGTCAGGTAAGGGCAGGGGATGAGAGCCCTCAATACATAGCCCATATTTCTTCAAACAGAAGTCTGAAATTGAGCTTGAGTGGGTACCGTGCCAAACCGCATGAGCAATCACTCGTTCCAAGCTAATCTATTTCTATTTCACTGCGTCTGACCTTCGAGCCCTTGTGTACCTTCAGATGTTGTCTATCACACTCGGTTGGAGCAGAGCTCATTGTGGAGAGGGGGGGGAGGGGGGTAAAATGAGCTTCTCCTACAGTGAGGAAGCCCAAAGTTCTTCAAACAGATGGCAGGAGGTTACTGCATCCACTGTCACAATCACAAAGCTCTATAAATTACGATTCAGCACGGTGAGGTGAAGCAGCTGGAGGTGGGGAACCCTCGGAGAAGAGTGAAAAGGTTTCTGAGGAAGGTCACTGATGTTCACACACATCATCCATAACAGAGAATCGGCTCTCGGCTGCAGTGCGAAGTTCGATTTCTGCCTTGTTTGAGTTCTGTATCTGTATTCTGAAGCAAGACATATGAAAAGAAAAAAGTTTAGGGTATCAAGGTCCCAGACCCTTAATTAGGTGGTTAAGTCTATGGTCAGATGTTCAAAATGTCAAAGCTGTTTAGAGCTTTAGCCACACTTTTGACTTGCCCCAACAATCAGTAGCCATGAGCTCCTCTAAGCACTCTGAAAACTAAAATAGTCTTGATGCTCACAAAGCAGAAGAAGATTATATGAGGATGGTGCTGTCAGGTGGCCGTTTCCTCAGTTTGTTGCATAATTAAGACATAACAGCAACAGTGGTGGTCAAAAGAACTGCTTGTAGGGTTGCTAGAAAGATTTAAGACATTTCAGGCTCCTGTTTGATTGCAAAAGACCTCACCACAAGTTTCTGTGTCACATTTTCAAATACACATCTTAACAAGTCTCAACAAGTGCAAGTCCTGTGGACTGATAAAGTTTTTGGACACAATAAGTAAAAATACGTTTGGAGAAATGAAAAAAAATGAAGGCAGAATTTCATGGAAAGAACTGTTAAGCAAGGTGGATGGATCGGATCGATCTCAGGGAACGCTTTACTGATAAGAGGGAAGAATGGATTCAGTTAAATACCAGAGAATTCTGGAAACACATCACCCAGCTTCTACAGTAGGATAAAGAGCCTAAACACACCTCAAAATCCACACTGGACTGCCTCAAAAGGCGCAAGCTGAAGGTTTTACCATGGTCCTCACAGGCCACCAACTTAACCCCTATTGAAAATTTGTGGAGAGAGCTCTAAAGAGCATCAAGGACTCAATGACTTTCACAGAACTTGAAGCCTTCAGCAAGGAAAAAGACCTTTTAACAGGGAGCCCAAACGTTTGCATGTTATTGTTTATTCTTGTAATTACATTACAACATTAGAATACACTGTAATACACTGGGATCATGTCGGTATAGGCAGATAAATGTTTAAAAATTATTTCAAAGTGGCATCAGACGTTTGGATCTGAGTGATGGCGAGGTATGACCATTAACAAAACAGGCCGGTATATTTTTTTGCCCAACCTTATTAAATGATTTATTTGTTCCTTATTGATTGATTGATTGATTCATTTATTATATTTTAACACAGGTTAACATTATCAAACATACTGTTTTATTCTGCCCAAATATACCCAAATGTTTCTCGTAGTCAGTCACACTCTGAGCAGGTGGGTCAAGGCGGATGAAGAAAAATTAAAAGGGAGTGGAGTGATCTGCATCTGTGACGGTAACAGGTGTTTAAAACTTGTGTTCCTGCCAAACTGATGAAAGCCATCTGTCATCTGCTTTAAGAGGTTTAGCTTAAAGCATTAATTATTTAAGACTAAACCTGCCAGGCATACTTATATCTCTGTTTCGAGATGTGTTGTACCTAGGAGAAAGTAGTCCTATGGGAAGTAGTTCTATGGGTGACTATGCAGCGCTGCACCTTGGGCAAGACTCCTAATGCTAAGTTGGCCCTTCTCTGTAATACGAGTAACCTTGTAAGTCGCTCTGGATAAGAGCGTTAGTGTCCACAAATATTTGGACATCATAAGTTAGTTAGAATATAGTTCTATTAGACTGTATTTCCTATAGATTTCCAGTTTTTATATGAATAAACTGCAAGGATTGACACTTCTATCCATTGCTGGGCGGTATTCACTGTTTTCATACTGTTACACCATCTCAAAATAACAACCCAGTACATGGTAATACCCCGGGACGGGGAAGAGGGGTGGTGTAGTTTAAAGTTTTATTATATAGTTATATAGTTATTTCCCCATGGTTTTGAACCTGTGGCCCATTTGCTAAGCTAGCCTTGGCTTAACTACAGCTCCACTGAGTATACTGACTAACTGCTGAGCTACCGACACGAGTGTTGCAGATAAAAAGACACATCTAAGAGAGCGTAGTTGAGTGACTGGTGTTGGGAGAAACAGAAAGACAGAATCAGAGACCGGTTCTGCTGTGTTTGGACTCGTAGCCGGCTAGCATGCTAAAAACACCACAGCACAGGCCGTGATCCAGCTAACTGAATCACACCTCTAAATCACACCTGTTTAGAGGATAAAGCCTCATATCTGAGAGCAGAGAGTTGAGTGAGGGGTTTTAAGAGTGCTTCTGATAGTTTAGCAGACTGGCTCATCCAGGTATGCTAGTTTGCCTTTTAGTCGAACTCAAACTCGTAACTACGGTGGGCTTGTTTTTTTGCCACCTGAGTGTGACATCAGCAATCAGAGAGACCCCACAGCATCCCCACGCTGTGGCTCTCTTAAGAGCACATAGGGGAAAGAGCTTATTTGGCCATCCACAGAAATCCGATATATCACCCAGGCCTATCGTAGAGTGTATTTCTGATCTAGCGAGTTAGATTGGACCAGTCCACTGTTCTTTACACTACTGGTGTGTTTATCATGTGGCACTGTGTGGATATGTTGAGTGGTGTGGAGCTAGAATTCATGGTAGCGTGCATGGTAGCGAAACATTAATGGCCCTCGCCGTCTATTCAGTGATGTTCTGGCCTATTCTTTGACCAGAGTGTCTGGACACCACACGTTTCCTCCCAGTCAACTCCCAGACGTACAAAAGAAGCAATGTAGTTACTGAGGCTATATACACATATATTAGCATAAGTGAATTTAACCCTTTTGTCTTTTCCCCTATAGGTTCAGTGGACCCCACCTCCCCCCTTCTACACACGGCTGTGGACTCTACCAGCCAGCACAAGGGAAGCCCTGGAAGGTGGCCGCTTTCCCCTGCTGAGGACAAGGACAAGAGGTAAGATATATTACCACACACAACACCACAGTCAGTGCCCCTCTTATAGTACTGGTGATGGCTCAGACCTCTGACCCCATCACACACTGCTAAAACACAAACACACCATCCAATACCAAGGTGGGCTGACTAACCTCAAGGCAGAGCGTGGCGTAGCCCTGCACAGAAGGCACAGCCGGCATGCGACGATGCAGAGCAACGCATTCATGCATGAGGCATGACAGCCAGGAGAGATACAGCACAAGACCTGCTTGTGTTCAGCTCTGCCTAATTATGCAGACGATCAAATCCAGCATAGCTTCACAGTCAAAAGGGTGAAGAAATCCAAGAGAGAAGGATTTTTTATTTATTTATGGTAAATTAATTATCAAAATAATATTTTTTATATATCACAAATTTTAAGACCTTTTCACGTGAGCCCAGACAAAATGCATCAGTAGCAAGAGATTCTTAGAAAGGCGCTAATCAGATACTCACCCAGACTGAGTTTCACATGCATCCACTTACACCAGACTAATTACACTGTTCATAATGAAACATGCAGCAGATCAGTGTCCTTTAAACACTGAAGATATCCTTAATATGCTTAGAAAAGCATATTGTCTATCACATTAAGAAAATTTCATTCATCACAATACATTAAAATATTGTCCTATTGCCCAGCTCTACCTGCAAATCTGATTGCAAGTAAGTAATTAGTAATTAATTCCAATTAATATTGAAATTGAAGTAAGGCAATAATAGTAAAAATAGGCCTTCAATTACCAGAAAGCAATATATCCATCTGCCTGCTAACAATTTCCAGTGAATACGTGACTGAGAAAAACACACTGGTAAGGGGTGTAAATACCCCACTACACTAACTGTTCTTGTTTACATTAGTAGGTAAACCCCTTATTTACAGTTTTGACTAAATAAAAGGAATTCAATTAAAATGTAATACTCAATTTATGGATTTATAATACTCAATCTTTTAGATTAACTGACTAATCAACATAATAATCTATAGATTCATCCAAAAAAATAAAAAGTCATTAGTGGCAGCTCTACTGTGTAGATTAGATTAATGCTTTAGTGGCCCTCAGGTTGCCCAGAATATCTCAACATCTTAGGATCAGCCATTAACACGACCTCGCTGAGGAAAAGGCCTCTCTCTCCCGCTTCTGGCACTCTGTCAGGATAACAGTCTAATGCATGTAGAGACGTCAGAGAACAAAGTTCTAAGAGCCGAGCTGCAGCCTGCAGAGCCCACAGCGACACGGTCCACGTTAAATTAACATCTCAAGTGTGAAATTGATCTCTAATGTACACTCTGCTCTTTCACCAGTCTCCAGAGTGTGCTGTGCAGCGGCACTGAGCTCCAAAGTAATGCAACGACTGCTGTGTCTCACAGAGCAAGCACTGAGACCAGCCAGGCACAGACAAAGACAACGAGGAAAGAGACTGTGTCCATTTCTATGTGAGGTTCATATTTAAAAAAGCAATAAATATTGCTGGCAAGGAAACATCGGAGGAGGCACACTGACAGCAGAGAGATGAGCTTGTTTAAAGCAGACCTCTCAGACTATCAGGCTTTTCTCACAGCCTGAGAGAATGAGCCAGGAATAGAGAGGCCCTAAGATTTTAATTTCCCTTAAGCTGACCATCACTGTCTTGTTTTCCCACACCAGATCTCCACTCCACACTCACACATCTCACACATTACAAACATGCTCCTTTATGGAAGCAACAGTGGTTCTTCTACGACTAGTAGTGCTATTGGTATTGTACAATCTCTAATTTAAACCACATTAAAAGGACAAAAGTATTGGGACACCTTATGATTTGACTGTTTCTCCCAAATTCAAGCAAATTAAAAAGTGTTTATCCTGCTTTTATTGGAGTAACTTTATCTCCTGTCTAGGGACAAAGGTTTTCTACCAGATTTTGAAGCCTTGCTGTGAGGATTTGATTGCATTCAATGAACAGAAAGAGTAATAGTGAGATCAGAATGTTGGATGTCCACTCCAGCCTATCTCCAACTCCCCAACTTATCCCAACTCTCCCCGTCAACGCTGGGGAGCTTTATACTCCTCTAGTCCATGCCTGGCATTAGGGATGGTGCCAAAAGGTTCATGTTTATCTGCTCTAGAGAGTCCTACTCTATTAAAGTACTAACGACTTTCCTTTCCAGTGCATCTCACAGGCCCCGACAGGCGAGTCAATATTTATGTACACAGAGCCCAAAAGTTCACAGTTCACTCAGGATCAGATACACTCATGTGAGTCACTTCTTTCAGGTCAGAGTGCAAACAGATGCAGGTGGATGTTACCGAAGGTGAAGTGGGGTTAATTAAGCAGCTAAAGTGTGGACCCAGAACACAAATGGGCTTACTTCCCGCTCTCCACCTGCTCAGCCAGCATGCAGAAGTGGAGGAAATCAAGCGTACCACCGACAGGACAATAGCGGCCCCCGAAGAATGCCTAATGCAGATCACAGGAGGTCAGACCACAGGACACTGACTTAAAATGTGATTTTCTGAAAGAAAGGATGACAGGATCAGAATGCACAGCGGTGTTTGCCGTGGGGGAGAAGCTCTAGCATTGACAGTGTCTACCTCAGAAGCCGTGTAGAGCCAGGAAGATGTTTAGCTGCCTTTATGCTGAGCTGCTGGTTAATTCAGAGGGCCAAAAAACGTGAACGGTGCAGAATAAACTTTCTTCTCTGTTTCTCAAAGATACAGTCAGTTTTTGAGGCAGTTGTTCTCACCTTCCACAGATTACAGCTGTCTTACTGCTTTTTGCCTTAACCCTCTAATCCTAATGGACTGTATGTGGGCACATACTTCAGACAGGGTATAGATTCCACATAGAATTAGTAGATACTAAATATTGTGTGCTTTTTAAATAATTAGTAGATACTGAATAACTAGTAGATACAAAATAATAAGAGCTTTTTAAATAATGAGTGGATATGGAATGATTAGTAAGTACTAAATAATGAGCAGGTACTGAATAATTAGTAGGTACTGAATAACTAGTAGACACTAAATAATGAGTGCTTTTTAAATCATGAATAGATACTGAATAACATGTCCTGAATAAACAGTAGATACTAAATAATTAGTAAGTACTGAATAATGAGCAGACACTGAATAATAAGTAGGTACTGAATAATTAGTACATACACAATAATGAGAGCTTTTTAAATAATGAGTGGATACTGAATGTGTGAGTACTGAATAATGAGTAGATACTAAATAATTAGTGAGTACTGAATAATGAGTAGATACTGAATAATTAGTGAGAACTGAATAATAAGTAGATACTGAATAATGAGTAAATACTGAATAATGAGTAGATAATGAATAATTAGTGAATACTGAATAATGAGTAGATAATGAATAATTAGTAAGTACTGAATAATGAGTAGATACTGAATAATGAGTAGATGATGAATAATTAGTGAGTACTGAATAATGAGTAGATACTGAATAATGAGTAGATACTGGATAATAAGTAGATAATGAATAATTAGTGAGTACTGAATAATGAGTAGATACTGAATAATGAGTAAATACTGAATAATGAGTAGATTCTGAAATATTAGTGAGTACTGAATAATGAGTAGATACTGAATAATAAGTAGATAATGAATAATTAGTGAGTACTGAATAATGAGTAGATACTGAATAATGAGTAGATATTGAATAATAGGCACTTTTTGAGTATGTGCTGAATAACTAGTGGCTACTGATTAATTAATACATACACAGTAGTCATTACACAATCAGTATTTATTAGTACTAATGAATTAATAAACAATGTCCCTTGCCTTATTCGCTGATTATAGTGGGTGTAAATGAGCTGCACTGCATGACAGAGAAATTGTTCATTGTGATTATTATTAAAAATACATCGTTTTTATTAAACATGAGAGAATGTAATCTTTTATTTTTCTGCGAGTGGCTCTTGGGGCCTTGAAGAGTGTGTTCTCCATGTGTCCAACTGAGTTTCCTCTGGGTACTCCGCTTTTCTTCCCACCTCGTAAACACGCATGGTAGATTACATGGCTGTGCCAAATTGAGTGCGTGGTCGTGTGGTACCCTGTGAGGGACTGGTGTCCCCCCTGTCCAGGGGGTATCCCTGCCTTGTGACTAGTAATTCCAAATAGGCTCTGGACCCACCACAGCCCTGATCAGGATGAAGTGGGTAAGATGATGGATGAGTAATGGATTTTGCTGCTGTTTTTAAAGAACATCAGACAAAACACAGATTAGCTACAACATTACACAGGAGCTCAACTAATCCTTTCCCTGCACACTTACGCTCCTCTGTTTTCCCTGTGTTGAGGTTTTCAGAAACAGAGAGATGGAGCAGGAGAGCACCGCAGCGTTTGTGACCGACAGGGTTCAGAGTTCAGGCAGCAGCAGGTTGTTCTGTGAGCAAGGTCACGGCCCTTTGTTTGTTTACACGGCAGTCAGGGCCAAAGGTCCAACCACAGGGGCCAGCGCCACTTTGACATCAGCACCCACCCCAACCCGTTCTGATGACGCAAGTCCCCACGGTGTTTTTCAGTCTCGCACAGAGAGCTGCTCATGGAAACTCAATTCGGGTAATGAGCGGCCATGCTTAGAGACAGCGGCACCTGAAATAGCAGCGCTGCAGCTAAAAGACAACACCCTCAACTCTCTCACACTGTAGCTGAATTGGTGGGTTATAGTGTAAACATTTAAATTAAGTGTCTCTAACAACTCTTTGATACACACTACACACTAACACTGATGCATCCACTGTTACAGATGGATTCAATCAAATCACATCACATTAAAAGTGTACTATACACACACTATACATACATAAATGTACATGTCTGATATATAATCTGAAATGTTTACATTACAACTTACATATAGACACTGGATACGGTGTGCATACAAGTGTAATGTGGGAGACGTCTTTCAGGGGGCAGTGGGACTGAGCATAGGTCACAGTTCCAGTAAGTAGGTGCAGAGTGCAGCGTGTGTTTGTGTGCCATCTTGGAGTCACTATTACAGTAGAACAGCTAACGGTAATGTGCGTCAACATCAGCTCTCAGACTTATTTAATTACACAGTTGTTTTAACAAGACAAACAGCAGTTTGTGCAAATGTAATTACCCTCATCTGCTCTCTTATGTATGTAAGAGAGTGTAAAAGAGTGCATGAGCAGTAGATACACTGTTGTTGTATGGATTGGGGGATGAATTTGGCTCATGGGCTGCATTAACTACATTGCAAAAATTCTCATAGCTGCAAAATGGCAACTTTACAAAAAACTCTTTAACTGTCAATGGAAGTCAATGTAAAATATTTCAGATTCAAATTATGTCAAAAATGGAGATATAAGGTTTTGTATGTCAGCGACAGTATATGGTTGCATTCAAAATGTTGAGCTAATTGAAATCGAAAATGTTGTGTTATGGTAACTTCCTTTTTTAAAAAACTTAATAATTAGTAAGCACTGAATAATGAGCAGATACTAATTAATTAGTAGTAATACAATAATAGGCAGACTTTTTGAAAACATATATACTGAATAATTAGTAGGTACTGATTATTTAACACTTATGCAGTAGTAAATTACATAATTAGTACTTATTAGTACTTAAATAATCTGAAATTAATTAATAATCAGTAGGTCCTAAGTAATTATTAGATTCTGAGTAATTACTAGGTACTGAATTATTAAAATAATGTTACCTGCCCCAATTCGCTAATTATAGTGGGTGTAAATGAGCTACACTGTTTGGTAGAGTAACTGTTAACTGTGATTATTATTAAAAACACATATTTCTGTTAATTAAATATAAGAGAATTTTATTATATTGTTTTTTTGGTTGTTTTTGTTTTGCTACGAGTGGCTCATAGGACCTTAAATGAATTTTAAATGGATTTTAAACAGATTAAATAACATTTTAAATGTAAATGTAAGTGAAATCCACTATTTTTTAGTTTTTTACATTAGAACACAATGTATTATTTATTTGTATTTATTTCAGTACATTTTAACCAATAAATGCTAACAGCCAAGATAAATGACTTTACGCATCACTTTTGCACTGTATGTGCAGTGTGTGTAATATAAACTAAAAAATAATATATAAATGTCAATATAAACAACATAAACAATATAAATGTCTAGCTACACACCCATTTAAAACTATACATTTTATTACTATATATTTACTTGCTGTGTGGTATTCGTCTGAGCACTGCACATGCAGTGGCTGAAGTTGAAGCAGGGGGTGGAAAAACACTCAATGTGCAGTGTCTGGGATCTGGGCTTTCAGGCTGCCCCTCTGAACCGAGTGCTGTAGAGAGCCCCACTTAACACCATAACAAACACCACTTCATCCTGACTTAGACTGGCACACTTACAAAAAAGTCTCAGAGCTCATCTCACCCAAGGACACAAGGCAGGTCAAACCGCAGCAGTTGTTAGAACACAGCAAAACCGCTGGCTTCTTTTCAAAACATGTGTGAGAAAAAAATGTGACCAAAAGTTTGTAGACACATGCTAATGCAACGCTCCCAGTTGTTTGAATCAGTTCAGATATTTTCCAGATGACTAATATGACTGAATGCCTCGACAATGAAAAAAAAAAAGTGCCAAATGAAGTCCTAAAGCATTACGACCAGAGATCCCATATTGCATCTGAATGAAGGTACGCAAAGGGATTCGGGCTTGAGCTCAAGCCACGTTGTGTACAATTAATGGCTGGGGTTTTTACGCACATTATTATCCACAATTATCCACATTCTCACTGGAATGGAAGTACAGCCAAGCAGTCCAGTGCACCAGCCAGACAGGGTTTTGGCACGGTCTCATAGCACGAGAGGACAACCAGTCAGCGGTCGGAAAATATGCAGCCTGAGGATTCGTGCTGTAGGATAAAACACGCTAGTTTTCACCCACAGATTAGTGAAGGTGCCAAACATTATGGGAAAGACCTTCTGAATTTGACCGGGCTGGGGGAAAACACAAAACCAAAATTGTCACAAAAACATGTGAGGAGAGAGCGCTAGGACTTCTGGGCAACATCAGGGATTTTCAAGTATTTGTTGGAATATATTCACCATATATATATATGTGTGTGTGTGTGTGAGGCTGCAGCATTTCATAGAATTCAGAACTGTAAGAAAAGGTTGTTTACGTAAACCTCACTGTTTACTTACGACTAACCTCAGCTAGTTTAAACAGACTAATTTAAAGATACCTCTAAGCTTAGACACTACTAAACACAAGTCAATAAGGAGACCATAGTACTCTACTATTCACCCAAGTACTCTCGGAAGAGGGAGGTCTTCTGTCTGCGTTTGAAGACAGCGAGCGTTGGACTCTGCTGTTCGGACACCCAGGGGTGCCCAGACAGTAAAAAGTCTGGACACTTGTCTTCTGTGTTCCTCTTAGTTCTTCATAGTAGTAGTGAGGCAGTGGTGGCTCAGCGGTTAGATAACAGGGTTGTGGGTTCAATTCGTGAGCTCAGCAAGCTGCCATTGTTGGGCCCTTGAGCAAGGCCCTTTACCCTCTCTGCTCCCCGGGTGCTGGAGTTGGCTGCCCACCGTCCTGTGTGTGTGTGTGTGTACTCACTGCCCCTAGATCACTAGTGTCTGTGTGTGTGTTCACTACCACAGATGGGTTAAATGCGGAGGACACATTTCGCTGTACAGAGCACCTTTACCTTTAGTGCTGCCATAACATAATCCAACCATTGTAAGTATGGACTCCACATGCTCTCTGAAGGTCTGTGGTATCTGTTACCAAGCAGCAGATCCATTAGGTCCTGTAAGTTGTGAGGTTAAAGGGTCACTTGCTGCCTAATATACCGATTTGGGTTCTGATTTGATGAAAATCCTGAGTATCAGAACATACAGATTTGATTTTTTCTTTTAAGCTTTTCAGCGCTATATTGATCAAACTATTGATTTCCTATGGTCTCCAATACAGCATTTTCTACTGACGTCAACCTGATACCCATTTTTCAATGAATATCGATTTGCCTTCTGTAATAGTGGGTTTGTTTTTAATAATGCTCTACCACTGTTTTCTGCTTATGGCATGTTGAGTTTGGTTAAGGTGATGGCTTTACCAGCTATAATAGGTTTTTTAGACAAGTTTTAATGACTGATGGACCAAAGTTACTCTTACCAGAATCATCCGTTCTGATGTCACTTTAACTTAATGAGCCAAATCCATTTACTATCATGGTTGAATCTCCTTCTCTTTCAAAATGTTTGCTCACAGGAAATCTCTTGCCATTTGACATAGAACGGGTACGTGTCAGACCAAGTCAGTGCTCTCCAACTTTTCCATTAAGAAACGTTCGCTATGACATTTCACTTTCGCTACTATGTGGAGAAATGTACAATCTGTGAAACCAGGCCAAATAAGCTCCACAAAAAAAAAAAACAGAGCGAATACTCTCCTGGGAATTGATTCAAAAGAAGGGCTTCAGTGGAGCATCCCAAGCATCCAAGAAAGTACTCAGCAAGGATGAGTCTCATTGATGTGAAACTATAGCTGTAAATGAAGTGTGCTTGAAAGAAGGCACAGCACACACTGGTGACAGATGTCCTCTGACCTTATGCCAGACACATTGATGCCAGTGTCAGGGGATGGCAGGTTTTGTGAGAGGCCAGCAGTGTCATTCACAGCCACACCGCTTTCAAGCATGCTCACATTCTGATTTTACAAACTGAGCTTTTCCACAGCAAGTGACTCAGCCTCCTTCTATTCCTCGCTCGTTTTATTCCAGAAGGAAAACAGAAGAGCTCACAGACAAAACAGCTCAGTTTGATGCCAGACTCCACGTCTGCGGCATCACTGTAATTTCACATAACAAAAAATATCACTAGTTATGTCATTTGTCATTCAAGTAATGGGTTGGATGGAGAAATCTTTAGGTTGGGCCACCATGGAATTTATTAAGGACACTTATAAGCAATGCCAGGTCTGGATGGGTGGGCCTGAACGGTATGCCCATAATCTCGGCCTGTACTGATGACTTGCATGTGTTAAATACTGCAGATAACGTTCATCATTTCCAACAGATTTTTTGCTAATGGGATCACTGGGATTTGAACCAACAACCTTTTAATGCTATGATGAAACCTTAGACTGTTGTTTTACTGGACATTATAAAATATTGGGTGGAGATAGAATTATACCACTTATTAGACCAAAATGCATCTATTAAACTGTTTATCTGTTTAAAAGCAGCACGGCCTAAACTGGAGCATCTGAACTCAAAACACCATGGTATATGTGTGAAATAGAAAATTGTATTTGGAGTATTTACTTGTATTTGGAATATTTACTTGTATTTGGAGTATAGACTTGTATTTAAAGTATGTACTTGGAATATAAAATTGTATTTGGAGTATAGACTTGTATTTGAAGTATGTACTTGGAATATAAATTGTATTTGGAGTATAGACTTGTATTTGGAGTGTCTAATTGGAATACAAAATTGTATTTGGAGCATAGACTTGATTTGAAGTATGTACTTGGAATATAAATTGTATTTGAAGTATAGACTTGTATTTGGAGTATCTACTTGGAATATGAAATTGTATTTGGAGTATAGACTTGTATTTGGAGTATCTACTTGGAATATAAAATTGTATTTGGAGCATAGACTTGATTTGAAGTATGTACTTGGAATATAAATTGTATTTGAAGTATAGACTTGTATTTGGAGTGTCTAATTGGAATACAAAATTGTATTTGGAGCATAGACTTGATTTGAAGTATGTACTTGGAATATAAATTGTATTTGAAGTATAGACTTGTATTTGGAGTATCTACTTGGAATATGAAATTGTATTTGGAGTATAGACTTGTATTTGGAGTATCTACTTGGAATATAAAATTGTATTTGGAGTATAGACTTGTATTTGGAGTATGTACTTGGAATATAAAATTGTATTTGGAGTATAGACTTGATTTGAAGTATGTACTTGGAATATAAATTGTATTTGATGTATAGACTTGTATTTGGAGTATCTACTTGGAATATAAAATTGTATTTGGAGTATAGACTTGTATTTGAAGTATGTACTTGGAATATAAATTGTATTTGGAGTATAGACTTGTATTTAGAGTATGTATTTCAAATGTTAAATAGTAACTTGAGTAAAGAATTGTATTTAGAGTATGTATTTTAGTCAATATGATCAGTTATGAGAATTCTCAGCCCTCTAAAAACTGAAATCCATATCAGGTTTCAAAGAGGTCGGGTCCTATACTGGAGAGTCCAATCAATCTTGGCTCAGCATTTCCATAATACTTTCCTCAGTCATATTTCTGCATGTTTTCATTACAACTCCCCAACAACTAAAATGTGATCTTTTGCATGATGTTGTCAAATACAGTCTACAGAAATGCTGCGCCAGTGTTGGTGTATAGCCCTGTTGCACATAAATAAACAATGAAACATCTCTAGACGGAGTTCAGAGGAAAAGCGCTTAGTAAGGAATGTGACAAATCCAATTTCACTTACTCTGACAAATAAACCAGATAGCGCGGCCTAAACAGCTTCTAAAATCACTGCCTGGGAACGACTGCAGCATCAGTCACTTCCAATTGTGCAACCTGCTCACACTGAAAAACACTAAATGTTTCTAGTGATTATACCCAACTAGCTTTTTCACAGTTTGTGCCTCTCCCTTCAGGAAGGCAGAAAGAGGTGTATATATTTATAAACTTGCAAAGCCAGAAAAAATACATCTTCTGAGGCCAAATGCCTCTGACATAAATGAATGGTCTGATGAAAAATCCAATTTACAGACCTTTACAAACTCTGTTTCTTTAGTTTAGATTAGAGGCTTTTTAGATTAGACAGTTTTGTAATCTTTTCCAGCTTCATGAGCTGGATACTTTTTTAGAAGCCCTCAGGAATCTCCTTTATTCAAAGCATAGCGCACTTCTATGAACCGCTGTGGTGAGCACCAGCCTTTGATTGTGAAGACCCACATTTACAGCTGCTGAACTCATACCTGACTGCAGATTAACGTAAAATCTGACATTACTGTGGCTGCATCCCAAATCACACACGCCTACACTTCCCTGAGGCAACTACACTAATGAATGCAGTTCTAATGTTGGCTCTAACTGTGTAGTAGTGTGTGGTAGTGCGTGGTTTGGGACACGGTCCCGCTAAACTACAGCACCAGACAGAGGAAGTTGGGCAGATCTGTACAGAGACTCAGCCGTGATGAGAGGGGCAGATGTGGTCGATTTTGCAGGTAGGAGTGACCCAAATGACCCAGTTCAACTGTGCATAACTCTGTACTTGGGTTCATACTTTAAACGAATCAGAAATGGGACGAAACCAACTTGCTCAGGTGGTCTTGGTCCTCTTGTTTGGTGCACTACCCAGCACTACTATCACACACGATACACATATCCAGTAATATGTAATCTGCCGGATGAGCTGTACAACTCTCATACATGCATATCATCTATATTCATTAGTATTGTGGCGGTTCTTGTGTATTTCTGCACCCCTGATGAGATTACAGCAACATTCCTAAAAAGCCTAAGGGCTAGTAATGGTAACAGGGTTGGCCTAAAAAAAAAAAACGGTAAAGCTGTGTCCTTTCCACTTACCTCCTAATGGTGAGCGGCATTGGCAGACTACATTAATGACCCGAGTGGCCGTTTGCTGCCCTGCAGGACCAACGACTCGAAGATAATAGAATTTACAGGTAGGTAGAGGAGCATGTATGTTAGAGGGGGATTTATTAAAGGAGTAAGACCCGCAGCTAACTGCACGCACACTGTTTGGTGTACTTTGACAGATTTAATCAACTCGGAGCAAATCCGTTTAACACAGCACGCGTAGAAAAGGGGGGATAATTGCCTATAAAACTCGAGCGGGTAAAAACAGAGCAGTCGATGCTAATTCGATAAGCCGCTGATAAGTGTTTCCTACAGCTCCCAGGCTGTGATTCTGTTCCCAAGACTATATGTGAGTGCACATACCCACCACATAAACACACACGGTGCGCACACATACACACCACACACAGGCGCACGTAGGCCTAATTAGTTTAGGCTACATACTATTACCTGGCGCTTTCCCATGTGTAACTGTCAAAGTTGTGTCAGAAAGCACACCACTGGCTGGAGCGTGGTTGTTAACTCGCATGACTCAAGCCTGACCCTCTGGGATGAACCTGCTGGATCTTATAACCTGCTACAGATCACAGTATGGGGATTTAAACCAGTGTGTGTGTGTGTGTGTGTGTAAATCTGTGTGCGTGCGGGGGTGCATGGGCACAGTAGGCCATTAACCCCTATCATCCCCATGGCATCTCCACTCTAAGAATAGTCGAGGTGCAACTATTGATAAAAAGCTATTCTTAGTGCATGTGAGTCTGCTCAATCTAGTCGTTTCCGACTCTTAGCCTCGTGCCTCCTAAACCTGGGCCAGTTAGGAGAGAGCTGGCTCAGCTGGAACAGATAGGACTTGTATTACCCATCATCATACCATCAGAAAGAGACCTACGCAAGTTGGATTTTCATGGGAGTTGTGCAAGTTGAACTAGAGACTAGGTGGTTTCTGGGTGCTTGCTACGTTGTTGCTATGGTATAGCTGTTAGTTGCTATACTGTTGTTAGGTGGTTTCTATGGTATATGTCTGTGGCAAAATGTTGCAAAAAGACAGTTGGTCCAAAATCTCTTTCAATAAGTTTGGCTAATACAGCTGTGTCCACAAACTTTTGTCCAAAGATGGTTGGTCCAAAAGCTCCGACATGCACAGACAGTACTGAAAAGCAATGATGAGATGTTCATTGCTGAACATTCCGGAGGTGAAAATTTCATGTACTAGGAAATATGTAATGGTTTCCTCACGAGAAAATCTAATTTTTACATTTTACAAACCATCTGTCAATATTATTAAAATGGAGATTAAATGTCGAAATTTTTAAATAAGAAAGGGTTTTCATTGCATGTCCTTACTTGTTCACAGGACTGTAGCTCACCTTGTTTGTCATTTTCATCAGCTTAGTGCTGCTCTGCAAACAAGTCTCTTGCTTAACCACTAACCACTTCCCCTCATCATATCACATATCGTCTGCCAAATTTAGCTGACCTTTGTCAACCTTGATCACGTAAACATACCTGTATAATTCCACTGATCCACTGAACTTTTCAACAGCAGCGGAAAGTTTTTTTTTAGTAAGTGATTGTTTGAGAGTGTTAACATTGGCATAGTGATAAACTGTGGACCTCTCTCAGAAGCAAAACCCACGTAAGTAAACCATAGCTGCAAAACAGGCCACTCCCAAAACCCCAAAACTGTTACCTGACAGTTTTTACTATAGTAATTAAATTGTTACCCCATTAAAGCCCACTAGTGAAAGCCTTTCTAGGCTGATCACAATAGTGATGGCTACCTTAGAAGAATATGGAATTGAAAAAAAATGCTGAAAGCTAATGCTTTGGAAGCACCACTTTGAGAAAGGCTGACCAGAACCTGTGAAGGGAGCGAGTGCTAGGCTAAAAGCTAAAAGCTAAAAGCTAACCCAGCTGACCGGCTTCAATCTCTTCAGCTAACTAACCACACAGGAACACAGGACAGCAACACTTCCTGGGTAAAACTCTGGGCACTGTGAGGACCCAGAGAGGACAGCAATACTATCTGATAAAACAGGAATAATTGAAGTGCTAAAAGCAAAGCTATGCTGTGCTAGGTTATGCAGCTCCTGTGAGCCGCTGCAGTGCTGTAAGTCAATTAAGGTAGAGTTTATCTTTTTTCTCACTGTAAAAGGAAAAACTTAAAAACTTTAATTCTGAGGTAACATAACAGGGTGGTAAATAAGCGTGTAAAGCAGCATTTGAGCAATTTTCACCCCAACCAAAGTCCTTTACGTACTATTTATCCATCAAACAAGTGAAATTCTCAATAAATGTATTCTATAGGACATTTAATGAAGATTTGCCCCAGAGCTGAACCCAGTCAGCGAAACCACCAGTTTTGATTATATCAACAACAGAGACTAGAGGAGCAGCTGGTTTGCCAAACTGTGATATTCCGAGACGAGCTAGACTATCTCTGTTTTATCATTTGCGTATTATCAAAAACAAAAAATTGTCCTGTAGAACACAACAGAACCTGACAGAACATAACAGAACGGCAGCTGCTGAAGCACTTGCCCACTGGCATCTATTATTAGAGCGTATTATTAGAGCGAAGTCAGCAGGTTTTCTGTTCTTTTCCAAGCTCAGGGAAATTACAGTAATTGACCATTCGCCACAGTTGATGCTGCCAGTAGAGATTAGGTTAAAAAATCTGGAATATCCCTTTAAGCATCTTCTCTTCTCTTGCTCCTGCTACCCTGTTTAAACATCTCATCAACAGCGCCTCAATAAATATAACACCCACCTCTACATGTGTTTGCCCCTGTGTGTAGGCTAGCATCTCTTGCTTTTGAGTTCAAGCAGGACTTCTGACTGTTACGATCTCTCAGAACAAACACTGTCAGAGTCTCTGTGTGGGTGGGAGAGATGTATCTGAGATAAAGTGCTGCTCCAACTCTTCTCTAGTGAAGCTTTTATCAAGAATTAGCGCTAGAAACAGCAGGGCCTTTAGAAAACAGCAGCTAAGCTGCAAAAACATCAATGCTAAGATAACATGCAGTTTACTGTGTAGCGTTTATAGTGTTTTGGACGTTCTCGATCAATGCTTTTAAGCAACACACGTGAGAATGAGTCATGAAGTCATGAGAATGAATCATTAACCATAGCCCATAACCTTTAATCCAGGGGTTTTTAATCCTAGTCATGTGGACACCATGTTCTGCACAATTTTCTGCTTTCCACTGTTGTTCGTCCTTTAACCAAAAATCCAGCAAAACCAAAAAACAGAGCTATAAAAATGGCCAATTCCAAAACCCCCAAAATGCTGTGCAGCAGTTCTGGCTCCTTAAACTTAGAACCCCAAAATTTCTTAAACCCTGCAGACCAGTGAAAGCTTGAGCTAGGTTATGCAGCTCCTGTGAGCCGCTGCAGTGCTATAAATCAGTCAATTAAGGAAGAGCTTATATTTTTCTCACTGTAAAAGAAAAAACTTAAAACTTTAATTCTGAGGTAACATAACAGGGTGGTAAATAGGCTTGTAAAGAAAAAGGACAGCAAGTTGTTTACTGCAGTACAAAAAAGTGTTTTTTTGTAGCAGTGTTAAATCTATGCTATAATACGTGGGTCCTGTGAGCCGTCACCGGTGACGTAAACCAGCCAATAAAGGTTTTTTATGAGCCCTCCGTAACAGAAAATCAGGGTGTTTCTTCCTGAGCCAAAATAACAGGGTTGTAAATAGGCTTGTTAAACTGAGTCTGAGCATTTTCACCCTAATCAAAGTCCCATTTTTTATTTATACATTAAAAAAACTAATTGAAATGCTCAATAAATGCAGTCTTTGGTAGCTTTCAGGAGCTGAAACCGATGTGCTAGATCACGGACAGCACAAGTACGTGACTAATCTCTTTTGACTTGCCTCTACCGCCAGAAAACGCTGTCACATAGGTGTACCTATATTAGGATATGCTGAGAATTGTTGTGCTCCAAGCCAGCACAGCCAGCACATTGAACCCACAATGTGCACCAGTGCAAGCAGAGCCAAGAATTGGCTTCGTTTACATCGCATGAAAACTAATGAGGCCATCAGGGCATTTGGGAGTAGTTCGCTAGCCCCCAAGAGAATTCTTCTCAAAAGAATAGCCGCCAGTTTTGCTGCATGTGTCATACTTTAGTAACATCACTGACCCCTTAAGAATCTCCAGCATGTTCTACATATGCATAGCCGAGCATTGCAAGTGCTACTCTTTAGCCTACAGCCATCTTTCTGTGTGGGTCACTTGGTAAAGATGACAGTTGCAAGATTGTTTGGATGCCACGTACTTAGTATGGGTATTCCTACATGGCTCAACTTTGGGTTGAATGTCCGTGAAGCAAACAAAACGTCCTGGCTGATAACCAGAAGTGTGACTAGTTTCATGTAATATGGACAAAAGTATTGGGACACCTGTGAGGTGAAAAGGGAGAAAAGCCCTTCTTAACTTTCAACGGATGTACATGTAAAAAGCATTTCTATTGGTCCGTTCCTGGGGAGCTTTAGAGCAAAACCGAGCATGGTGGTTAGCTTAGCTAACACAGGAAGCATTTCTTTTTAACTTACACTGATGTTTCTCACCTTCGACTAAGGTTTTGATTTTTTTTTTTTTCTTTAACAGATCAGACGCTTATTAAACCTGGCAACAGAAGTCAAGTACTAGGGAGACAAGTGTCTTTGTCAGCTGCTCAGGCTTTTAGATACTCTTCTAGAACAGTGGTTCCTAGCCCTGGTCCAGGAGAACTGGCCTGTCATGATAACTATTTTTTGGCACAATGAATTGTCTAGAAAACAACTGCGATAAACCATAATATGGTGAATTTAAGACCATTTAATGCCACTGATATAGCTAATGATCATTTAATAGCATGATAATGCAATAACAGCCTTTTAAAGAGCAATGATGAAAACACACTTATATACTATATACTATATATATATATATATATATATATATATATATATATATATATATATATATATATATATTTGAAAATATTTAAATATCCTACATGAGTAAAACATAAATAAAAAAAAAACACAATTAAAAAAAATTATCTACCAGCTCGTTCACACTGATAGACTCTACTCACCCATTCGGCTCAAAGGCAAAAATGTCCCGACACTGGAGGAATGCGGCACTTTCTGCTTGGAATTGTGCAGTTTTTAGGGAAAACCGTTTTAGCAGACATACTTGTGCCATATTTTGTATGGTGTGCGAGGTCAGACATGGCGTGCATGGCGGCCTAACACCTTCCACTACAACCACCAAGGTTTCTGTTTGTCTTGTGTTGGTATATAAGCTACAAATGTTCTTGTATGGCAAGCATGGTGTGACACCACGGTGACCACAGCAGCAGTAAAACTGTATTATATCATATTGCACTATTATTGTTAATCTGGAACTAAACCACGGTTCACATTCTGTGTGTGTGTGTGGAGGGGGGTGATGCATTTACATTTATGGCATTTAGCTGATGCTCTTATCCAGAGCGTCTTCCAGGGTTACTCATATTACAGAAGTGAGCCAATGTAGCATTAGGAGTCTTGCCCAAGGACTCTTATTGGTGTAGCGCAGCATAGTCACCCAGACAGGGAATCGAACCCAGTCTCCGACATGGTGTGGTAGCTCACTGGCTGGTAGTGGTGTTATCTGTTACACCACACCAACCGCGTTACACCCTGACCTGTCGAAGTCCGCTCTGTGTGTATGGAGACACCATTCTTAATGTGCTGGTCATTGGGTGCACTGCACTGTCACTGTGTGCTAACAGACTCGTACGGTTTCTCCAACAAGGGGACAGAACTGTGAGCCTGGATAAAAGCAATGCCTCAGCTGAAATACATGCAAGTAAACACAATAGGCAATATCGTGGTCACCTAAAATGATCGAGGTCCTGTCCATATTTGGTACGATAAGTTGATAACGTAATTATTGTGACGGCCCTAGTGGACCCTCTACCCTGCATATTCCCATTTTTCTCCTTCTCCAAACACTCCTGACCCATCTAACCTAAGGTATCCACTAACAAGTGCAGGGCCAGGGTACCTCCAAGGCCAGGGTTGGGATTGACGGTTACATAACATCATAGATCAGTGATTAAAGGTTCTAAAATTAATAACCAAATGTTTTTTGTGGATGTTAAAACTATCTGCACCACAAGGGGTAAATATGAGTGAGAAGACAGCAAGAAGACACCCATGCATTGGGACCTCAATTGTTGTGGGGTGTTTTGCACACTGAGGAGGCTAATACTGATCATGTACGACACTGCGAATGCAGGAGGAAGACGAAAAAGAGGGACAACTGAATCCATGAAGCAGTAAGGGTCACGAAGGTCAGTGTGACACAAAGACACAAAGGTAAACAGGCCGGCCTGCTGAAAATACAAGTTCAATATACAGCACTGAGAGTCCACCTGCTCTCTTAAACAGTGGTGATGAATAAGTTGGGGCGTCTGAGACTCTGTTTCGACTCGGGGCATCAAAATAAGCCCAGAAAATACAGCAACATCTATGAAATGGTGTGAAAGACTGTGTTGTTTTTGCTCTCTAAATTCAGACTGAGTGTGAAAAAGGCCTTGGGGCTTTGTCGCCCCCTCTGGTGCAAACGGAAACTGTCCCAGATCTACTGAATGTGGAACTGTACTGTATAATAGCCACAGTTTTGTAACATAAAAAACACATAAACGCATTAATTGGCACATTTTATCCCCATGTATTGATTTATTGACACTGGTTATCTTCCCAGTCCTGGAAAAATGTGATAGTTGTGTGTTTGCACTTTAGAAAGGCCATTATTCATCCACAAGCTGTTTCCTCATAGTCGGAGGTGAACAGGGTAACAGGTTAATTGGCATTAAATTGATTCCTGATTATCATGGAATGTAATGACTCAGACTGACAAAGGAAGAAGGAGAGTGAAAAAGGCGTGACTGGCAGCGGGACAAGGGCAATTATTAAGCTTTTAATTGGGCTGTTCCATCATAATGCCACTTGACCGGTGGCGGCGGCGGCCCACGTTTTCGTCAAGATTTCCATGGAAGCTTGTTTTGTTAAGCCTCACAATGCAAACGCAGCTCGCGCAAAGCAGAGTGTCAATCACACTTCATCTTACAGTCCTCCACAACTTCTTTCTCCTGTCAGAATGAAGAATTAACCGTTTGGTTATGATATCTGCACCGGTCTGCATCTTCTCTCTGGTAGAACAAGCAGTATTTCATCACTGTCTTCTTGTATCTCAAACACCTTGTATCTCCATTCTGGACATTATCCAGACTGATTCTGACAGATGTTTTTTCGTTACTCTGTATGTTTTGAAATTCATGATGAATGGACCAATAGTATTGCTCCGAAATGACGTGGAATTATATCTTTTTACATTGACTTCCACTGAAAGGTAAGACGTTTTTCCCTTCTCCTGTAAACCGAATGTTTTGGAGATGTTCTGAGGTTTCTTTTTTTTTGCATAACAGCAACAGCAATCAGCCTTTGACAGGGGGAGCTAGTGTCTGTAGCAAACATAAATAACTATGTACATTTTCTAAGCTAATCAACAGAACGTATCCCTGAATGCATAAAGAGGTCTCCATGACTCGAGTTTACCTCCATTTTACCACCACTTAAAATACCCTACCTATATTAAGTGGTGTAATATAGTTATATCACATATGTATGAAATATTATAATGCCACTTTTCTGAAAAAAATACATTTCACTTTTTGACATATTGTGAATCTGGCAGTATGTTTGTATAAAACTGTATAACATTTGTATAAAATCAAAAACATGATTAATGGACCAATAGAAATACTCCCAAATTACCTTTTAAATTTTATATATTAATTTTTTTTTTTACTCCTGCTATAAAGTTTTTTTTATTAATGTTAACCTATAAAACCTATTCAACCTATAAAATCTTACATATATCTGCAAGAGTCACATTTGTCCAACCTCCTATAAGAATCCATAAAAATGATTAATTAAATATTTGAAGAAAAAGAGCTAAATTTAGGGGATAACCTTTAAAATCTAGTGGTTAAAAATTCAGGATGCTATATGAGAATTATGGGTCCACACTAATACCTGAAATTCCCTATGTACATATCTGCCACCCTGAATCAACATTACTTTGTCGTAAATGCAGTGAAATGAATGTAAATCAATGTAATTTGTGTATAAATGCAGGTGTTTTAGAGTCACCTAAACGCTCTGCCTCTTCTGAAGTCTGAGAGATAAATCTGCAAATATCAGTTTAAAATCTCGACCATATCATCATAATATCTAATACTAATATGATACTGATGACACTGTGCATCTCTGGTTAAAATGTTAATAAGCTGTTCATTTCCAAAAGAGACCTCATCATTCTCTCTGATTTCTAGACTAGAAGTGGCAAATTCTCTTACTGCAAGCTCCATCCTGAAGTTTAAATATTATTCTAAATAGCCAGTCTATACAAGCCGATCTATAAGAGCCGGTCTATAAGAGCCGATCTATAAGAGCCAGTTTATAAGAGTCTGTCTATAAGTGCCGGTCTATAAGAGCTGGTCTATAAGAGACGGTTTATAAGAGCTGGTCTATAAGAGCTGGTCTATAAGAGCTGATCTATAAGAGCCAGTCTATAAGAGCCGGTCTATAAGAGCCTGTCTATAAGAGCCGGTCCATAAGAGCCGGCCTATAAGAGCCGGTCTTAAGAGGAGGTCTATAAGAGCCGGTCTATAAGAGCCTGTCTATAAGAGCCTGTCTATAAGAGTCGGTCCATAAGAGCCGGTTGATAAGAGCCGGTCTTAAGAGGAGGTCTATAAGAGCCGGTCTATAAGATATGGTCTATAAGAGCCTGTCTATAAGAGCCAGTCTATAAGAGCCTGTCTATAAGAGCTGTTCTGTAAGAGCCCGTCTATAAGAGCCGAACTATAAGAGCCAGTCTATAAGAGCTGGACTATAAGAGCCAGTCTATAAGAGCCTGTCTATAAGAGCTGTTCTGTAAGAGCCAGTCTATAAGAGCCGGACTATAAGAGGCAGTCTATAAGAGCTGGACTATAAGAGCCAGTCTATAAGAGCTTGACTATAAGAGCCAGTCTATAAGAGCCGGTCTATAAGAGCCAGTCTTAAGAGGTGGGACTGGTCTGAAAGCAGGTGTGGAACAACAACTACCGAACTAACTTAGCTAGTGAATATCTCTCAGTCTGAGCCAGTACAACCAACCAGGTCCTGCAGAAAAACGACAGTCCACGTTTCAGTTTGGTTAAAGGAGAAGAAACGTAGGGGCTCCTGGGTGAGAACTTCTAAGCATGTGTATCTTCTCATTTATCCAAACTGAGACTGTCATAGTGTGTTTATAAGCTCAGCCAACCAATGCTGGAGTCAATGATCCATATTTGACTCCACTGAGACTGTAAATATGAACGTCAGCTGTTAAACCAGCTCTTAATTCAGTTCTTTGGAGAACTGTTTGCTTGACCATGTAGTATTTTAGCTTCACCTGCTTCCCCAGTATTTCCCTGAAGCCTAAGCAAGCCTCAGAAAACACCACCACAATTCTCAGAAGAAGCTCCACCAAGTTCCTCTCCCTCCCAGCCCAGCAAGAAGCCACCTCAGATAAGGGTCGCATGTCAACAGAGGACCCTCAGCGAGGACCAGCCCCAACATAGCCACCAGCAGTGCCACAGCCATGTCCAGAAACAGTGAAGTAAGCAGTAGCTGAGTACCTCGAAGCGGGTGGGAGTCCTCTCTCCACAGCGGTTCATCTTCTGACCAGGCTGGTCCAACCAAAAAACCCCGGGCTCGTGCTCTAATCCACTTCTGAATGGAAACACAGGCTGGAGGAGGAGGAGGGGGGAATCCGCGTGAAGAGCAGAGCAGACTTCTGTTGCCCTCTGTTGTTGTTGTTGTTGTTGTTGTTGTTGTTTTTCTCTCTTTTCTGTTGTTTCTGAGCTGAAGCGGTTGAGGTTCGCGCGCTCGCAGAGTCCCACCCGCACCGGCGCGCGCTCGGAGGAGATCAGAGTGGAGCGCGTGAGCCGTGAGCGCGACGTTAGGATCCCTCTGACGTCACTGGCGCTACACCAAAGGCTAAAAGTTCACGCGGAGGCAGTTATTATTACAATATTATTGATTTTACGCCGTCGCACCAAACACTGGCAGTTATTAATCATAACGCGCGTGAGAACAGCACCGAGACCGCCTGGACTGAACACGGCTCAGGTTCGGGGTTCTGGGTTATATCCCTTCCAGAAAGCTGACATGTGATTTCCATGTGATTCTATAGGACACGGCAATGCTCACGAGCTCACATGTGCTGAATTAACCTTTACAGTGTTGAATAAAGACCTACAGTGCTGAATTAACCTATACAGTGTTGAATAAAGACCTACAGTGCTGAATTAACCTTTACAGTGTTGAATAAAGACCTACAGTGCTGAATTAACCTTTACAGTGTTGAATAAAGACCTACAGTGCTGAATTAACCCATACAGTGTTGAATAAAGACCTACAGTGCTGAATTAACCTTTACAGTGTTGAATAAAGACCTACAGTGCTGAATTAACCTTTACAGTGTTGAATAAAGACCTACAGTGCTGAATTAACCCATACATTGTTGAATAAAGACCTACAGTGCTGAATTAACCTTTACAGTATTGAATAAAGACCTACAGTGCTGAATTAACCCATACTGCATTGAATAAAGACCTACAGTGCTGAATTAAGCTTTACAGTGTTGAATAAAGACCTACAGTGCTGAATTAACCCATACAGTGTTGAATAAAGACCTACAGTGCTGAATTAACCCATACAGTGTTGAATAAAGACCTACAGTGCTGAATTAACCCATACAGTGTTGAATAAAGACCTACAGTGCTGAATTAACCTTTACAGTGTTGAATAAAGACCTACAGTGCTGAATTAACCTTTACAGTGTTAAATAAAGACCTACAGTGCTGAATTAACCCATACAGTGTTGAATAAAGGCCTACAGTGCTGAATTAACCCATACAGTGTTGAATAAAGACCTACAGTGCTGAATTAACCTTTACAGTGTTGAATAAAGACCTACAGTGCTGAATTAACCCATACAGTGTTGAATAAAGACCTACAGTGATGAATTAACCCATAAAGTGTTGAATAAAGACCTACAGTGCTGAATTAACCCATACAGTGTTGAATAAAGACCTACAGTGCTGACTTAACCTTTACAGTGTTGAATAAAGACCTACAGTGCAGAATTAACCTTTACAGTGTTGAATGCAGACCCACAGTGCTGACTTAACCTTTACAGTGTTGAATAAAGACCTACAGTGCTGAATTAACCCATACAGTGTTGAATAAAGACCTATAGTGCTGAATTAACCTTTACAGTGTTGAATAAAGACCTACAGTGCTGACTTAACCTTTACGGTGTTGAATAAAGACCTACAGTGCTGAATTAACCCATACTGCATTGAATAAAGACCTACAGTGCTGAATTAACCCATACAGTGTTGAATGAAGACCTAAAGTGCTGAATTAACCCATAAAGTGTTGAATAAAGACCTACAGTGCTGACTTAACCTTTATGGTGTTGAATAAAGACCTACAGTGCTGAATTAACCCATACTGCATTGAATAAAGACCTACAGTGTTGAATTAACCCATACAGTGTTAAATAAAGGCCTACAGTGCTGAATTAACCCATACAGTGTTGAATAAAGACCTACAGTGCTGAATTAACCCATACTGCATTGAATAAAGACCTACAGTGCTGAATTAACCTATACAGTGTTGAATGAAGACCCACAGTGCTGACTTAACCTATACAGTGTTGAATAAAGACCCACAGTGCTGAATTAACCCATACAGTGTTGAATAAAGACCTACAGTGCTGAATTAACCCATACTGCATTGAATAAAGACCTACAGTGCTGAATTAACCCATACAGTGTTAAATAAAGGCCTACAGTGCTGAATTAACCCATACAGTGTTGAATGAAGACCTACAGTGCTGAATTAACCCATACAGTGTTGAATGAAGACCTACAGTGCTGACTTAACCTTTATGGTGTTGAATAAAGACCTACAGTGCTGAATTAACCCATACTGCATTGAATAAAGACCTACAGTGCTGAATTAACCCATACTGCATTGAATAAAGATCTACAGTGCTGAATGAACCCATACATTGTTGAATAAAGACCTACAGTGCTGAATTAACCCATACTGCATTGAATAAAGACCTACAGTGCTGAATTAACCCATACAGTGTTAAATAAAGGCCTACAGTGCTGAATTAACCCATACAGTGTTAAATAAAGACCTACAGTGCAGAATTAACCCATACAGTGTTGAATGAAGACCCACAGTGCTGACTTAACCTTTACAGTGTTGAATAAAGACCTACAGTGCTGAATTAACCCATACAGTGTTGAATAAAGACCTACAGTGCTGAATTAACCCATAAAGTGTTGAATGAAGACCTACAGTGCTGACTTAACCTTTACAGTGTTGAATAAAGACCTACAGTGCTGAATTAACCCATACTGCATTGCATAAAGACCTACAGTGCTGGATTAACCCATAAAGTGTTGAATGAAGACCTACAGTGCTGAATTAACCCATACAGTGTTGAATAAAGACCCACAGTGCTGACTTAACCTTTACAGTGTTGAATAAAGACCCACAGTGCTGAATTAACCTATACAGTGTTGAATAAAGACCCACAGTGCTGAATTAACCCATACCATGTTGAATGAAGACCCACAGTGCTGAATTAACCCATATCGTGTTGAATGAAGACCCACAGTGCTGAATTAACCCATACAGTGTTGAATAAAGACCTACAGTGCTGAATTAACCCATACAGTAGTGCTGAATTAACACATACAGTGTTGAATGAAGACCTACAGTGCTGAATTAACCCATAAAGTGTTGAATAAAGACCTACAGTGTTGAATGAAGACTTGCTGAATTGTTGTATTTACCCTTACAGCTTTAAATAACACCTTAAATAACATTAACCATCACAGAGTAAAAAGAACACCAACAGAGCTGAATTGACCCTTGCAGTGTTGAATGAAGACCCACAGTGCTGACTTAACCTTTACAGTGTTGAATAAAGACCTACAGTGCTGAATTAACCCATACCGTGTTGAATAAAGACCTACAGTGCTGAATTAACCCATACAGTGTTGAATAAAGACCTACAGTGCTGAATTAACCCATAAAGTGTTGAAGAAAGACCCACAGTGCTGACTTAACCTTTACAGTGTTGAATAAAGACCTGCAGTGCTGAATTAACCCATAAAGTGTTGAATGAAGACCTACAGTGCTGAATTAACCCATAAAGTGTTGAATAAAGACCTACAGTGTTGAATGAAGACTTGCTGAATTGTTGTATTTACCCTTACAGCTTTAAATAACACCTTAAATAACATTAACCATCGCAGAGTAAAAAGAACACCAACAGAGCTGAATTGACCCTTGCAGTTAGCACAAAAAGTGTCAGTGTTGAATTAACACAGTATTGAATTGAGGCAATGCTGAAGATTTACACACATTTAGATACGAATGAACACTCTAAGAGTTTATTCACCACTACAGATTTTGCTGAGTACATTCCTTTTCCATGTAGAGGTAAAACATCCAGTGTTTGTCTTGAATAAATGCCACAATACTGAATTGAGATCCAGCACTATAGATCCACTAGTGGAATAGTTTACGTGTCTGACTGATCTTTACCGAAATTGGTGTGGAGTCTGGATTTTGAATGTACACACAGAAAGAAACATAAGGCCACAACACACAGAAACTGAACTCCCGGCCTAGAGTACAGTATATCTAACACATACCTGATGCATTAAGAGATTAACACATGTAGTCAACAACAGTAGCCCAGAGCATGTGGGCATTTTCAGGGCCGATACAGTGCAACATTCCAAAGCCGAAGCTTTACACCACGAATGTTGTTCAACGGTTCGTGCTGCAGCAGAGTGTTCCTGAACTGAATCTTAAAACCCCAATCAGGGATTCGAGAGCTCAATTTGGGAAAGCTAAAAGCCCTGTACTCAATTTCCGAAGACGCGCAAGGGGGAGATGAGCGTCTGCTGCCCTCCTCAAACTCACACGAAAGGCACAAGCCAACAGTCAGCGATGCAACGATCATTTCAATGGAAGTTTTTGGCTGAGAGCGGGTGAACAGATTGTGTTCGGAAAGTGACACTCTGGGAATCAGTGGGAATAGAGACATTTGCATAGATGCCTGAACAAGTGGTCCACCTGCACCCCCAACGTTTATTGGGGTTATAACCAGCTGTGTTTGTTTTGGCACTAAACTTTTTTTAGGATCTTGCATTCTGCAGTAAAATGAAGACAGTTCACTATTAGCTGGGTAGCTAACGTTAGCTGGCCATGTTTTAGTTTTTGCTACAAACTTTTTCTAGGTAAAATCACTGTAATGCATGACTTTGTCAATCGTCTACCTTAATAAGGGAACACTAGAGCTGTTTGTATACTTGTTTAGTTGTTAGCATGCTAAAAGGTCAGCAGCATGAAAGCTCAAGGCGGTCAAGCTGGTTAAACTGGGTAATATGCTAATATAAGCTAATATGCTAGTTAATTAAGCAGTCTGACCAAGCTTACTGACCAGCATGACGCAAACTAGTCGACCAGTATTACTAGCATACTGATAGACCAGGCTAGACCTTCAAACTGTGCCTTACAGGTCAGAAGCTAAGCTAGTCAGCCAGCTGGTGTACCAGCATAGGGTATGTTTCCACCAGGAAGACCAGCTTTCTAACCACCCTGACAAACCAAAGACTGGCTACAACCCTCTAAAACCAGCTACCAGCAAAATCTGGTCTTTAGCTGGAGGGTTCAGCAGGCCATTTACATTTACATTTATGTCATTTAGCTGATGCTCTTATGCAGAGCGACTTACAAGGTAATTGGTATTACAGAGTCAGGCCAATGTAGTGTTAGGAGTCTTGCCCAAGGACTAGGATACCCAGTCACCCAGACCGGGAATCGAACCCTGGTCTCCCACCTGGTGTTGTTGTAACTCAAAGGCCATTGTTGGCTAGCTATCGTTGCTAGCGTATGTGCAACTCCTAGGATTTCTCTGCTGTATTCATTTACAATACAGTATGAAGACCTGTCTACACCCACACTGACCCACTGTCATTGGTCATTTTATCCACTAAATAATCACTAACTAAAATACTGAGTAGGTATCTCGGCTTTTGTGTCAGCTGTGAAACTGTGCAGGTTTCTGGTCATGATGGCTCGGTAGGCCTGATGAAGTTCTGTGTATGTAAAAAGGCAGGGAGGTCTGTGAACATTCCCTCTGCCCCCCCACAAACACTGGCATATAGAATGCATACATTGCCACCGCAACCTGAACGTAACTGATGAAGCCGATTCGGTTGTTATGGATTCACCTATACATACAGTGCAGAGGAGTGCAGGAGGTCATGGAAAAGCACAAAACTCTCCTGAACTCTTCCATGTCTTCTCTTGCATGATTTATTGCATGGTTGCAGGAATTTGTTGGGGGTGCGGATGGACAAAAAAGGCCTAAGCTGATGGTGGAAAAAGATTTTACTTGACTCAAATGTGCCCTTATTAAAAAAGATCTGATGTAAGGTCATATATGCATTGGGCATAATTATGGAAATATGCATATATTACTTTATATTTTAGTGTCATATACTGGACACAAATGTGCAATATAGGGAGCATACATATATATTTTTGATTGGTGGTAAAGTCAATGTAGTAAAAATATAAGTACATATAAATGATTGTATATGTATGTATGATATATATATATAATATATATATATAATGATATATATGTAATAAATATATAATATACAGTCAAGCCAGATAGTCTGAGCACCCCTTTCACCTTCTCCGTGTTTTATTAAGTTACAATAGATTTAGTTCATTTTTTGCCTCAAACATCTACAAACATTTACAACCACCAATAATTACAAAGTGAAAATAGGCTTTTAGAAAATTAGAAAATTTGAAATTTTATTTTACTGATAAAAACAGGTTATTCCGGAGCTACATCTGTACACACCCTTAGCCTAATTCTTGGTCGATGCATCTTTTGCAGCAATTCCAGCTTCAAGGCTTCTTAGGAAAGAAAATACAAGCTTGGCACACTTTCTGCCCATTCCTCTTGGCCTATCCTTGCAAGTTCTGCCAGATTGGATGGGGAGCATCAGTACACAGCCACCGGTCGTTTTCAGCTGCTTTCACAATGGTAAGTTGGATTCAGGTCTGGGCTCCGGCTGGACCTGGCAAGGACACTCCTTTTGTTCTCTTGGCTGTGTGCTTCAGGTCTGGTCGGGTCCATGTTGGAAGGTAAGTCTTTGACTAGTCTAATGACTAGTTCCTCCGGGTTCCACTGCCGAAAAAACACCCCCACATCATGATGCTGCCACCACCATGCTTCACTGTAGGGATTATTAGCCATAGGGTCATTAGCCATTGTTGTGTGTAGAGGTTTGTAGATTGAGGCAGAAAATGAACTTATTGTATTGTAAAATACGTCTGTATATATGTGTGTATGTTGATATGGGTGTTCATTAGTTTAATGTTAATAATATACAGAGACCACCCTACATAATCAGTTTCTCAAGTGTTTATAGAAATTTCGTAACCCATGGACAACACTTCCCAAATGTTTCAGAAAAAAAATAAGTGGTCTCTTATTTGTTTTTCCAGAGCTGTATATTTATTAGTATATTTATTGCCAAAATGTACAGTAAAGCAGTTTACTGCACACATGGGCCTGGTGTAAACCCTTTAAAATAAATGAAAATGATTTGAAAAAAAAAATCAATCATCATTCATTAGGTGGCATTGCATAATGATAAAGCTTATTTTAAAGGGCCCATATTATACATTCCTAAACACCCATGTATAATTTCCCCTGAGGTTTCCCTGAGGTCCAGTTATGATGTGATGTGATGTGATTTTGCATACCAGAAGCAGTCTTAGATCATTTTATATCCCTTATTACTTTGCTTCCCAACCCAGCTCCTTGAGAACTCCCCGCCATGCATATTTTAGTGTTTACCCCACTCCCAGCTCACCTAATCCAGCTTATAAACTAATTACCAAGACCATACTTTGTTGAAGGTGGTTGATTAGACCAGGAAACCACTTAAACCGCAGGACAGTGGGTCCTTCAGGACCAGGCTTGGGTTGGGAACTACTCAGGTCTTATTAAACACATTGTTTGGGTGGTTCTGTGCCTTTAAGAGTGGAACTGTGTATGCAAATGATCTCTCTTCTGCCTGGATGCAGGGACTAAACTGCTGTAGGCCGAATTAGAGTTTATATGTAAATGAATTGGTTTTGTGATGTCACAAAAACAGGCTATTTGTGCAGCTTAAGTTTGATATATGGACTCACACCTATATTTATATGTATCATTTTTACATATCTACAGCAAAAATAATGTATGTCTTTATTGTATATATTTTTATCATATATATCATATTGTTATATTTATATATAATTATATAATATATATATAGGCAAAAGTATTGGGACACCTGTGTGTATATTTAATGTTTTCTGAAATCAAGGATACAAAAAAGAGTTTATCCTGCTTCTGTTGGAGTAGCTGTCTCTACTGTCCAGGTAAGAAGGCTTTCTACTAGATCTCGGAGCATTTGATTGCGTTCAGCGACATAGATTACTAATCACTTGTGGCTGTGCAAGTCCAGTATATTCTGCCCATTGAAAACGATCAGACCACCCTGCTCCCGGCAGTCCACATCAATCTCGTTTGGAGACGCACTCCACTGCATGTGTGTTTCTCCGTGTTTGTGTGTGTAGAGGCATTACACAAGCTCAACCCAAGGCGTCTGTCAGTGACTGCCTATGAAATGCCAAGTTGACATAAATACAGACATGCAGCAGTCATAGGTCAGTGACAATGAGTGTGTCAACACTGCCGCTTGACTGTTTTTCTCTGGAGGTGAAAAGAGAGGCCAATGTATCAAGTTGTCTTGTATAACGGAAACAACTCAGGGCATTAACACGCACACAGTGGCCTGAGTGTGTGCGTCAGGCCGCGCGCTCCTGCTTTTACATGACGTCCATGTGCTCCTTTGACCTCTGCTGCAAAAAAGGGGGGAAACTATGCATCTATGCAACAGGCAGCAGTTTTGTCAAATGTTCAAAGCCTTTTCACCACCACGATCCCCCCCCCCCAACCCCCCTTACCTGCAAACTTTGTCCCTTTGCAAAGTGCATTGGCCCCTTCTGCAGATAAGCCAGGGCAGTGAGTCAATACAAGACAGAGACTTTTTAGTTTTACACAAAACAGCTGCCTCATCCCAGGAGGAGAACTGCTGAGTGTCTGTTCTCCAAACTGAGACTAAACACCTTTGCTTCTGTCTTACCATATGTTCTACTGTGCAGTTGCTAATTACAATGCAAATTGCGAAGGTAACACTGTTGTTTGATGTGGAAAAATCTTCAGCGAGCACATTTGTTTTATTTTTCAAAATTAAAGACGTTGATGTCGTATGTAATAACTACTAGAGCTTTGAAGCATACACCTCTATATATATATACTAGACACTACGGGCAAATCGGTCACAAAAACCAACCAACCAGTGCTCCGCCTATTCGGCCAACAGCGGTGTAGATCCGTTCATTCACGTCATAGGGCATGTTAAAACCCTAACCCAACCCAAGTTAGGCACAGTACAGACTAGCAAATCAAAACAGAGGTCATTTACATATCAGTCGTAAAGGCACAGTAACAAATACTGCCTGTTTTGTAGGAACAGGAGAAAAGGGAGGTTGGAAAATCGTCATACACTCTTAACACTTAAAATAAGGTGCTATAAATGGTTCTGGAGTGATGCCATAGAAGAACCAGTTTTGGTTCTATGAAGAACCCTGTTTGTCATAGATATGTGTGAGGGTGAAAAGGCCCCAAAAGAGCCAAAATCACAATTATTGATGCAAAGTCGTTAACAATTTCTATTGGGAACAAAAGTTGTTCTCAAAGAACCCTTTTATAGCCCATATTTTTTTTAATTTGTAACTTTTTTTGACATAAACACCTACAGAAGTTATAAAAAAAAGAAGGAAAATGTATAAAATACTAGAAAAATTTAGAATATGGGGTCTTTACAACTGGAGACTGACCATGTTTTTGTACCATTAGGAAAGAATCGAGTGTGCCCCATACCAATAAACTAAAGGCATATTTTCTAGTGCTTAGGTCTCTAATTGAACTTTACCCAGCAGGACTGAGTATTCGTGGCAGTGGAACTCCTCACTAGTCCATAATAATAATAACAATAATAATAATAGATATCAAACCTGCAGTCAAATTCAACATACTGCTCTTGTGGGCTCCCGAGTGGCCCAACCGTCTAAGCGTTGAGCCTGTCATCAGAAGACTGCTGATACGATCCCCAGTGATGCCACAGCCATACGTAAACAGGAGTCTCAGACTGTGCAATTGGTCTCATTCTCCCTGGGTGGTAAGGATGACCTTCCCTTTCCCCTCATGACTCCTCAGCTGTTCAGGCGTCTGCTAGCTGATGTAACAGAAAAAGCATTTAGTGTACTTCTCCAAGCGTGTTCAGCTGTCCAGCGATGTTGTGGCAGCTTTGTGTAACCGAGGAGATACAGTGGAGCTTCATGTGACTCACAGGACACACATGCTAGCCTTCACTCCTGGTTTTCAGGGTGGGAATTGGACATGAATGAATTGGGAAGTAAATAATCGCTCATGGTTTGGCAATTATTAAAGGACCTCCACATAAAGTACAGGTTCCTCAAATACTTTGTGTATGTAGATTCTGTAAGTTTAACATTGTAAGCTAACATTTGTTTTTCTCTCAGATCCTCAGTTTGAACACTAGGGTTGTTGCTCGATACCGAATACCTGAAATCAAGGATATCAAAGCAAGAGTCTCTTTTGTCCAGGAAAGGCTTTCTACAAGGTTTTGGAGCATTGCTGTGAAGATGTGATTGCATTCAGCAACAGGAGCAGTAGTTAGGTCAAGCTGTTGGATGATCACCACTCTACCTCATCCCCAACTCCCCAACTTATCCCAAAAGTGTAGGGGGTGGACCATCCATCACCACCATCCATCATTCCAGAGGCCACAGTTCTTCCACAGCTCAATGCTGGGGGGCTTTTTACCCCTCTAGCCCACGCCTGGCATTAGGCAGCATGGTGCCAACAGGCCCATGTTTATCTGCTCCAGCAAGTCTTATTATATTGGCCATACTTCTCTTCTCAGGGACTAGAAAAGATGTGCTTGTATGTCTTGTGCACTTGCACATCTATGTCAGCAATGGCTGCAACCTAAAGTAGCTGAATGACTTTATTAGAAGAGATGTTATAAACATTTGGACATACTGTAAACTGTAAACTAATTCAAGCTAAATCAATTACTATTATTAAAAGATTCACTGGATGGAGATGCTTCTGGAAGCATGAAAACAGACAGGCATATCGATCCACCCGTTCCACTGATAAATGTCAAGTGGATCTTGTCATATATACAGTTTTTCCCCTGTAAATGCCACATCCCAAAAAGCTCTTAAGGAGAATTAATCAAAGGGGGCTGACAGTGAGCCATATGGGCTGCCTTGCACAACCTAGTTTTGTACCACAGAGAGTAAAAACTGCACTGCGATTAGTTCCAGAGACTGAAGCTGAGGTCTGCACTTGGGCCACTGCGTTACACAAGCTCTGCAACCATCAGCTATTTGCTGTTTAGTACCCGTTCTTTGCCGGAGAACCGGATGTGAAAGGAGCACTGGTCGAATTAAATAAATTAAGGGTCCTCTAACGTTAAAAGCAGTGGTCAAGGGTTGCTTTGGGCCAGAGCTATTCAGCAGGCTGAGCGGATTAGCCGTTTTACAAAAAGACTCCCTTATTGTTGCCGCAGAACGTTGATACAACTGCCACACTTAATTACTTAAATTGTCATTTTCCAAGACGCTAATGAACTGCCTAGAGATTAATTAAGTTGGACAGATGCCCTCCATAATTTGTCAGCGACTCAGGACAAGTGGTATTAGAGTACTGGCAGAAGCCCCTTAACGCTCAGGACATGAGATCTTCTTCAAAGGCCGTTTCCGGCCTCACAAGCTCTGTATGGTAGCGCGAGCATTCCATATATGCTCAAGGTCCATCAAGAGACAAAGCCCTGGCTAACTGAAACAGAAAGAATGTACAAATGATCTTCAGCGGTGCACACAAAGTTATCCGGCAAGCAAATAAGAGCTCTTTCTTTCTTCATGCTGAGAAAGCGATTTGTCATCTGGCACTCTAGATAAAATCTCGTCCCATGTCCACTCGCCAAACATTGCTTTGAAAGGCCCTGATTTGCTCACTCAGTGTCCCGGTACATGTGCTCAAACAGGCTCCATCCACAGACGGAGGTGTGGAGTGGCTATTTAGCTGTGAGCACACACTGCATTATCTCTATCCAGGCTTCTGGTAGAACACTCAGCTGTGCTGTGCACTGTCCTCAGCTTACCTCATACTGTTTAAATGAACCCTCAGCCCTTAATCTGAACCAGTATGTACTGGGGCCCATGTACTGTCTTGCTTTGAATCTGGCACTTACATCATATATGAATCTTAGAAAGCCTTTATAACCCTGCTGGTGTGAAGAAGGCCAGTTTTACCTCCAGTATCCTTGTTAAAGGTTGCCGGGATCCATTATCCGTTAAAGGTGCTGTATACGATTTCAATACAATAAACAGTTCGTAAAATCCGCTAGCTCTCTGATTTGTTTGCATGCTGGAAAAAAAAAAGCCCTGGCTCTGTAAATGGAAAAGAAACAAAGTGGCTCGGGTCGAGCAATCAGCAACAGGGGGCTTTTGTGCTCATGCACAAGCTATTGAGCTATTGAGGTGTTGAACTATTTGAATAGGTGGGTCACACTGACCTATTTTAAGCTTAATAGGTCAGCATCGCTTAATGTTTGTGATATATAATCACAACTGGTTTGATTAGCAGCAGCAATTGTAGCAACAGTGTAGTTTGCTAATGCTAACCTAGCTAAAGCTTAAATTATCCACCAGATGTTGCTTTGTCTGATGTTATATCATAGTATTTGATCCTACAACATTTTGCAAAGGGTTTTACGGCCATGGAGATCTAAAAATATTTGCTAGCGCAGTGGGATTATTTGAATTCATGCATAAAGCGTAATGCTATGGTAGATAACATTAGGTCGGTAGCTAACACTGAGGTAGCAATGTTGAACAAGGCCATTAGCTGGCACACTACCACCAAGGTAGCAATGCTGGACGAGACCGGTGGTCGGCCCGTTTTGAATGCTGTGATTGTGTTCGCTGTCTTGTGGTCGCAAGCTGAGGGTCTGGCTTGGCAATGTGCCTAAATGAATTTGGTGGGCGGAGTTTCTGAAGGAAGGGGTGTGTTTGTTTTGCTGTTGAGTTCAATATCCACAGTCGTTCTCCAGCATTCTTAGAGTTTCATCGGCATCATCATCATCATCAACAACATCACTGAAGATCACATTCAATCCTAGCTAATTCCTAACAGCCACGCCTTCTATGTGGTTGAGGTAAGAGAAAAGATTGCAGGTGCGAATACAACTTTGAGAACTTGAGCAGAACTTCTGGTGACCTTCTGACCCCTCAAGGCATGTTCTCCGTAAGACCACGGTACCATCTGGTACCAAGACGTTAGCAGCAGATTCTTTGTAAGTCCTGTAAGGTGTGAGGTGGGGCCTCCATGGATCACATCAAAGAGCCTGTCTGTCGCTGGTTCACTGGTTGTTGTTCCTTGAAGCACTTTTGGTAGGTACTGACCACTGCATACCAGAAAAACCCCTGGACCTGCCTGATGTTTTAGAGACATCACTCCAGAGAACAATTAGACCCTTGTAAAAGTCACTCAGATCTGTATTTATGACAGTCCTGGTCATGAACACTGTAAATATAGGGGTATAAAGTAGGGTCACTACCTAGGTAACATGCCCATATGGGGCCCATATCTGTAGCCCAACTTAGGACCAGACCGCTTTGTCCACAGGGTTCCATGTTTGCCCCACATATGGATGCCCACTAGGGTCAGTGATGGGACCAGTAGAGATTACACATGGGCCCCATCTGTGTTGTACACTGAACATGAGAGCTTAAATGGGACCCATGTGACATGAAGGTGGGCTGTAACGATGGGGCCCATTTGGGAAGCCCAACTAGGTCCCAGTAACAACGCATGTACAAATCCACTCATACCCCACGTTCCACCCATGTGGGACCCACATTGGCACAGCCTGCTGGCTGGGTATATTGTGCTCTTCTTTCATGTCCAGGACGTGTCCTTTTTTTTTAGGGACTTGAAAAATGTGGGATTTCTAAATTGCCGTAAATGTCAGAGATTTGGCTTTTTTTAAGGTTGACATTTACAGTCTGCACGGTAACACCCTCCTGTCTCCTGTGACCATGTGTTTGGAAAACCCAGATATGGTCACCTTAGGTAAAGAGAATGGGACAGTTGGGGCAGTAGAGGGAGCTATTGTGCCAAGTCTGTGGGTGTTAATAAAGGTGAAATTTATTAAAATCATATTTATTATTCTGGGAGATGAAAAGCAAGATGAGTAATGAATGTTTTAAGGGTTTGAATGTGAGTTTAGCTTAAACGTAAATACATTAATAAGGACGCTTGAATTCATTATGGCTTTATATCCAACATTTTATGCCTGAGTAGACTTTCAAACCTCTTATTTAAGCTTAAAGTTCTACTTTCTCGTGTTGAAGGTTAATAATAAGAGGCTTGTGGCTTTAAAAAGCAATAGGGGGCCAGTTTTATTACATTATTGTTCTTAATAGGCATTGTTGTTTTGCTGGGTTTCTGCCAGAAAACAGGGCTAAGATATCTGCTTACTGCCAGCTGCTGGCAACAAACCATGATTTGCAGTTACTCCCAGAATGACATCAGTCAGTGTAAAAAGAGACTTTAATATACACAACAGTGGCAAAAGTATTGGGACACCTGCTCATTTATCGTTTCTTCTGCAATCAAGGTTATTAAAAATGAGTTGATCCCTGCTTTTGTTGGAGGATCAGGCTGTTGAAGCATGTTAGTGAGGTAAGGCTGTTCAATGACCACCATCCACCTCATCCCCAACTCCTCAACTTATTTAAAAAGTATTGGATGGAGCAACAACCAATCACTCCAGAGAACACAGTTCCACTGCTTCACAGCGCAATGCTGGGGGGCTTTTGTGCTAATATGCCAATATGTTCATGCATTCATTAGAAGGGATATCCACAAACATTTGGACATTTCATTTGATAATAGGACACAAACCGACTGACCTGGTCAGTTTTACTGGTCAAATGATTTCCATGCCAAAAGACGACATCCAACATTTCCTTTGAAATCAGGGGTCTTAATAAGGTGTCTTTTGGCTGCAGCAACAGCCTCTTCTTTTCTGAGATGACCTCTTTGCTGTGAACATTGCTGTAAGGGCCTGATGGCATTCAGCCACAAGGGCTCTGGCGTGGTCAGGTACTGGTGCTGAAATTAACCCTGATATTGTTTTCTTGGCCCATTTTACTGGTCAAACAATGTACACTAAATGTCCAAAAGTTTGCGGACACCATCCAACATTTCCTCTGAAATTAAGGGTCTTAATAAGTTATCTTTTGGCGGCAGCAACATCCTCTACTTTTCTGAGATGACCTCTTTGCTGTGAACATTGCTGTAAGGGCCTGATGGCATTGAGCCACAAGGGCTCTAGAGTGGTCAAAGACTGGTGCTGAATGTATACCAGGTAAAGATACAGAGAACTAACCCTGATATTGTTTTATTGGCATATTTTACTGGTCAAACAATGTACACTAAATGTCCTAAAGTTTGCGGACACATCCAACATGTCCTGTGAAACCAAGGGTGTTAATAAGAAGTTGGTCTCTACCGACTGCAGCAACATCCTCTACTCTTCTGAGAAGGCCTCTTCTGAGTAGATGTTAAAACATTGCTGCGAGAATTTGATAGAATTCACAGACAAGAGCATATATGAGGTTAGGTGCTGATGTTGGAGGATCAGTTCGGGCACTTCAACACAACCCAAATGTATTGGATGGAGTGTCATCACCCCAGAGAACGTAGTTCTATTGCTCTTCAGCCCAGTGACCGTAGGCTCATGTGCAGTGCTCCTGAGCGTCCCATGCTATTGACACTGCTTCTCTATGGAGATTCTGTGGAGATTCCTCTATGGACATATAGTGTGTCTGTTGAGGCCTAGCTGCTGCTGATTAGACTTGTAGACGTGGCGTCAGGAATTTATGGAGTAATTATTCTGTTTTCCAGGCACCATCACCATCTCCGCTCCCTCCAGCTGTTGCTGCCAGCTTGGTGGGCCTGACTGCATGCTCCTATTACAGCTAATCAATGCAATTACTTTTGCTGAATAATCCCGGTTCTGATATGCAAAACAGGGGCCGCCTGCTGTCACATTACATCGACCGTCTGACAGAGAGATATCGAGGTCTGTTTGGTTTGGCCGGTTTTGGTGGTAAAATCAGACGCTGCGTATCAACAAAGAGAGAGGGAACTGGGCTGGCGGTTGATTAATGAGAGCGAGGATAAATCTATTACCACTTGTCAGGATTATTAGAGGTATTAGATCAAAGCTACCCGGCTCTGCTCGCAGATCATGCCAGCCTGTCACAGCCACAGTTACTACATCAAGCTAAGGTATTGATTCCAATGCACCATGCATGACATGCATCACAGTGCATCACTTCAGGAAAGCATCATTATCCTGTGTGAAATCATTAGCTGGTGTTGGTGATACCATCAGTCACGCCCTGGAAAATTGCGATTGGATGCACAAATCAGACCAGATTAGCTTATCTGAAGCAAGAGTCGGCTCATGACCGCTCACTGTGACCTATTCCATCATACTCATGTTTATTCACCACTTGTATGCTCTGTCACCACTGGTGAATTAAGACAACAAGTGTTCTGGGAGAAATGGGATTTGGCGTAGAGCCACCATCTGAAAAAAAAAAAAAAAATAACACAACCCTAGCAGATTGTATTTCTCATGTCAACTACTTATAATCAGATATATTAAAATTCATAATTGCTTAATTAGCAAATAAATTGGCTTAGTTAAAAAAATACGGCAGAAAGAAGTCATTCCGAGGGTTTTTGCTTAATCTAAAATCTCTAATTGTAGAGAAGCCCAGCGATGACCTCTCTCCTACATGTGATAAATTTATGAAATAGAGAGAAATCTACAGAAAATAATTTTTGCTTATTTACTGTACAGCAAAAATGTTTTCCCGGACCACCACAGGCTGCATAACATCGTCCATGTCATTTCAACAATGGGCCAAAATATCTGCTCGTCAAAATAAATGACCTCTATTATGTTTCCTGTATCATATCATGTGACCCTGTCCGGTAAAGGACTCAAGCCTTGCCCTCAGAGCCTTAAGGTGTAGACCACCTGTTTACTAGTTTTTAGATGTGAAGGGCCCAGGACCTCGTGAACATGGCTTGTGACTGACGGCTGTAACACTGCGATGGTGGTGCTGCAAAAAGCCGCACTAGCAATGTTGAGTTGACATCGCTAGTGCCATCGATGCAGCCTTAATGGCGCACACACATTAAAGCCACAGTAGGTCTTCGCACCACTTCCCTTTACAACAGCAAGGAGACCCAACCACAGCGTACCTGAGATTACAGCTCAGATACCTGTTACACAGTGGCTAAATGTAGTCCTCGGACCATCAGTCCTAGAAGATATCTTCGAGGCAGGCAAGAGGCAGTGCATGTGTGTTCCAACAAGGTCCGTTAGTCAGTCAGTCACTCAGTCCGACAACACTGGTCTCAACCATCTGGTAAAATATCTTTACCTATTCAACTTGCAGCGCTTCCACCAGCCTGGATAGGTCCAGTGTGTTGTCCACCTGGGATCAGAAAACATACTGGCTGGTCCTGATACACTGATCATATTACACTACTTTTATTATATTATTTTTATTGTAGGTTACTGGTGGTGGAAATTGGAAATGGTAAGGTTTATCAGTTTTGAGGACCATCTGAAAACAGCATTAATAGGATTCAGTTTTATACTGAAATTAGGGTAAAATTGAGATTTTTGTGTTACTATTAATAAAACAAATATAACTTCTGTCCATTTCAGGCTTCTTATCTGTTCTAAAATATTTGATGTTTTTTAGTAAGTGCTAGTGCAGCCTTAAAATGAAGAGAAGCACGAAAAGAATAGTCTGCATTGCTGAGGATGTGCAGATCTCTGGATATGCACATACACAGCACTGAGTAGAGCAGGCACTCAGATAAGCACAGCGCATTCGCACTGGCATGGCATGCTCTCTCGCTCTTGCCTACAGGGCACTCGTGCCAGGCTGGCATTCTAAGCATGCCCAATACGCCTGTGAGCATGACTAGGCTTCATTTGACCAACTCTGTCAAGGCCGAACTCTTGTCTTGGTCTTGCTCACTAGTGTGCACATGCCTCTCACTATTGATGTGTTGACCGAGAGGTGCTGACAGACCCTCTGGAAAGCCATGACCACAATTCTCACTCTCTGTTCTCCACTGTGACAGAGAATCTGGTAATTGGTTTTGCCCCCTCGTTGGAGAACGAGAAGACGGAAAATGATAGACGTGTAATAAGGGCATCCGCTCGCTGTCAGCAGGGTCAAATGAAAGACTTGAGTAGCTGACCTGGAACAAAGCGCTGGGACAGTTTGCAGCGGTAATCGGGGGAGGTTTAAGGTCAGAAGCAATTTACAGTCATTAAAGATGGTGCACGTCAACATGGGCCAACATGCTTTCATTGCCAAGGTCTTACAAAAGAAAGAAAAAGCGCTGTTTTCCACTTTGACAGGAAGCTCTCAGATGGTGGAGTGTGTATAATCAGTTTGAGAGGCGAGGCAGGTGTTTACGTTGGGAGACAGCTGAGAGACAATGGGATCCCATCATGTCTGATGGCTGAGGTCCTGGCCCTGGCCCCCTCCCCGTCGCTACAAGTAAAAATAACCTGCAGCTCCAGAACACGTCAGCTGGCATCAGTCACAACCTACCAGAGTGACTCTCTCTCTCTCTCTCTCTCTCTCTCTCTCTCTCTTATCGTTTTCCATTCTTTCCCTATATCAAAATTCCACTGACTCCAGCATACTCCAGACCCTCATGGTGTAAACCATCTGCAGTTTAATCACTAAAAAAAAAACATAATTCATATTAACAGAATAACACAAACATTAACAAAAGCTGCACATGAATCTGCTCGATTAGCATTGCAAGAGGTGTCAGGTGGGCAGCATTTCCCATTGGCTGGCATTTTCCATGAGAAAACACTTATTAAAAAGGAAATTCCACCATTTCACAGATATTATTTGTAACCGTTTTGTATAATCAACTATAAAAAAAATCTATGAGGTAGTTTTTAGAGACATTACACATTTCAGACATCTGGTTCCATTCACCACCACTGTAGACAATTCTGATCCTGTAAGTTTCTCTAGAACGAGGCATCTCACACCCGACTGCTCTGCACGGCTGATTTAATTAATAACGATGTACTTATTCTGAAATGTTGACAAATCAGTGAAATTCCTCTTTAACAGTTGTTTACGGTCTGCAAAGATGGTTGGAGGATTACCAAAAAACTATTTTTGTACCTGATAAACATTATCAGATGTATTCATGTATTAATACAGATCTATACAAATTAACATGGTCAATTTGATGAAGAAATAATGTCATTTTAGCTGACGAATGCAGTTACTGTTTTTATGCTACATAACAGTACATGAAAAAACATTAGTTAACAGTAAGCGCTGGACAGGCTAGTCGGCACTTATATTTACAGCTAATATGCTAACGGGTCCTATAGTAATATTCATAGATTTACTCAGTTTACAAGAACAAGAATAAATAGAAACAAATAACTGAATTGATCAGTGTTTTTCTTGTTCGCTAACTTCTCTCTTAATTTTTCCATTCCACCTTAAATAATGCAGCTGTAACTCTGGCGCTCTCTGCTCTCTGCTCACTGGTTAAAGCAACTACTGCTGGATTTAAGGTGGAATGAAAAATTTAATGAGAAGCGAGCGAAAAAAAAAAGCTGATTATTTCTGGGTTTCCATTTCTTTTCTAGTTCTTGTAAGGTGTTTTTTATGGGCAAATTGCTAAACAGCAGCTAGTGAGACACCAAGCTAGCTGTCTACAGCAGCTAGCTACAGAGTGTTTACCTCATTCTTATTCGCTTGTTAGCGAGCTAGCTTCAGATTAACTTGACAAACAGTGAACTCACAGATACTGAGAGTGTGAAGAGATAAAATGACCTTATTAATCACTCTTTGCACTCCTTGCTATATATAAATATAAATATGAAATGTCGACGTGTATGTCTACATTGACTGTTAATTAGCAACTTAGTCTTCTACCTCTTAATTTCTCAACCAGTATCCACCATATTCCGTCATGCCCACTTTTTTAAGCCCTTGGGCCCTATTTTAACGATCTTCAAGCTAACCGTCAACCGTGTGACTTTGCTATCGTAACAACGCTAAAATTACACCTTGCGCAGCTCGAAGCGCACAAAAGATATGTACTACGTCTCTTAATTAATCATGGGTGTGTTTTGGTCATATCGTACAATAAACCAGTTAGCGTGTCACTCGTCATTCCCTTTAAAGGTAAAGGTGCACGTATTTGTCACTGTACAGCGAAATGTGTCCTCCGCATTTAACCCATCTGTGGTAGGGAACACACACACACTAGTGAACTAGGGGCAGTGAGTACACACACCCAGAGCGGTGGGCAGCAAATCCAGCGCCCGGGGTAAAGGGTCTTGCTCAAGGGCCCAACAGTAGCAGCTTGCCAAGCCCGGGAATCGAACCCACAATCCTGTTATCGATATCCCGGCGCTCTAACCGCTGAGCCACCACTGCCCCAGTAAGAGGGGCAGGTGCGTGAGGTCTGACATGAGGTGCGTGAGGTCTGACGTGAGGTGCGTGAGGTCTGGCGTGAGGTGCGTGAGGTCTGGCGTTGGCGGATTGCTATTTCAGTGGCGCAGCTGGGCGCGTTGAGCACGTGCCTTTGTTGACAATTCACTGCCAAGATAGCAACAAACGTCTGACTGGTGGCGTCTGCTTAGGTTGTTTTTTTAGTCAGTGGAGCTCCTGTTTTCCACACGCCAGGAATTTATCCGAATACACCTCGTTTTGAGACCATCATGTCCATCAGCGTAGAGATATTCGCAAGCAGTGTTGCTATTTAAACAACGCATGTCGAAGGCGTGAAAATAGACTGTTGGCAGGGTGTAAGATAGGACGCCTTGCTTCTTTGTGCTGAAACTTTCGGCAATTTTGTTTCTAAAGGTTTACGTTAGACGTATCGTATTAAAAGTAAATGCAGTCTGAAGTAGGCCACAGCTGTGGACACTAATCATCAAGGACCATAAAGTGGCTAGCTGTGCTAACTCAGCGTTCTCAACCCTGGTCCAGGAGGACAGCTGGAAGTTCAAACTTTCGGTTTATTGATCTAAGACTTAGTAAAAGTTTAAAACAGACCATGTTTTATTGTATGCAGGAAAGGAGAGAGAAGCTGAGTGATACTGACAGAGCTGAAGCTACCAGTCTATAAACTGTGTGGTTGGATAAGCTTGTCTACGAGAAAGCAGATAGCACTGTTGGACTCCACTACCTTTGCTTGTTCTGTGTGTGCTGGAGGTCGATGGCGAGCATTTATGTCTTATTAGATTTGCCCCTACTGCCCCGACTCTTTCCTCGCCAAATTCACCACATAGCCATATTTTTCATCAATATTACATGCTCTAAGCCTTCATGACTAACAGACCATCTTTTTGTTTTTAATAAGCCTGACCCAGACCCTCCATGCAAAGGCTCAGTCCCCAATCCATAAATCTCTAGTGACGCCCCTGCTCTAGTTTACTACCACAGTCAATCCTACAGCACTTTTACAACAGCAGTGCTGTAAATTTCAGCTTTGCCGACATGGCTGCTTCGTTTTCAAGAGGACTCGGATACATCCGCTGTGTATTTCAGTCTCTGGAGATGATCCAGGCCTCGCGTGAGATGTAGGCAGCGAGTGTACTATGGAAAGTGGCTGGAAGTGGCTAAACATGTTAGCACAGTTTGCTAAAAAATATCTCCTAATGCAGAATGTGCTGCGGCATTCAGACGACTGAGGCGAGTTCAGCACGTCTTTGCTGAAACCCAAATGCTGCAGTGTTTAGAAAGACGTAACGTTAAAAATGAAAGATCAGAATGCAGCAGTAAGTCATTCGGTTAGTTTGTAAAATAGATAAATAAATGACTCCCATATTTTTCTTGCAGAGAAAAAGGAGAAAATGAGGGTTCATCCATATGAAGTGTTCTGGAACTTTTGTCGGTAGAGTTGGTTCAGTGTTGCGAGGAAAATGTATGAGGAAATCAGTCGGCATCGTTTCAGAAGCTGCTCCTGGCTATATTCTCCAAAATATCAAATAAATGACGTCTCGCTTCCCGGGAAGAGCATCTGTGCCTCAGGCGAAAGCCTGAACTTGTTGTTCATTCCAGTTTAGTCTGGCTTTTTCTTTTTGTCCTTTTTTTGGATTTTAAATCTGATATTAAAGAACATAAAGTCCAGCGTGAAGTGATTGTCTTCAGCGACACAATACTAGGCCGACTTTGGGAGAGAAGCCCCCCAGAGAACGATCCCCCTCCTCAATCTAATTTCAACACATTTGCTAAATGGCTATGCTCTAATTAATTATGAACTTTAAAGCGGATCACTGCGTTCCTGGGATTCATTGCCCCGGAAAACGTTCAGGCTCAGTTGATCTGGTGTTCAGTTTGGCTCTCTTTAACATCCCGCTCCAGAGACGTGATTTAGTTTGATTTTTATCATAAAGGATCATAACATTTCAGCAGCTAGTTAGCATTAGCGCTTCATGTTTACATTTACATTTACAGCATTTAGCTGATGCTCTTATCCAGAGCGACTTACAAGGTTACTCGTATTACAGAGGCAGGCCAATGTAGTGTTAGGAGTCTTGCCCAAGGACTCTTATTGGTGTAGTGCAGCATAGTCACCCAGGCCGGGAATCGAACCCCAGTCTCCCACACGGTGTGGTAGGCAGACAAGAAGACAGGGTCCATGTTTGACTTGTCTTTATTGAAGTCTGGATCAGGTGGAACCAGCAGGCACGCAGGAAAACGGGGGGATCAATGAGGCAACATGAAAGTATATACTGGATGAGCCAAGTAGCGTTCATTATTGGGGTATATACAGAGAACCTGTAGAGAGGGGAATCAGAATCAAGATCAGATTTATTGACCAACTGAAGTGTAATATTTCAAACATACATGTAGTAATAATGTATGAACTGTATAAGTGGGAAATTGACAGGCCTGTCAGATTTAAAGCTAAATATATATATATACAGTGGGGAGAACAAGTATTTGATACACTGCTGATTTTTCAGGTTTTCCCACTTGCAAAGCATGTAGAAGAATTTTTATCATAGGTACTCTTCAACTGTGAGTGATGGAATCTAAAACAAAAATCCAGAAAAATACATTGTATGATTTTTAAATAATTAATTTCCATTTATTGTGGGAAATAAGTATTTGATCATCTATCAACCAGTAAGAATTTTGGCTCTCACAGACATGTTACTTCTTCTTTAAGAAGCCCTCCTGTTCTTCACTCATTACCTGTATTAACTGCACCTGTTTGAACTCGTTACCTGTATAAAAGACACCTGTCCACACACTCAATCAGTCAGACTCCAGCATCTCCACAATGCCCAAGACCAGAGAGCTTTGTAAGGACATCAGGGATAAAATTGTAGACCTGCACAAGGCTGGGATGGGCTACAGGACAATAGGCAAGCAGCTTGGTGAGAAGGCAACAGCTGTTGGTGCAATTATTAGAAAATGGAAGAAATGCAAAATAACGGATAATCTCCCTCGGTCTGGGGCGCCATGCAAGATCTCACCTCGTGGAGCATCAATGATCTTGAGGAAGGTGAGGAATGAGCCCAGAATTACACGGCAGGACCTGGTCAATGACCTGAATAGAGCTGGGACCACAGTCTCAAAGAAAACAATCAGTAACACTCTACGCCGTCAAGGATTAAAATCCTGCAGTGCACGCAAGGTGCCCTTCCTCAAGCCAACGCATGTCAAAGCCCGTCTGAAGTTTGCAAATGACCATCTGAATGATCCAGAGGAGGAATGGGAGAAGGTCATGTGGTCTGATGAGACAAAAATAGAACTTTTTGGTTTAAACTCCACTCGTCATGTTTGGAGGAAGAAGAATGATGAGTACAACCCCAAGAACACCATCCCAACCGTGAAGCATGGCGGTGGAAACATCATTCTTTGGGGATGCTTTTCTGCAAAGGGGACAGGACGACTGCACCGTATTGTGGGAAGGATGGATGGGGCCATGTATCGTGAGATTTTGGCCAACAACCTCCTTCCCTCAGTAAGAGCACTGAAGATGGGTCGTGGCTGGGTCTTCCAGCATGATAACGACCCAAAACACACAGCCAGGGCAACTAAAGAGTGGCTCCGTAGGAAACATCTTAAGGTCCTGGAGTGGCCTAGCCAGTCTCCAGACCTGAATCCAATAGAAAATCTTTGGAGGGAGCTTAAAGTCCGTGTGGCCCAGCGACAGCCACGAAACCTGAAGGCTCTGGAGGAGATCTGTATGGAGGAGTGGGCCAAAATCCCTGCTGCAGTGTGTGCAAACCTTGTCAAGAACTACAGGAAACGTCTCATCTCTGTAATTGCAAACAAAGGTTTCTGTACCAAATATTAAGTTTCTTTTTCTGGTGTATCAAATACTTATTTCCCACAATAAAATGGAAATTAATTATTTAAAAATCATACAATGTATTTTTCTGGATTTTTGTTTTAGATTCCATCACTCACAGTTGAAGAGTACCTATGATAAAAATTACAGTCTTCTACATGCTTTGCAAGTGGGAAAACCTGAAAAATCAGCAGTGTATCAAATACTTGTTCTCCCCACTGTATATATATATATATATATACACACACATATATACCCAATATATATATATATACCCAAAGAATTTGGCTCTGGCTGTTGGTGTGTCTCTACTACTACAGTAATATACATATACATATCATTTACAGACAATACACAATATACACAGTGTACAAGCAATGGGCAACTAAACAAGGTAATGATACACACCTGGGAATGTCTTATCAGGCAAACGTTTTCAAAAATAATTTAAAGGATCTGGTAAAGATACCTGGTCATTTATTAATTTCATTTCTGTGAGACTCAAAACATGCGCTCGTCATTTCGACAAGGTGAATGACCTTCTGTTGTAAACAGTGGAGGTTAGCGCTGTTGGCTGTGCTATCTGTGTTTATCTGAATGTTTGTCCAGAAGTCTGCAGTGGGAGTTCTTTCCAGAGATCTTCCCACTTTTTCTTTGGTACAGAGATTATTTGATAAGAGTTTGTTTGAGGAGGAACTGTTGAGAAGTTCTGAAAATTGATCTTTTTTGATCTTTATTTTATTATTTAAAATGTAATATAGTTTTGAGATCTTGATGATATTCCAGAAACTGGTTAGTCTCAATGGCGGATGTCTGGGTTACAGTGCCACGCCCCTCCTTGGCATTCTTCCTATTGGAATTAAATGGATTTTTTACCGTCTATGTCTACCTTCGAAAAAAAAAACAAGAAATAAGACATAAAATACTGTAAACGTGAGCATGCATAACTATTCAACGTTGATTTTATTTCCGTTATTTAACCGACCGGTCCTAACAATGTCTTTTTTCAGTTTGTACGTTTGTATAATTATTGTCCAGTCCAATAAGTGACTGATGATTATGTGTGGGTCTCTTTTGACCTCTGGAGTGCACTCGCTCAGCACTCGCTCAGTTTCTCCTGCTTTAAAACACACACTCTCTGCCTGTTCTGTTGGTGAGCGTGATGTGTGATATATGGAGTGACGTGACCGAGTTGGACCTCGCTACATTCTAATTACAGCAAACCCACGCACAGCACATGCACGCTGGACTGCACGGAAATGAAAGCAATTACCTGCCCGGGATGATAAATGAAAGGTGATTATTGATCTGTGTGTAATTTATATTCAACAGCAACAAATTGACCCCATCACAGCCTTTCATAATAGCGTAATATTTCAAACATATATGTAGTAATAATGAATTGTATGAGTGGGAAATTGACAGGCCTGCTAGACTTATAGCCAAACAACATATATAGTTTTTTTTATTATTATTATTTATTATTATTCTGCTCAGTAACTGCCAAAACAATGCCTTGGCTTCCCAGAACTGGCTTTGGCAACAACAACAGAAAGCCCGGTTAAAATCAGGCCTGTAAATGGTAATGGTTGCAGCTTTGAGTTGTTGGTAGTTAAAGCCGTCTACTGCTGAAGCACTGAAAGCCTGGCCTGAAAGTTGGAGCTCCACTGCAGGAGCTGACAGATGGATTAATACGCAGAGCAAGTACACACGAAAGTGGGAATTTCATTTGACAGGGTACTTCATCATCCTCAGGCAACACATTGTTACAGCAAGCCGTGGGCAAGCGAGAGAACATGACCCCTGGAGCCTTTTCTGTCCAAATTTGGCTCTGCATCTCAGATCAAACAATCCTGACCACTGCAGAACATTTCCAATGCAGATAGCGGCTACATCCCAACCAGAACTTCCTTTCCTGTGTGGTTTCCCTGATTTCTGAAACCATGTGGATCCATTAGCTACCCTTCAAGAACTGTACGAACTGTAATACTAGAATAAACTATATCATTTCTTTAACCTTTCGGTCCAGTAGTGTCAGAGTGAGTGCAAATGTGAAAGCAGAGTAAATCCAAATGTAAAAAAGTGAGAGGAAATGTGAAAGCAGAGTGAGTATAAATTGTGAATGAAAGTGAGGTAAGTGCAAATGAGAAAGCAGGGTAAGTGCAAATGAGAAAGCAGGGTGAGCGCAAATGTAAAAGAGTGAGCAGAAATGTGAAAGCAGCGGGGGAACAAACATGAAAGCAGACTTGGCTCAAACATGAAAGCTGAGTAAGCGCATATGTAAAAGTAGAGTGAGTGCAAATGTGAAAGCAGAGTGAGTGCAAATGTGAAAGCAGAGTGAGTGCAAATGTGAAAGCAGAGTGAGTGCAAATGTGAAAGCAGAGTGAGTGCAAATGTGAAAGCAGAGTGAGTGCAAATGTGAAAGCAGAGTAAGCGCATATGTGAAAGCAGAGTGAACGCATATGTGAAAGCAGAGTGAGCATGAACATAACTGCAGAGAAAGCACAAATGCGAAAGAAGAGTGAGCGCATTTGTGAAAGCAGAGTGAGCGCATATATGAAAGCAGAGTGAGCACAAATGTAAAAGAGCGAGCGGAAATGTGGGAAATGAGGGGGAACAAACGTGAAAGCAGAGTGAGTGCATATGTGAAAGCAGAGTGAGCATGAACATAATTGCAGAGCAAGCGCAAATGTGAAAGCAGAGTGAGTGCATTTGTGAAAGCAGAGTGAGTGCATTTGTGAAAGCAGAGTGAGCACAAATGTAAAAGAGCGAGTGGAAATGTGAAGGCAGAGGGGGAACAAACATGAAAGCAGAGTTAGCTCAAACATGAAAGCAGAGTGAGTGCATTTGTGAAAGCAGAGTGAGCGCAAACATAAAAGTAGAGGTAGCTCAAACGTGGAAGCTAAGTGAGCACAAACGTGAAAGCAGGGCATTAACATGGTCCTTCACATAGTCCCCAGATAGAAAACAAGGTTAGCTAAGCTAGCCTTTTAGCACCTAATTTCTGGCTATCTAGAACAGTCCACCCTGAGTGAGTTCTTCGGCTCTAGATCATCTGTGGAGTGGTGGGGGAATCAACAGGCCAACATGCAGCCATGATCAGCTCACAGATGCTGTGGGGATTTTTTTTTATTAAACTGTATTTTGAGTGTTGAAATATAAATCGTGACTCTTCATGACTTCTGCCTCCTGTTTTCACTGGAACTGCCTGATATGAAGAGTTTAAAAATAACATTTTAGAGACATAAACAATACGAAAGGTTAGCCTGAAGCTAAAACAGTGCCCCGGTTACACGCTGGCGCCTGTAGCTTCTCCACTATTTAGGGCAGAACAGAAAATTCCAATGAGAAGATAAAGCAAATAAAAAATAAACTTCAGCCTCGTGGGCGCAGCTGTGCTTGTTTACAGTGTCATAAATCACTGTATTCTGGATATGACGGTACGCTTGTTTGGGTTAAAGGCAAAATCAGTTAATGACTGAAAGCTCTCTGTCCACCAGACGTGCTTGTTTTAAGAATATTTAGCAGACCATGGGCTTAGGAGATCTGTGTTGTGTGTGTGTGTGTGTGTGTGTGTGAGGGGAGGGTGTGTGGTCGCTCATGACCCCGGCTCTACCGAAGAGAGGAAGCTACACAAGAGGATCCACTGAGTGTCAGCTTGTAGTCCAGCCCCACATTGAGCATCCGCTAATCTTCAGTGCAGCATTCCCACACTGTGTGTGGAGGTTCCGTTCCAGCTGGCGTTGGGCAGGTGACTGAGGGCCAAAGCACTAAAGCTCATGGCAGCCTCTTAGGCTGGTGTGGGAGCCTGCCCCATACTGACAAGCAGCTGATGGAGGTTCCTCAGTGGTGCCAAGTCCTTTCCACTGGACCAACATGTGTACTGCGCATATGTGCTGCATAGAAAGGCCCCACTTGCCTCGCCTCTTATGGATAAGAATGTGTGCATATACAAAGTCAAGTGCACTGATTTATGAGCTAGTGTACATTACCCTGCATACAGTAGAGCTACACTGATTCCGACAGGTTAATAATAAACAAGCTTTAAAGGCCTACAGGTGCTTTTCTTTAGGTACATGACCTATTTTTTCTAAATTTGAGAAGCCGACATACAAGTATAGCTCCTGGCCATTGATTATCCCCATGCTTTAGCTGCAGGATCATCAATTTGCGGCTTGTGAGCTGGATTTGCTGTTGAATTGTCAGTTATATTAAAATGTACAATTTATAAAAAAAAAAGGCTAAAGCATTGGATACTGTGGTTTCTAAAGTGTAGATAGTGTAAAAGAGGCTACATGAGCTGTGGAAGCCATAAGTGATCATTTTTTCAGACCTAGAGAAGGCTCTACAAACTACCGCAAAAACTACTGGGGCCGATACTGGTTGAGGGCTGGACTGGATGCTACATTAACCTTTTTTCAGGCGAGCTTGGTAATGCATTATCATGCAGGAGTTCTGTAATGTTCTGTATGGTCTCTTAGGATGTAATGTAGTTTATTTTTTGGAATCAACCACAGTTAAAATAATGGAAGCAGTGAATTCCCGTACAGAACAGAAGTGGACACACCACCAAAAAGAGCTGCTAATGTAGCACGAAAAACTCCATCACTTTGGACATGATTCCTTTAACAGTTAGCTTTCCGACTGTTGCTGCTGTACTTCTGGCCGTGGTTAAATGTGGTCTGCACTGTTGGCTGTGTTGTTGTGGTTATTGGTGTTTGCTAGCTCTGCAGTGTTCTGATACTCACTGTACTGGGCTGAGTGATCAAAAACTCAAAAGGGGTATCTGGTTAGTGATGTTAAAAGTCTTTACTCTGCTTCTTCCACAAATGTGTTACCTGTACATGTTCTACAGATATGTAGTGTAGAGTACAACACTGGCTTTAACGAGGTTCTGCAGTCGAGCACAAATGTGAAAGTGGTGTGAGCGCACTGTGAAGATCCATACTTCCATTTAACAGTTGAACAAGGAACTGCAGCGCCCTGTGACCGCGGAGCCCTGCTCAGAGCTGCTGCAGTCCTTAACAGCCGGTTGCCGAACCCATATTTTGGCTGAAAATCAACCAATAATGTTACACAACCATTGATTTTTCCCATCTCTAGCAAAAACCTGATTTGTGTGTCCACTATTAGAAAAACACTGAACCAAAATGTTGTTAATGCTAGGACATGATGAAAGAATCTGCTGCTGTCTACAAAAAAAAAAAAAAGTCTCACATTTTCCCACCTAGAGACCACCTAGACGTTCCACAATTCTGCTGGAAAAACATTCTACGGACAAATGTGACCTGGAGAACAGCATTAAACATGGTGGAGGGAGCATCATGGTTTAAGGCCGTTTTGCTGCATTCATGATGCCACTGGATGACCCCCACAACTCAATAATCAAGCAAATTAAGAGGTTCTGTGGTCAGAAAGGACTGAAGATGGATGGAGTAGAGGGCAGCTGATCATTTCTGATGTAAACCTACAAAGCACACCCATATAGTATAGTGTTTCTGATAAAATGGCCAGTACGCATAGGCATATATATACTTCGTATATGAGCAGTGAGTGCAAGTGGTTGCTGCTATGTGCAAATGGCAGCAGAAACACGTTTTAAGGAAATGGAGAGGCGGACCGGGGGTGCAAAGCCTGAAGCATGTAATAGTCATAATGCCCATAATTTTCAGCCATGAAAGTCACTACATGAATCTCGTCCCTGTCTTCACTCACAAAAAAACGCTATTCTCACTTCATACCGCTCTCCACTTCTCTCTCGCTCTCTCTCTCTCGCTGTCATTACTCACATCCCCCGGCTCCTTTACCTCATTGCTCATTTTGTTTTTCAGCAGTCCTACAGTAAGAAGCCAGCGGAGTGCTGAGAGTAAATGGCCTCACAGAGAGCAGTTTCTTATTTCATACTGCTCCAACGTAACAAGTGATTGAGGCCTTTCGTGTTGGGTTACTGTGCACTTGTGTATATCCGTGATGAGAACGTCAAATTGAATTTTTTTGAAGGATTCACAGCTCGTAATAGAGCTGAAGTACACAAAAAAATAGCTTTCGACCTATTATTGCTACATTCATTACCACATTTCCCTGCTTTTTAAGGATGTCTCGTGAGTGGGTTAGTGTCTAAATGCCTTAGAACAGTATTTTGCATCCTTAAAATTAAACGAGAGAGACCCTTTATCCATGTATACCAGCGGAGAAACCACAGGCCTGTCTAGGTCTTCAGAGAAGGCCTAATGATGATAATGATGATGATAACCGAGAACAAAAAAACATAATAATTTAAGTTCATTTTACTTTAATAGAGTCATTGTGCTTGTAGTTGAACGCTGCATGTATTGCAGTAATACTCTTATTTTATTATCGAGGTTGGAAACATAGTACTCTGATACTACCAAGGACCAATAGTTGAGCAGATCAGGAGTTGGTCGAAGGCTTAACACTACATGTTAATGCTGCACATAACAACTTGCACTGTGATCCACTTGTACTTTAAAATAAACAGGATGTGCATTATCTGGACCTCCATTCTGCCCTTTGCCCTGTGCTGGGTGTGTCGTTCAACAAGAACCCAAACAGACTGTGTACAGTCTTATGTACTAGAGCAAAAAGACTATTTCAATAGTCCAGTAATCTATCAGTTAGGTGTCCATGACACTAGTCACCAGTTTACAGGTAGCCCTTTTTGGATGACGTTTGGTAGATACTGACCACAGTGTTCCATAAAAACTCCACTAGACCTGCCTGATGTTGTAAAGATTGTCTAGCCATCACAGTTTGACCCAAAGTGGTTCTCACATTTGCCCATTTACCTGCTTCCAACATATCAACATTCAAGAGCTGAAAGTTCACTTCCTGCCTAATATATCCACTCCTTGACAGAAGCCAAGATGATCAAATGTTATGTAATGTTATGGCTGATTGGCCTTTACCCCTGATAGATAGAGACATTACACCATGCTTATTGGTGATTACTGGCTCCCGTTCACATTTAGCAACATAACATTACATCCATGTTTTATTATGACTATTACTTTAAAGTAGACACCCATCATCAGCGACCACAGTGGTCCAGTCCAAGCAGAACAGAATGGGCCTCCTGGTCTGCTTTAACTATAGTAGAGGCTATAAAATGGCTATATGGGGCCACAGTAATGACTAATGATAACAACAAGCCTGATTGCTGATATTTTCGGGGGCCAGGGTGCATGGAAAACCATTTATCCATAACGGCCGCCTTCCGTCGGCTAATGAGAGGCAGCACATCGAGGTGGTAATGACAGAGTTCTGTACGTCACAGCCTTCCTGCTCGGGTCGGATCAAATCGGACCTGCCGGGCCATTTTTATTATCGCTGAGATAGCGCTGTCCCACGAGTTATTACCTGCGAGCAGAATATGCATTCAGATATGGATGTGATGTTCTCTTCCTCCTAGATTGCACTAATTTCCTCCCCATAGATGCCAGCTACCACTGGCCCCCGGGGCAAAATCAGGAAGCAAGCAGAAATGAGCACAATTGGCATCTAACAAGTGTGAATACAAACATCACGCAGTGTGCCGCTGTATTTAATGAGCTGGGGTCAGGCTCCCCGCACGCACGTTTCAAAGCCTGCCTCAAAAGGCCAACGGCGGCCAAGCCACGTACACGCTGCCGTCACCACAGCAATGTAGGTGCAAGGTAAAACACTGAGGTTAGCTCATTTGCTGTATCCTGCCATCATCACAGTGCAGACTGCATTTTATAACTCTTATAGAAGTAACCACTCTGGGTGCCATGCCCCAGTCTTTCCTTCATGTTACTGGCTGATTAAAATGCTTATGCAGGAGAAAGTAGCTTAGCACGTGACGTATGCCAGTCAGACACAGACAAATCTGCCTCCTTGCTCTGCTAGGCTGTTCTCCATCCTCCCCATATAGGCAGGTCACTAGCAAGGTTAAATGACAAAAAATATGTCCCACAGCAACGCTCTTCTGGCTTCTCTCACTATTATCCACCAGCCTGTAAAAAAAAAAAACAATTTGCCACAGTGTCACAATATGTAGCCTAGCCACATTACCTGCTAGTTACTACTTTGTCAGTGTGGACCCAGATAACATGCCCATGAGGGGTCTGCAAGGGTAGCCCAACTGGGAACCAGGACGTTTTGTCCACAGGTTTCATTTTGGCCCCACAAAGGCATGCCCACCAGGGTCAGCGACGGGACAAGCAGGCGTTAAACATCTGGGTTGTACACTGGCTCATGGATGCCTAGATGAGACCCATGTGAGATTAGGATGGGTGGTAACACTGGGACCCATTTGGTAACAACGCATGTATAAACCCACTCAGAGCCCATGCCCACCTGGAACCCACCTAGCCCATGTGAGCCTCACATGAGGGTGTTGGATGGGGACTAGGGTGACACTGTATCTGAGATTGCACTGAATCTGACATTCTCACCACTACATTTAGGCCTACTTGAAGTGCCCCCCACCTTGACTGAAGACACCACATCCCAAGTACAGTGGACGCCCATGTATGCCCAATACCCCCTCTTATTTAAAAACCAATGTATGGTCACCTTGATGTAGACGAATTTGTCAAATGGTCGGCAAATGCTAATCAGAGGCCTACTCACACCAAGTATGATTAATATTTTTCTATTTGAATATGTAAATTACCTCTGTTCAGACTGTCTGGCCTATATTGGCTGCCGTCATTCAGAAAGCAGCCTCCTTATAACTCCAGTGTGAGTGGGTGGGGTTACACTGCTGTAGACTGAATAGATGGATATAGGTAAATAATGTGCTGTCATGAAAATCCCAGGAGTGAATTCTAAACGGTCTGTTGCTGGAGCTTAGTTCCTGCAGATGGTCGGTTCTGACTGGAGAGTGAATGATATGTGCTGAAAGAATGATCGCATTAAATCCACATGGGTTAGGGTTTTAAACAAGAAGAGGTGTTGTAAGGTGTATAAGCCTCGGGGGACCAATTGAGCTGCTTCATTTGTACTGAAGCCTGACGAGACCCAATACCCAAGCCTTTCAGGCGGTCTGCTCCTCTTTCCAGGCCTTAAGGGCTTTACATAACGTTAGACCCACTGTCAGCTCCCCCCGGCACACCGACCATTTCTCATCGCTTCAGGAAACTCTGCCCTTTCTCTGCATTGTGGAAAGGTTCCCCTGGACTGGGATATACACTTCCACAGGGTCTACACTAAAACACACACACACACAAACATAGACGAGGCCACTTGCCCTGTGAGAGAATATTCTTAGAACAGGAGGTCTGCAAGTCACGTCTGGAAGAAGACTCTCCAAGGACCAGATATACAGACCTAGCAGAAGCACATCTGGACCTTTGACCTCCTTTTATTCTATCCTGAAATCAGCAGACTCGCAGCACGCACTTAAAATAATCTCTGATGCTCGCCTTTTAAGTCCGAGACATGTACATATAAGGTCTCTGGATGAAATTAAGGCAAGAGGGAGCCATAACTACGTATTAGGCCCCATTTACACAGTTCAAACTAAATGCAAAATCTCGGGAAATCTCTCCGTCCACATGAGAAAGCAAAAACGCCCCTAAAATATTCATGCAAGTATAACAGCACAGCACTCCTGATCAGACAGAGGAGTGGAGGTTTCACAAGCACAGGACGTCCTGTCACAGTAGCTGGTTTTCCATTGACCGATTTGTTTGAAAACTGTCACAACTGCCCAAAAATGAATGGAAAAGGGCCAAAATTTAAAAAACCTACCCAAATATTGCAAAGCAACTTTTACTTTAACATTACAATATCGCTAAAGTTGAAATGTGAAATGATTGATGGGGAAAATGACGTATCAAGCTGTAAGTCACATGATTAATTCTCTTATCAGTTGGCACCGGTGGCTGCTGACTGCACAAACGGCTGGCCCTACGGATGGTCCGATCACGACACACAGCCTTTTAAAGGTTGTTTTCGAGAAAAATAGCATCTGAAAAATAGCGCTGCACTGCTCTCCCAGAACTGTCTGCTGCGTGTGCGGTCCCAGATGTTTGGTAGACGTTGGCTGGGTGGAATGGAGATTCTCGTCCTGCTCGTCCTGCCCGGTGTCGCTAAACTGCAAACAGCAACATGGCTATAAAAGGATCACAAATGACTGTAAAGATGATTCTGCTAAAAGCAAAGACTGAGTTAGATTATCTCCATTCTGCTCGTTTCGAGTTTTTCCAATGACTTTTTAGAATTGCACATAACAATCGCGAATCATTTTGATGGAAAGCCGACTACTGTAATGAAACATTACTGTAATGTTAGCCGGCAACAACCATGCTAAAGTTAGCATTGCGAAATCAGTGTTTTCACAAAGGTGACGACACTCGAAACACTCTCCCACCAGTTCTACAACTTCGTTTTCAGTGAGCTAAAACTACGGGACAGAAGACCCCTTTTCTTCCAATTTGGTGCTGCCAATTAACCCACCCCTTCATAGCTCCCCCTAGCACTAGCAATGCTCCTGACACTACATCTGAACACTCTCTCTACCTCCATAAACACAACACTTCAGCCCATCCTTCTAGTCCACCCCTGCTGATTCCTGGTCCCTGCAGCTGTACAACACTTCTATTTTTAAGGTGTTATTGAGGGGTCCGATGCTGTACAGCATGTTGGTGACCTCTTGTTGAGGGCAGTGGATCCCAAAACCTTTTTCCACAAACAGTCCTGTACCTCCCTGCACTCTCCGATTCATAACGATAGCGGTTTCAGAACCATCTACAAAAGGTTTTCCAGGAATCCAAAGCAGTCAAAGAACCATGTAAGAATATTGGGTCAAGTCAGGGTTCTATATGAAAGCACTGCATTCACTAAAGGATCCTTGAAGAAGTTTTTATTTGTAAGAGTGTAGGATAGGGATGCCCCGATCAGGTTGTTCTGCCCCATGATTAAATCCGAGTCTCCTAATGCTGATCTTTGAGTATGTATAAATAAGAGTCTCACAGTTTAGATCAGACGAGCTGCTGATTAATATATTCAGTAAAATCTTTACTTTATTTCAGTATCAGTTTCTATAATCAGACATTCTGGACTGACTGATTTAGTTTAGTCTACTTTTCTTAAAATTACTTTTATAGTCTTTAATATCGTCTAATCCAGCCTGACTCTCCTCCCTGATCTCTCAATCAGCTCCCAGCTTCTTTACAACACTGCAGTCTAATCACTTCCTGGGTGTGTGGATGGGTGTGTGTAGTGGTACATACTCTGGACTGATATCTGTGGTTGTTGGTTATTACTGGTGTGTAATAACTGGTTTATAGTGGGGGAATGTGATGCTGTGATTGGGTTTCTATAGTGTGTGTGTATTAGCATTAGCATGGGTTCTTCAGTGCTGGTTTCAAAACAGAGAAAGGCGAGCTGTTCTCCGGTTCTCCCGCTGGTAAAACAGAGCTTTTCAGTGAGAGTTTTTTTTTTTATAAAGGTTTTACAAAGAAATTATGGTCTGTTTTCCTGTTCAACTGTAAAAAACGTTCTCTAAACTCTTTTATTTACCTTCTGAGAATGTCCGCACTGCCGCAGACGGAAATAGTGTCTGTTGACGGCGCCTTGAGGACACCAGATGGCGCTCTAAAACACGGTGGATTGGGATTAAACTGGATCGGGATTCCCTAGCGTAGGATATTACAGTGGCCTTTAACGGGCCACTCTCTGTGTGGTTCCTAGTGGTTCCCGTCACTGTGAATCAGGCACAGCAGGGTTGCTTCCAAAAATAGCCAGTCAAGAAAAACTGAGCAATGATGAAGGTCGGATAAACAATATCAATAAGCCTGTTAGATCAGTAAGTGATATATAAACAGAATGTAATATATACACGGAAACATCTCAACAACACGAAAGTTCACTGAAGATGTCAGACTGACATGAAAATAAGTCAGGACAAGAGGAGGAGGAGGATGATGATGAAGATGGGCTGAGAGAGCAGAGGAAATTGATGGGTCGAGGATGTGTGATTGGCAGGGAACCTTCAGGGGCTGCTAACATTTCAAACCAATCCATCAAAACAACAGTGCAGACATGAGGAACCACGACACTGCGGCGTTTGCTCTGTTTGGGTAAAACTCATTGCTTTTATTGTTTCAGTCGAGCATCAAAGAGGACATGACAGTTTAATATGATGGGTCTGGAATCAGAACTGCGGTGTTATTGAATTAATGGCCTATAGTGCCAGTTTTGTTTGTGATAAATTGGAAATCTTCTATTTATTCATACTGTGTCCAAAAGTTTGTGGACTTCTAATGAATGCCTTCAGCTACTTTACGTTGCACTTATTTCACACACACACACACACACAGCTTGTCCACAGTCCCTGTAGAGAAGTACTTCCAATAGAATAAGACTCGCTGGAACAGATAAACATGAGCCTATTGGTACCATGCTGCCTAATGACAGGCATGGACTAGAGGGGTTTAAAGCCCTCCGGCATTGAGCTGTGGAGCAGTAGAACTAACTGTGCTCTCTGGAGTGATGGATGGTGCTCCAGCCAATGCTTTTGGGATGAGGTAGGGTGGATCATTCAACATCCTGACCTCACTAATGCTCTTGTTGTTGAATGCTCACAGCAATGGTTCAAACTCTAGTAGAAAGCCTTCTTCCCTGGACAGCAGAGACAGTAGAAGCAACAGTGAATGAGTACTTTTGTCCATATAGTCCATGTAGTGACTTACCTTTATACCTTTGAATTAGCATTGATATTTTGGAGTTGTTTTGCCCTTTATAAATACAATATAATAAATAAATATACATGAATTATTATTAACATGTGCACTATTACTTTTTTACTGCAGTTATTATTATTAATATTATTATTAGCATCATCATTATAGTGGTGAGAATGGAATAAAACACAAGGACGTGTCTTAAAGATGCTGGAAACCTGCTGAAAACCCACTTCCAGCATCCAGGGCGTCCTTAGGCCCAACTTACTCAAATCACGGCCCTTAAAAGTCCATTTTAACCTGGATTGCTGAGCAGAACTACAGGACACGCCACATAAATTTGCAACAGGCACTACACTTCCCATAATTGGCAATATTTAAAAGAAAGTCAGCCATGAAACAGACAAGCTACAGCAAAGACATGCATTAAACTAGCAAAGCCTACAGTTACGTTAGCTTAGCATAGGCTTTCTTATGCTGGCTAAGTTAGTAAAAGGGGCATTAATAACACAGGCTTGCGAAATGAGCAGCGTGCACAACTACAGATTTTAACATGAACTGATCATGCAAAGACAAAGGAAATTATTATAATTATTAATATTAATTTAATGATTATTATTAACTAGTAATATTATTAGGCAAGCAGAGGGGTACATCTGAGCCCTTCTAAATGCTGAGTATGCCCCAGTACAACAAGCAGTCAGGAAATGCCTCTGGAAGAACCCACCCATACTACAGTATGTCAGCATGAGGAGGTCACTTCATCCCTCATCAGCCTTATTTCTCAAACACCCACCATTAGCAGAACACCAGTAGGACTGGATACACCTCTGGAAAGGATTTAAAGGAAGGCGAAAGAAATACTTTACCCAAAAATGGCAAAGCAATCAGCTGGGGGCCAGTTAACCCCACAGAAATCAATCACGCTAACCAGTCTCCAGTTAGACCTTCACTAATCCTCACCATAAATCACTGTTAGCCGTGGCAGAGCTCTGTTTGAAGTGTTTCATTAGAGAGAGCAGTCCAGGTGAGGGTGAGAAACGTGAACAGTGAATCTGCCTGCATCCCGTTCTGAATGTAGCTCACAGGCTTTACTCGGTCTGCCTTTTCCGTTCCCAGCTCGCTCGTGTCTACTGGATGCTTGTTAAAAAAAAAAAAACAAAGACTGATGTGGCTCAGCTGAAAGTTGCTGAGTCCAATTTATGTCAAATCTAGTCATTCAGCAGAGCTTTGTTGCTTGTTCATCCATGAGGTTCCCATTAGGCAGACGTTTTGAGGTTGTTGTTTTTTTTTCAGGAAAACTCACTTTAGAGGAAACGCAGACCAGCGAATCCCCAGCAATGCCACTACTACGCCTCTAAGCTAACCAAGCACTCCATTAGAAACACTACACCAATACTGGGTCTGAGCCTCTCAGAACAGCCTCAATCCTTCTTGTCTTGCATTCCACAAGATGTAGGAATCATTCCTCTTGGACATTCCAGTCCATGTTGACGTGATTTTCCACGTTCCAGATTTTTCAGGAGAACGTTCATGCTCTGAATCTATCCCCTGAAGATCCCTTAAAGAACACAGAACTCGTCATCATCGTTTCATGTTCATGAAACCCGTTTGAGATGGGACTTGGGTGCATCACCATCATGCTGGATCTAGCCATTAGAAGATGGTAAACTGTCATGAAGGGATGCACATGGTCAGCAAGAATACTCAAACAGGCCGTGGTATTCAAGCCATGGCTGATTAGTATTAATGGTGCCTAGAAAGCACTCCACACACCGTTACACCATCTCCATCGGCCTGGACTGTTGACACAAGGCCGGCTGGGTCCAAGGCTAAAGCTGTTGGTACCAAATTCTGACCCTACTAGCTGTGGGCCTCAGCAGAAATTGAGATACATCAGACCAGACTAGGTTTCTTCAGGCTTCAGATGTCCAGTTCTGGTGACCCTGTGCCTCAGCACTGCAGCCTTAGCTTTCTGTTCTTGGCAGACCGAAGTGGAACCCAACGTGGTCGTCTGCTGTTCAGCCATAAGGTTGGATGTGGTGGTGTTGGTCGTTTGGAGATGCTTGGAGATCCTCTGCAGATCTGCTGCTTACTGGACATGTTTTCTTTGTTCCATCTGAACAACTCTAGAGACTGTTGCGCTCAAACCACCCTCATAATGGAGGATGCGGATTGCTGATTACTTGCTGATTAGACAATTGCATGAATGACGAATCAGGAGAAGGCCTAAGCGGACTTGATTCTTGCCCAAATCAAATGGCATGTCCTGTACTATAACTACCTTTACATGTACCACCCCCTGACGGTCAGTGTGCACCATAGCTTCTGGAAATCGATATCATCTCTTGTGCCATCAATCAAGCCCAGCTCTGATGCACAGCTAGAACAGGCTTGCACTTTTAACCTGTAGAACGCAGCCGCAGCAGCATGGAAACCACACTGGCCTAATTATTGTTTATTGCCGGCCTCTACAGGGCAGAAGCCGACATTCTTAATGGAGCTTCCTGAGAGCAGGGCTGGACCACGCTGGCCGTACTTCAGTCCAGCGAAAGCTTTCCTACCAGAGGTCACGGTTGTTGTCATGGTGTTGCGTTTTGTAGGTTTTTTTCTCCTTTCTGTTTATATTTTCTCTAGTGTTGAGACAAACAGCACTTGAGGGTCCCTCCCAGTCTAGTGCCCCCCCCTTTAAAGTATTTTAATGAGAATCAAAAAATGAATCATCCTGTTTTTGTGTTTATAGTCATATTCACAATGCTGAGTTTCCCAGTGACTTTAATGGAGATTACATTTATTACACACCCCTGTTGAATGGATTCCGTTTCTCCTCCACCCTTCCTCAGCCGCTCTTTTAGCAGCCTGGTTCCTGACACCGCCTGGATGTAGCTGAATTTATGATCTCTGTAGATTCCTGATCGCTTGTATTTGGCACAGGACCAATGGCAAATTTCTAGGTTCTAGGCACGACTTAACTCTAATTGCCTAACAACCCACATATTGTGCAATAAAACACACCTGCCCAATTGTGACAATTATAAACGACAATTATTCCCCCGCCCGAGTAGCCCCACCCCCGAGTAGCTCCACCCCCGAGTAGCTCCACCCACAACCTTTTCTAGAGAAAGAGGGCGATTTTCAAATCTGCGTTCTTGTCTGAACTTGTGTTCCTGTGTTGTTGTGAAATGTCATCAGCTTCATCTAGCCAAGTCCGGCCCAAACGCCCGAATGTGTTCTTGTTCTGCCCCTGTTTCACTTTTGTGGGCTTGGCATAGCCAAATATCCCAGAATGCATCACGCACGATGCTGCTGTTCCAATTGCAAAATTACTGGGGGTTTGTGTACCCGTGAGTCAGTACTACCAAGTGCACTAGTCTGAACTTAGAGTACTTTGTATTGAGAATCCCTTGGGGCGAAAGGTGAACTCAAGGTGAAGTAAACGTTAAGCTAGGTAGTGCAAAAACAGGGAGAAAACAGTGGCTCATTAGTATTTAAAGGAACTGGCTGTTCTGAACACGGCTGTTTAGACAGTAAGAAGAGTGCTGTGGTGTTTGATCCAAAATCAGCTGTTGAGTAATTTCATAATAAATGGAGCAACAGAAATGCTCCAGAATTCCCTGGAATAAACCCTTTTTACATTGACTTCCATTGAAAGTTGAGAAGCCATTAAGTTTGAAGCTATGAAGATGAACCTCGCATACATCCCTCCCAACTAGCTGGTGTTCCCTTACCTCCAGCTCATTTGCTCGCTAAACCACAAATCCAGCTGCAGATGGATCCTTGCGATAACTGCACTGAAATGGAGGCGAACAAGAACAGCTTATCTGGTGCGGTCAGTACGTGATAATGCTGACCCTGCAGGAAGAAAGATGCATATAAGGTAAACCGCTCTGCATTTCTACTCCTGTTTTTGATTGTTATAATCATTACACACATATCACATAAAGCAGGGCTTTATTATTCCAAGACAACAAACGTCGAGTCGGATAACGAAGCTGACTAACTCTGGCCTAAAGTGGTTGTGTTTTTGTATGTGGAGGAGGAGGGAAGCCTCATAGTGTTTGAAATAGATTTCCATGGCCTCAGGCCTCACAAGACGCAGCCTTTGCTTTTGTGAAGCAGGAGGGTGATAATTCAGTTAACGCAGTTCTGGCCGTGATGAAGACAACAGTGAGGGTGAACGTCACATTAAGCGCGTGATCTTACCTTTTCACAGCTTCATACGGCGTGAGAAAGTGGTGGGAACATGCTGCTGGATGAAGATCTGATGTTGGGGGTGGAGACATTTCAATGGGACTCAGAGGAACGCAGTCAAAACACTGTTGTTGATCTGTGTGTATGGGAGGCAGACCAAAGCTGGGGAATAAAGTTGAAGGGTGAAGAAAGCTGTTTACATTTCACTACTGTATATTAATGGTGGCAGTATGAAAATATTCCCCGTCCCCATCCCGTACTCCCCCTGTACCTCCCCCTGTACTACTGTATATAAATGGTAGCAGTAGAAAAATATTGCCTCCCCGTACTACTGTATATTAATGGTGGCAGTATGAACCCCCCCCCTACTTTATATTAATGGTAGGAGTATGAAAATACTTGCCCCCCGTACTACTGTATATTAATGGTAGGAGTATAAAAATATTTGCTCCCCCCATACCTCCCCCCGTACTACTGTATATTAATGGTAGGAGTATGAAAATATTTGCCCCCCCCCCCGTACTGCTGTATATTAATGGTAGGAGTATGAAAATATTCCCCGCCCCATCCCGTACTACTGTATATTAATGGTAGGAGTATGAAAATATTCCCCGCCCCATCCCGTACTAATGTATATTAATGGTAGCAGTATGAAAATATCCCCCCCCCCCCCCGTACTGCTGTATATTAATGGTAGCAGTATAAAAAATATTGTCGTCCCCCCCCTCCCTGTACTACTGTATATTAATGGTAGGAGTATGAAAATATTCCCCGCCCCCATCCCGTACTAATGTATATTAATGGTAGCAGTATGAAAATATTTGCTCCCCCCATATCTCCCCCTGTACTACTGTACATTAATGGTTGCAGTATGAAAATATTGCCCCCCCCCCTATACCTCCCCTTGTACTACTGTATATTAATGGTTGCAGTATGAAAACATTTTATTTGAATCCCCATTTTTTTCCTAATGTCTTAAAGCAAGTTAAAGTAACATTTATTCCCAATAATCAGAAACACAAAAAGGCTTGTGCCTATATCCTACTTCAGAGCAGAGATAGCTGATATAGTGGATGCTATAAAACAGGTGCAACGCCAGAACAAGGCATGCAGCCACAAGCACTTCACTCACACGGAACAAAGGACAATTCCTACAGGTGTGAACACTGTAACCAAGTGGGCGTCAAGATTACGCACAAAGAACCAGCATGGCCGCATTGTTCTGACCAAAGAGCAACAACACCTGACTCAACTCACCCAGCAATGACAGTAATCAACCAAGCCTTGAAGCAGCCAAAGAGGGCCTTTTCCCTCAAAGGCTGGAACACTGGGGCCAATCTTCTCCACCCTCTTGCCCAGTGCTTGAATAAGATTGCAGACTATGGATCAAGGAGCCATTTCTAGACACTCCCACTACTGCACGGTGCAGCACTGCCATCTGCTGGCTAATCTGGATCTTTTGGAATTGCAGCACTGGGGCCAGAGGGATGATGGCTATTATTATATGGTTGCATAAGAAGGCATGACATCACTAGGCAAAAGAAAAGCTATATAGAGATGTAAACATGCTTTTTACTAGAGCTGTGCACTGTTTTACAGCGCTCGCTTTGTTTGTTAGAAGATACAATCTGGAGACAGAGCTTATTAGATCATCAGATAGCTTTATATAATGTCTTTGGACTGTTAAATGAGGTTCAGTGGAGAAAAACAATGAAAACAAGGAGGTACCAAGATAGAATTTACAGTGCAGTACTGTAAAAGCACTCCGAAAACCTTTAAAAACTGACCAAAAAAGAAAATCGCTCAAAACACACTTCTAATAGAAGCAGAGGCAGCTGCCCAATGACTGAAGTGTGAAATAAAAAAACATGAAAAAACAAGGTTTTCTGTGCTTTCCTAAACACAGAGAGCTTACTGACCACAGTAATCAACCATTATAGATTACAGCTATGGCAGATTTGATAGAAAGACTCTGGATACGGAAAATACAGAGACAAAAGGCAGCTCAACGCTGGCACTGCTCATAGTGGCACAGTTCAGTACAACACTCTGCTACAGCAGACGAGGCTAAGAGTCTCTCGCTTAGCCTTGATCGCTACGTTTTCTCGGCAGACAACGTGGCTTTTTACGAGAATCCCAAATCTGGGATGCTGCTCCTGAGGCCTTAACACTGAGATTCACTCCACGCAAGGAAAACAAGAGGTGTACGATGTCCGTTCCTTCCGCTCACGTCGAAGTGATCACTCTGATGCCGAAGTACAAACGCAGCTGCTCCAGAAAGATGAAAGTGAGCACAGTGTGTGGGATCAGACGAATCCCGGCTGGAACAAGGCCCTGCAGAGGTTGAGAAGAAAGAGTGGTGAACAGCAAACTTAGAAAGTCAATAAAATACAACACTGTTATTTCTTCTCAAACACTGCAGCAGTACAGGCATGATTTAATCTGTGATAGATGGACAGACCATTCCACATCGGAGGGGTCATACAGAGCAAGAGATGGGCACAGAGGAGCTGCCTGGCCCAATAAACACTTTGAGAAGGTGCGGCGGGCTACTCTGAAACGTGGAAATGGCTTTTCACCTTGTAGAAAGCTTGAGGCCCAAGTGTGGCTGTATCCGTCAGACAATGCATCACCCCCTAGGACGGAAAACAACAGCGTCATATGAATCCACACACGTCAAAACAATGGGCCTCATTCACATTCCAGAATTTTCTTAATTATTTTCTTGAGAAAAGTCCTGAAAAAAAGTCATGGTGTGTTTTTAAAGCACAGAGTTGTTCACAGCTCTGCTCTTATGATGATGGATCCCACTGTCCTTCTAAATTAAACAAATCCCCAAAAAAGAAAACACTGGTGAATGTCAGAATCTCAAAAAAAAAAAAAACTGCATAAGTGGGTTGGAAAAAGAAAATGAGGCCCAATGGGTAGAATCATGCTATGAGCAGCCAGAAGCCAATTGTCACTAGTGCTGTTCTATTCGACTGTACAGTTTTGGGGGAATCTTCAATGGGAATGTCTTGGGAATGGGAATGCCATGGAAAGTTAAAAATGATTTTTTTAAGTAAACAAAGTCATTCAAAATGTGGTCTAAAGTCAAATGCGCCATTCGAGAGAAACTTAAGGGTCAAAATAGTCCACAGTGCTGGTAGGAACCTAACATCTGAAATGTTTCATGATATAAGAAGGGGCCAATATGAATATGTTGCCTGGTGCATTGTTTTATGATAATTTTAAGATAGAAATATACTAGAAACAAATTAGAATAGAGTGGCTCTGCGGTCTATAGTGCCACCACTATGGACCAGGAGTTGTGAGTTTAAATCCCAAGCTTTGCCATCAGTGGCCGGAGACAGAGAGAGCACAACTGGACATCGATCTTGAGTGATGTTGGCCGGCACAAGCGTCTGTCAACTGGCGCAGCGGTCAAAGCGGGCAAAGATTTCACAAATAATTTGACCATTCCAGAGAACACTGCTCCACAGCCTAATGCTGGGGACTTTATACCCCTCTAGCCCACTCCTGGCATTAGGCATGGTGCCAATAGGTTCATGTTTATCTACTCCAGAGAGTCCTATTCTATTGGCAGTATTTCTCTAGGGGACTGGACAAGCTGTATCAGTAATGGGTGCCACGTAAAGTAGCTGAGTGCATTTATTTAAAGGGGTGTCCACAAACATTTGGACATATACCGAAGAAAGTCACAAATTTCCATACCCGGTACTCTCCCTTAGAGTTCATAAGCCGGGTCTTCACCACATCCATCGGCTGGCAGAGGATAGTAGCACAGCCTCCCTGGTGGAGCAAGAGAAAGAAAAGAGCTTTTAAGCAAAATGTTCTGTGATGTATTTTAGCAATTTCCCCAAATAAGCACATATAATCCAGACTGAAATATGTCCATTAGGGAATTACAACCAATAAGAGAGTGTTATTCACCCCAGCATTATCACTGTTGAACTATATAACACACATACTAGGGTCTGACCGATATATTGTTTGGCCCATTAAGCACTGATAATAAAACCATGTTTATAAACGTGTTGCTATATTAAACAACAGCCCAGAACAGTCAACCAATTACAAAGGATGTCCTGATCCATTCCAGGTATAATGAATAGAGTATTGTCTTTCAAGGTTCCAATCAACGGCTCTCAAGCTCCGAAACAACAGCTAACAGATGCCTGCACTGACCAACATCACACCAGGAGTGATGTGGGGAGGAAGTGCCATCAACCCACCCCTGAAAGAGCAAGGCCAGTTGTGCTGACTCTGACTCTTGCTGCCGATGGCAAGCAGCAATAAAGACTACTCCCCGAGATATCTTAAAAAAACTGAGTCAGGCAGGTCTATGGAGTACTATTTCCAATTATGTCCACAATACTATTTGGTTTGGAAATACATCATAATTAATAAAGAAAAGTCAATAAAACAATTGACAGAATTATCAAAAAGAATTAGAGGTCATTCCTACACTGGATTTTACCCATTTTTACTGAATATATATATATATATATATATATATATATATATATATATATATATATATATACACACACATATACATACATACATACACACACACACACAATGTACCATTTCATTAGCAATCAAGATCACTGAGGACCCTCACTGCCCAGCTTACTAGCTTTTTCAGTGTCTCTCTTCTGGTAGAAGATCATTAGGGGTGGGACAGGACAGAAAACCTTAAGTGAAGTCTCGTCTCCCAAAGCCATACATTATTTGCATAACTTTTCCATCTGTACTGAGATTAATTCCATAAGCTTGAAGAGGGCTTCATTCTGCTGTTCATCTACTCAAAACGGATCATTTCGAAGACCTCTCGAAGGTGTCTGGCAGAGAAGATGAAGAGATAACAAGTGTAGGACAGGGCTGACTCACCGCAATAAGGCTGGCGATGAAGTGGGTAGCAATATTGTCAGTCAGGACACCAGTCCCCAGCACGAGCTGCTTGGCTTGGTCATAGCAAGAGAGCTAGACAGAAGAACCACAGGTTCGAAAGTGACTTTGATGTCTGTAAAGATTGTACAATTTGAGTAAACGTTCAGGTATTGACCATACCTGCCCTACACTGACCAGAGCCCCTCTGCTGGATGCCATTGAAGCTCCAGAGAATAGTTTCCTTATTCCTTCTGAAAGAGGAAAAGAAAAAGAAAAAAAAAGACACAGCTGTGGAGCAAGACTGGACTTATTGGATCAGTTTAATACATTTTCAATAAGCACATCGACAGCTGGAAGAAGCTTCCTTGAGCATCACTGTAGATCATTTTGCTGAAGTGAAAGTGGGACAGAACGGTATTCAATTAAATTGCTGAATGGATGAAGTCACTGGTCACATTCCACCTTAATTATATCGATTTTTTACACACTGACCTTCTCGCCAGACACGGAGGACTCCATCTAGAGCGTGGGCATAACTGCAACACAGACAAGATGCTCAGAGAACATGTAAACCAGTGGGTAGCCACAGCATTGCACTGATTGAACACAGTAGTGGTGTAACGGATCACGGACAACCCATGATCTGTACGATTGTCCACGATTGTGGTTCGGGATGCATGTGAACCATGGATTAATTGCCCAGGTTTAACCATAACAGTGTTGAATTCAGTTCTACTGCTGCTGCTGCTGCTGTTACTCATACAGTAATAATCAGTCTGGACGCAGAGCTGAAAAAAGTGAAAGCTCTGACTGAGCTGCTGATGGTCACAGGAACGAAGCGTGTGGAGAAACGGTGCAGTCTGTAAACACTAAGCCACGAGAACCAACGCATTTGCAGCACCATCACTCTGCTGTGTGAGCGGAGAGCAGAGCTATATGAGTGTGAGGAGTGTGAGTCTCATATGCATACGGGCTGAGAGTAAAAAGGAGTACTCAGAACCTCAGACTCAGAACCTCGGACTAAGACTTCACTATTCACTACCCTGCTGCCCACTGCAATGCTGTCCTGCTCTGAATCCTTGCACTGACTCATTCACACCCAACCGCATAGCTCTGCATATGACTCACCTTTCACCTGTATAGACTTTCACATTAACACCAAGCATGTGTCCTACACTTACTCGCATTCTCTTAATTTATGGCTTGATTGATTGATGGGCTCTGATCCAAACTCAACTGAGTTGTGCGATTGGCTACACCAGTAGCACACAGCTGGTTCAGTTAGCAGCAGAATCGCATTGGTCAATGTTAGTCCCATCGGATAATTTAGCACCTTATATTGGCCAATTTGTATCTGACTTTTATGAACAGGTAAGAAAGGAGTCACATCTGATAGCACGACAAGCTTTAAACTATGCTAGTATTTGTTGCCATTCAGAATTAAACTAACAGATTAAACCACAGGATTAAACAAGGGCACCACTGATTTAAAAATATTTTCACGCTGATGTTTTTGACTCATACATACTTTCTTCTGAGCTCTGGTGGCAGCTTCACATCATTCTGCATTCTGCAAGAGGAACAACTAACGTTTACAGAGCAGACAGATTCAGAAATCATACGTTGAAGAAGAACAAGACAAAGAATCATCCCACCTAACGTTCACCATGTCTGCAGGAGTCCCGATGAAGCCCCCTATGAGCCCTGCGGGTACAGAGTTAGACATATATAGTGCTATTAGAGTAATTACTGGGACTGGGGAGACATCACACCCTAGCACAAAAACCAATGTAATAATGTGTCCTATTCTATTGGCAGTACTTTTCTACAGGGACTATACAAGCCGGGAGTGTGTGTGCATTTGCACCTGGCATTAGGCATGGTGCCAATAGGTTCATGTATATCTACTCCAGAGAGTCATATTCTATTGGCAGCGCTGCTCTATGGGATTAGACAAGCTGTGTGTGTTTAAAGTACTGTGTACTTAAAGTAGCTGAGTGCATTCATTAGAAGGGGTGTCCACAAACATTTGGACATAGTGTGCAATAATAAAAGATAACTACAGGCTATCACTTTGGTTAGTGGTTGGTGTAGCGCAACAGATAACCCCACTACCTGCCAGTGAGCTTTTACACCATATGGGGGCGGGGGGGGGGGATTACCTCTGTAATACTAGTAACCTTGTAAGTTGCTCTGGATAAGAGCATCAGCTAAATGCCATGAATGTAAATGTAAAATGTTATGACCTTAACAATGGCATTGCCCCCAAATTGTTATGTATAGGAGCTTCGTGCTGTGCAGTTCCTCAGGGTGTTTACCTCCAAACGAAGCCAGTAAGACTTTCTGGTAAAAGGGCATGGGTCCGTGGTTCCTTTCTGCCACCATGTCTCTCACCGTCTCATAAATGGCAAAACGGGTCATCGAGTACGTCAGCTGGAGAACCAAGACAGAACATAGCCCTCAATAAAAGACCACAGTGAGGGTCCACACTGACCTGCTGATTCATTTTAAAACCATAAGCATGTTTAACTTAGATACCAGATGGGTAAGATGATGGAGCCCTGTGAGAAACCACACAGTGGAACCCAGTGCCATACAGCCCAGTGCCACAGAATATTTAGATAAAACAGTCCTGGCCCTGGTGATCCATCACCCTGCCGAGTTAAGCACCTGAATGGTAGATCTGGGTGTGTTGGGATCTGAACCCTCCAGGGTGGTAGATCTCCAGGACCAGTTCTAAGCTTAAGGTAGTCCTGCCTGGTGGGTGACCATGTGCAGACAGTGGCAGGACAGGAAACCAACAGTGTAGACCAGTTAGTGACCTACAGAATCTCAGTTACAGCTTTACCCCAGACCTGGAACCTTGGTCTGAACCTAAATACAGCCTGAGAACTTTGTCAGAGCCTGATCCAACCCTCATCACCCTCAGGACTCAAAGTTCTGAGACCAAACCAGACATGAATTCTACAAAGTTTGGTCTGTTTTGAGTCACTTACTCAAGTTCCTCACGGTCCTTTCTGAAGCTGACTCAAGCCACCCAATCAATCATCACCCAAAGTGCCTGTAAAATTTCCAGACCCACTCTTACACCTCAAAGACGTAGCGTTCACTCAGTAGGGAGCTAACCTGTCGGCACATGGAGGCGCTGAGGCCGCTGTAGAGAGCAAGCACGCCGTCGCTTCGCACCACTCGCAGAGCCATGCCCATCATCCTCATCTTTACCTCCTGCTGAGTCTGCAAATGAACCTACAGAAGGAGAGAGAGGCTTTCAGACACCCAGTGGGACAAACTCAGCAAGATATTTCAAACTGAGCCATGACTGATCTGAGATCCTCAGAGCTTGACATAAAGTCACTAACAGTAAAAGAGCTGCATCTAAGCAAACTACAGCTGTGCCACAATTCCATGATAAATGGACCAATAGAAACACTGTTTATGTAGATTATACAGAACTGCAATGTAAACATGTCCTACAGTATGACATCAAAATTCAGAAAAACATCTTAATCATCATCTTATTAATACAGTGTTTTTTATGTAATCTGAAATGATGAATACCACTATGGTTCCTCCATGACTTTGAATTTGAATGACTTGAATATTTTGAGAAATTATGATATCTTCCCTAATCCAACACTATTTTGATAACAAAAAATATATATTATAATATTTTGTTTAAATATTATGTATATTATGTAGTTAATTTGTGTTTTTTCTTATTTTATTTAAACAAATAATTCAACAATAATAAAAAAACAGCTTATTAGGCACTGCTCCTAGAAATGTCAACACACTATATGGACAAAAGTATCTGGACATCTGCTCATTGTCCACTATTGTTGGAGTGACTGTCTCTACTGTCCAGAAGAAGGCTTGCTACTAGATTTTGGAGGTGCTCTGCTGTGAGGATTTGACTGCATTCAGCAAAGTACTGGATGGAGCACCACCATCCATCATTCCAGAGAACACAGTTCCTCCACTGCTCCACAGCTCAATACTGTCAAGAGGGGCTTTCTACCCCTGTACGACTCCACACCTGGCTAATATTAGGGTATTGTGCCAATAGGCTGATGTTTCTCAGCTCCAGAAAGTCTACTATTCTACTGGCAGCACTTCTCTTCAGGGATTAGACAAGTGTCAGCAGTGGATGCAGCTTATAGTAGCTGAATGCATTTATTAGAAGGGGTGTCCACAAATTTGACAGATTTTACGCTCATTCACTGATGCGCACTTTCCAGACGGTCCCTTGGTCACACTGCTGGGTTGATCTGCGCGTCTCAGCGTTTATAGCTTTAAAGAAAATTGACCCCAGTATAACTTCCTCCTTCTTAATGACCTTATGAGAATAGACCCTTCATCCACTGCCTAATACAAACCTTCCACAGCCACCAGACTCAGACAGCGAGTTCAAGTGTACGCTCATCCTCGCTATTCACAGAGGCCTGTTACGCAAAACTACCAGCGAGCGTGCAGGCAGTGCAGGTCTCTGCAGCTAAGTCCCTTTCCATCAACTCTAGCTAGCTACCTTTATCAGGTCCAGAGGGTGGGTGCAGCAGGCGGCGGCACACGAAGCAAGACCACCGAAGTACCAGCGAGAGATCCGCTTCTCGGTCATGACTTCAAAGCCCATTTGTCCCCTGAGAGCCTGTCTGCTCCCCCCTCAGGCTGAATGTCCTCTGCTCTTTTCCCTCAGCACAGGCCTCGGCCTCAGCCATGCAGGCACGCGCCTCAAGTCCCCACCTAATCCTTCCCCCCTTCCTCCTCCTCCTCCTCCTGCGTTTCTAATCCAACACTGTTTCCACCGCACTACGATGGCCGCAGTCTCAGAGGTCAGTCTGTGGAGGAAGGACCCTGTGCTGGGCTCCTCGTGTGGAGGAACCGCTACAGCTGCTGCTGAGACTTCAAGTGGCGCACACGTGCCAAAGGGATCAGATAGCCAGAGACATTGTGGCTTAGGGGAGACAGGGGTGGGAGGGGTGGGAGGGGTAGTCAGGATCTTCGAGGGTCCTCTATGTGCTTGTTGAAAAGGGTTCTTCAAACAGGGGTGGGTAGTAAGTAGAAGTAAAGCTCATAATCAATGGACCAGTAGAAATAGAAATAATAATATAGAATTATTAACTAGTGATATTAATAGACAAGCAGAGGGTACAGCTGTGCCCCTCTAATTTCTGTGTGCGCACCAGTACAAGGAATGCCCCTGGCCTACTGTACAGTGGTTACAGGTGGTGGGTCTGAATCCTCCACCCATCCGGCTGAAGGTTTTTTTAGTTAGTTAGTAAGTAAGATTACTACAGAAATGATTTCAACAAATAGCCAAAAGGCACCCGTATACCTAAATATAATTTAATTTGGGCTTTTATTAATGTCTACAAAGGAGTTCCAGGAGTCTGGTTTCAAAGATACAGGAGCTTCCCAATACATACATGATCCATTAATCCCAGAGGAAAGACTGGGATTTCGTCTGTAGATGGACAGTCTCTACATCACAGATAATTATTACGAGAATTTAATTAGAAAAGTTAGACTAGTTTTTTTTACACTCCCAAAAGAAGAGCTCTGGTGGAGCCGTCATGCTCTAAAATGAATGAAATTAAAATCAAAACATTGAAAGTAAGGAAGGTGCTTCCTCCTCTTGTGAAGTCGACATTTTGGAGATATGAGTTTTTTTTGTTATTGGATTTTTGTTTTGCCAATTAATAACCAATCTTGGATTCAGTGTTTTCATGACTGCAGCCTGCAGCAGTTTAGCTCCGCCCACTCATTCCACTGAAGTTATAAACAGTGTTTCAGCTAAAACTTATTTTTAATGAGGCAGCCAGTCAAAACAGAGCTCATTTACATATTGTCACTGTCTAGTTGAATAATAAGAAAAATTACCTTTGACATTTTTCAGTTTTATATAACCGTCTTTACTCATTTTAATGACGCCCCCCAAAATTGGCATAAACCCAACCCCTTTTGAGAAAGCCTTTCGGTGCTAAACACAATGGCTCATATTGAAGAATATGAAGTGAGGCTGGAAAGGCTAGAAGCTGCCGCTAGGCCATACAAGCCAAGCACCAGCCAGTTGCTACGCCCGGCCAGACATCGCAAGCTAGCCTGCCGCTCACAATGGCCCGAGGTACAACACTGCCGAGGTACCCCACTGCTGAGGGCCTGCATCTTGGTTCACGGGGGTTGTTTTTGGTACAACCATGCGATGGACTGCCACCCTGTCCACAGCCTCTTCCATGCTAAGGGCTCTTTTGGCTACATTAGCCCATCGTAAATGGGCTCCTTAACAATCCCAGGTGGCCTGTGGTCAGTGGTATAAATCAAGCCACAACAGTCCTTAGATATCCACCAGGCTTGTTTTATTTATTTTACGGGGGCGAGCAGGGTGGTGGGTATGAATGTCTCCAGCTGATACCTTCAGCTCTGCTCAGTGCCAAGAGCTGTCCTCGGCCGGTTTCCGGGTGGAAGCTCGGCCTGGGTCTACGTGTAGTAGCCAGCTATTCCTGACCTCAGCAGAAGTTGTGAATGGACCAGCAGTGACAAAATATGACCGTACGTGTCATTACCATCGTTATCAGGGCTGTGAAGCGACTGTGTGGACTGTGCACAGCTGACACACACACATATACACACACACACACATGCACAGGACCAACTTGGCCTGCACACACAGTAGGTCACAGGTCAATGGTTTCTAAATTCACATGAAGGGCTGCCATAGTGTGACCGTACAACTCTGGGCAATGAGTCAAACTGAATGAGTCACGATGTACCAAAAAACCAACATTCATGTAAACAACAGTTTATCAAGGGCACCAACGTCTCAGAGGTATCACCACCACCACCACCTCTACACGAGTGGGGTGGCAGTCCGGCTGTAGATACCGCAGGCAGTCAGCCGTGTCCTGACGTGACCTGCCTCTCAGCTCTATGCAGAGATGCCAGATTGCTGTAAGAAAGGTCAAGTTTGGTCTCAGCCTTAGGGGAAGGGTTGATTCATGCTACTTAAAGTGGAATTGATTCCATCAGGATTTTATATTGAGGTTTTGGAGTGGACAAAAAGGGAGTAACAGCCTCCTGCAGGGGTGTCAGTAGTCCCAGTTTACTGGAGGACGTGCCCTAGTACAGTGTCGCTGTGCCCCACTAAAATAACGGCGTTAAAAAGTCCATTTTACCTGGATTGCTGAGCAGAACTACAAGACACCACGCTAATTCTCTACAGGCACTACATTTCCCATAATGCCCCAGCGTCTTAGCAAACGCGTGCGCAGCTAACACCTTCCGGAAGTAATAGACGTTTATAAATGTTTAAGTTTATTATATTAATATAATATAATACTATCATATTATACTAATAAATACATATTAGACCACTGAAGCAAATGCATTAGCTTATTAAACTAGCATAGGCTTCAGTTACGTTAGCATAGGCTTTATTTATGCTAGCTGCTAAAAGGGGCACTGATGACTAGACTTACCTAAAAAAATGTTTAAATAATTTATAATGCCCGTTTTAACTAGCTGAAACAACTTAAAATGCAAAAACAAAATCACAATTTAACATTTTTTTTTTTTTTTTTTTTTTTTTTTTGCTACAAAGGAAATATTCCATGCATGTGAGAGGCAGTAATATCAATAATATCATAATATTATAATAATAACTAATATTATGCTATTATTATCATTACTATTATTAACTAGTGATATCATTAGGCAAGCAGAGGGTACAGCTGTGCCCCACTAATTTCTGTGTGCGCCCCAGTATAAGGTATAATAACCCTGGCCTACTGTACAGTGGTTACAGGTGGTGGGTCTGAATCCTCCACCCATCTGGCTGAAGGTTTTTTAGTTAGCTAAGTAAGATTACTACAGAAATTATTTCAACAAATAGCCAAATGGCACCCGTATACCTAAATATAATTTAATTTGGGCTTTTATTAATGTCTACAAACTGAAGGGTTCCAGGAGCTTCCAAATAACTAAAAGATACTCTTATACATATGGAAAGTGACCCATCAATCCCGGATGAAGACTGGGATTTCGTCTGTAGATGGACAGTCTCTACATCACATTAAGATAATTATTAAGAGAATTTAATTAGAAATGTTAGGTTAGTTTTGTTTGTTTTTACACTCCCAAAAGAAGAGCTCTGGTGCATAAAGGAAGCCGTCGGGGACAGTGCAGTACTCAGATGAATGGCCCCCCATGTTCATATTGTCGTTGTCCAATGAAAAACATGTATCTCCAAAATTGTGACTTTACAAGAGAAGGTAAAAATGGTCTTCATTTTGAATGGAAGTCAATGTAGGTAATTTAGAGCATTTCTACTGGTCAGTTCATTCAGAATTATTTGCACAGTACACAGAAGCAGCTACAGGGTTCAAACCAAGGAGAAAAATAAAAACGGACAGAAATGGAGATGCATGGTTTTCATTGGACCGCAGCAATATTTTTGGGGGATGTTTATTGCAGTGTTTTTCTGGCCGGAGGTTGAAGATGCTATGAGGGACTTGATTGGAATGAAGTTTTAACTTGATTCATGATTCTTTTCTTTTGGAAAGGTGCTTCAGTTATTAGTGGAAAATGCAAAATACTAGGGAGGGAAATTTTGACAAAATCCTAACCCTGGATCCTAACCTTATTAGTGAAACTAGAACAGGTAAATAACCGGCTGTGTATGAGGTGTATGTGAAATATTCTGTGTATATTTAAAGGGTGTAAATCCTCAAGCTTGTAAAATGTCATTGTAAGAAAGTAGATACTGTATTGGATCTGCTAGACAGCCTTTGTTTTTAGATGAGTTTGCTCATATTTGTTTTATCCCGCTGTAGTTTTCTGGAGGGATTTGTAAAATGTGTAGAGGAAAAAATATATGTGAATATATAAGTATAAGTAAAGTGAATATATAATTATATAAGTAATATCAGTAAATTATTAAGATATAAACAAACTAATTCAGAGAGGTTTGGTGCAAAATTCAGTTTTGTTCACAGTGGTTGTGAACTGACCAATATTTGGACATTTGAAGTGATTACTACACTAAATAGTATAATTTTAATTTGGCCTAAAACCTTCTTTTAAGGCCGTTCATGCTGAAGCCCCGGCAAAACACTGGGCATTGTAGTGGGAAATACATCAAATATATTTACCACTATTTCACTGTTTTTAACATTACATATGAAACTCACAAGAAATATGGTATGTAGGTGTACTGCTTATTTTGGATGGTAAATAAATGGCTATATTTCACTTCACATTATAATCACTGAAGCATTATGAACTGTGAAAAGTACATGAAATTCCCTTCATCATGTATTTGTAGTTTGCTCTAGCGGATGTCAGTCTGGGCCTTTATCCAAGTACACTCACAGCAGTGTAGTCCATTAAATTACATGTGTGTGTTGACCACTTGAGGGCGATATAGCCAGGTTTGGAACAGCAAAAGCATCATTTATTGTCATAAATATGGACTTCTTTTAACAAAATGAATGAATATTGACTGAAAACATTTATAAATGTGTATTTATTTTTAATTAACATTTCTTCTTGCTCTGTCTTTTAATAAAGTTTATTGTTCACACTATTTTGAGTAAATGGTTTGTTTATTATTATTAGACTACATTATTCATCATTTTTAGGCAGCTTTGCCACAATAACTTGCCTGGAAAGCATTAAAGCAATCAGGCAACCCTGTTTGGTTTGCTTTAATAAAACATGAATATTAATTTTACTTGGCAGTGCTTCTGCCCTGAAGGACAAAAATAATAGTCAGGAGACAGGCTTAACTCCTTTGAATGTATTTTTAGAAGAATTCAGGGGCAGTTTTACACAAAGACTCTCATGAGGGCCCATTCAACGTAAAATATTAAATGGCAAACTAAACAGTGGTCATTTTTAATGTGCATGAACCCAGTATAAACATGCTGGGGATATCTGCCCGATACTGGTATATAACTTAGAGACCTCAATCGAACAACAACCTCCTTACAATAGTACACACTTTGTTGTCGATGTTGGCGATTAGTTCTCTCTGGTTCATATGAGGACACCATGTTGCACTGTATTATATGACATTTATTGGCAACCACGTCTCCACGTCCAGAACACACGTGTCCCCACGGCCTATAAAACAGACACAGACGTACAGGCAGTGCGCCATCTGAGCTGCCCAGGCTGGCACATCTGCAACTCTATATGCTTACAGGTATCAGGCAGAGAGACAAAACTGAGGACTGGGCGGAGAGAGTGCGCGCAGGCCCGGTACCTGCCAGAGTCCAGTCCGTGAGTTCTCACACCCAGACAGTCGCCGGTGGATCACATGATAATGTTTAAAGGCATTATTTGTTTTCTGAAAACTCCATCACTTTTTTTTTTATTATAAAAAAAACAACAAAAAAAGAAGACAGTAATGAGGACGTTGAAAGCAGGTGCAGGCTCTACTCCAGAACCACAGTGCCACCTGCTGCTTCCAGCGCTGTTTTCAGCTTTTCCGCCTCTTCTTTAGAAACGTTTGCCCGGAGCTCCTGGGGCAAGGATTCAACCAGCTTCTTGGCCTTTCGGTAAAAGAAATGAGGGAAAATTGATCAGTTAAAAATAAATAAATAAATAAATAAAACAACTTCTACAATTGCTTCTACCTTTAACGCAATAATGAAATATAATTCAAATTGAGATTTAATGGACATGTGCACAGCAGAAACAAATCAGTTACACTGTACAATGAAATTCTTACTATGCAATTCATCTATTTACCAACATATTATAAATATCAATACAAAAAGAGAGAAACAGAATGAATATATATATATATATATATATACACACACACACACACACACACACACACACACTAAGTAAAAGAAAAACATTAAGAAAGTTGAAGAGTACAGTATTGATGCGTATGCAAGTTGTGCGAGTACAGTTGCATGTGTATGTGTGAAGTGCATTGTAAAACAGTAGCAGCGATACATGTAGTGGGCTTATATGACTGCTTGTGTCATATAAGCCAAAGTCTCACTGTCCTGGACTTTAAATATCTATTCTACACAGACTAATTATTGAATTTAGGTGGGTCGGCCATTCCCATTGCTAACAGGTGTATAAATTAAAATCACACAGCCACGCAATCTCAGTAGACCAACACTGGCCGCACCATCAGATGGATAGATACTGGATGGCTCAGTGTCTTAAAAAGATGACATTGCATCCACTTTTCAAAAATATTAACACTTGTGGCCTAAAGAAAATTTGTGACAGACTAGCAAGCGTTTACTTCACCTTGAGTTCATATCTCTCTTTTGCTACATACACACAAATGCTTGCTTTCTCTTTCCCAGCCGAAATTTGCTGTAACCGCATTACTGTCCTTAGGTTTTCACACACAATGCTGGCCGATCAATATATTAAAAGCACCCAAAAAAAATACATAAATAAATAAAACATACTGCATGACAATTTTGACCATTTTAGTGAAGGTAGTGGGTGAAGCTACTCAGACAGGGAGCAGTATAATTCTAATGACCGTAATGTGACGAAGGAAGCCAAGCCAAATCTGAACAATGTTTTGAACGCTCTGTTTTTTTAAACCTAAGCAGCTCGACAAATTAACAAACTGGGTTGTCTTATTTTACAGGGTAAGCAGGTAGGCACTCCAGATACCCATACGTATGTCCACAAGGAGTGAAAGTGAGTTTTTCATACCACGTCCCCTTTGAATGTGGAGCCGCCATAGGACACCACATACTGGGCGGCCCAGTGGCAACGGAAGAGTTTGACGGAGGAGGAATAATGGGTTGTTTTTTTGAGGGTTTGAGCTCAGTCCCTTAATTCCAGTGAAGGGTAATGTTAATATTAACGCTACAACACACACAGACAGTTCACACACTCATTTATCCAAATCTGTGGAAACATGACTGTACCCTGTGCAAAGCGAGACCCATAAAGACATTTTTTTTTTTGATTGAGAAGTTAGGGTTAAAAGGAACTTCAGTGGTCAGCACATAGCCCTGACTGGAGAGCTCTCTCAGAAGCATATGGGCCTTTACAGCCACAAAATGGGGGCCAACTCCACAAGGTTGTGGAATGGGACGTCCGACAGGCGTGTATAGGCGTGACTAGGTATGACAGTCAGTTGTCTAAATATAGTGGACTCTAAAGTTAGTCAACAATGCAGTTAAATATTTCTCAAGTGGTCTACAGCAGTAAGTCCTAACCTTGGCCGTGGAGGCCCTGCTCCCAGTACACCTGATTCACCTGAGTTGAGGGTGGTGTACTAATGCAGGAAACCACTAAAATATGGTCTCCCAATAGCCAGGGTTGGGAATCACTGGTCTAAGGGTAATTAGAACACTTGCAATATTCTCAGAAAAGACATACTGTGCAAAAACTGACTGATTTTCCACTGTATAAAAATCTGTATCCCATGGACATGGATAATTTAGCCTAATTTAGCAGCAGACAAACAGGATGGCGGAATTCTCCCTGTGCAAGAGTCTCACCTGTACTAGATTCAAGCCCTGCATGCAGTTCTTCACTTCCTTAATCAGTTTGACTTTATCCTCCGCCTTTAACTCTGTCAGCTTCACTGTGAAATGAGTTTTCTCCTTTTTCACTGGGGCGGCATCATCATCATCTGCCTAAAAGAGCAAATCCACAACCATTACCATGAACTCCAGACATTCACACCATCAACACCCAACAAAATCTCACACAACAGCCCAGCCAACTCTTACCGAAGCTGCTGCTGCCACCGATGGCGCTGCAGCCATTGCTCCCATGGGCATCATTCCTACATCCTGAATGTTGAGAGTTTTCTGAGGAGAACCAAACACAAACAGAAATCAGTGACGTCGGCTCTAGTGTGAGCAGACATCACACAGAGCGCACTTGAATTCCTCGTGGGCGGTACCTTCAGCAGCTCATTGAGGTCAGACACCTCTAAAAGGTTCAGACTGGCTATGTCATTGACCAGTTGTTGGACTTTGGGCGAGTACTGTTTGGGGGCTCCATCAAAAGGGGGTGCGGCGATGGCATCGGTCCGACTGGCAGGGCTGGTCCTCAGTGTTCTCAGGGCACACAGGGCCGATGCTGGGAGATGATGACTGTGGATAAAACCAATTTACACATAAACCACTAATACCTGTTAGCACATAAACACGTCATCAGCACGGGGTAGTAGGGCACAATACACTGGGTGTTAGCTATCACAATGCAGGCTTTTGCGATACTGAGATCACTTATGACAGAAGTCTACAATATTAGGCATATTATTTATATTTATATATATATCTGAAACTGATGTGAAATAAGACAAAAATGTAGTTTTGAGCACAAAGAACTGAATGTGTGCTCTTGTACAGGTTCACACACCTTGTATACACTTTTGGCAAGCATTTAAACCTGAGATCACACCGTAACAGCCATAACTGTTTATACTAGTTATTCAGGATCTCTGTAAGAAAATTCTCATTTCAGATTTTTTGAGTAATATCATAGCTACAGATTAACAAAGCCATTCTGACCGATAATGTCAGGATGACATACCCTTAATGTAATTTTGACTAGTCTTGTGTTATCATAAATTTACATACACACACACACACACGTGTGTGTGTGTATGTGTATATACAAATTACATTTTTACTAGTTTTAAAAATTATTTAGTTATGGGATTAAGTCCTAGTTATGGATATCTACAATTACTGCAGTAGAGGTGAATAAGTGAATTATAGATATATCTGTAAGTGGAGTTTTTACTAGTATAAGTTAATTATAGATATATCTGTAAGTGGAGTTTTTACTAGTACAAGTTAATTATAGATATCTCTGTAAGTGGAGTTTTTACTAGTACAAGTTAATTATAGATATATATATATATTATAGATATATCCGTAAGAGGAGTTTTTACTAGTACAAGTTAATTATAGATATATATATATATATATATATATATATATATATATATATATATATATATATATATATTATAGATATATCCGTAAGAGGAGTTTTTACTAGTACAAGTTAATTATATATATATATATATATATATATATTATAGATATATCCGTAAGAGGAGTTTTTACTAGTACAAGTTAATTATAGATATCTCTGTAAGTGGAGTTTTTACTAGTATAAGTTAATTATAGATATCTCTGTAAGTGGAGTTTTTACTAGTACAAGTTAATTATAGATATCTCTGTAAGTGGAGTTTTTACTAGTACAAGTTAATTATAGATATCTCTGTAAGTGGAGTTTTTACTAGTATAAGTTAATTATATATATATCCGTAAGTGGAGTTTTTACTAGTACAAGATAATTATATATATATCTCTAAGTGGAGTTTTTACTAGTACAAGTTAATTATAGATATATATATATATTATAGATATATCCGTAAGTGGAGTTTTTACTAGTACAAGTTAATTATAGATATCTCTGTAAGTGGAGTTTTTACTAGTACAAGTTAATTATAGATATCTCTGTAAGTGGAGTTTTTACTAGTACAAGTTAATTATAGATATATATATATATATTATAGATATATCCGTAAGTGGAGTTTTTACTAGTACAAGTTAATTATAGATATCTCTGTAAGTGGAGTTTTTACTAGTACAAGTTAATTATAGATATCTCTGTAAGTGGAGTTTTTACTAGTACAAGTTAATTATAGATATCTCTGTAAGTGGAGTTTTTACTAGTACAAGTTAATTATAGATATCTCTGTAAGTGGAGTTTTTACTAGTACAAGTTAATTATAGATATCTCTGTAAGTGGAGTTTTTACTAGTACAAGTTAATTATAGATATCTCTGTAAGTGGAGTTTTTACTAGTACAAGTTAATTATAGATATCTCTGTAAGTGGAGTTTTTACTAGTATAGATATCTATGACTTATGGATATTATTGATGACCTACATGCTTCATACAAGTCAATAATAACAAAAGAGCAGTCAGAAGGACATGTGGTCCTGGCTGTAGGACTAGTCAGAAAAGCTTTAGAGATTTGTAGATTTCAGAGTTCTGGTTCTGGTTTGTGTCACTGATCAGATTTCAGGCTAAATCCACACTCCCCTGATTCCATCTAAGCATTATTGACATTTCCCTTTTCCATCCAGGACAACAAAACCTGGGGGTCTCCCCAAGTGTGCGCTCAGACAAGCCTCTGACAGCTGATCCAGACACCTGAACCCCACCAGAAGCCTGAACCCCACTCAAACCCAACAGAAGCGCGGACGCTTGACCTTGGTTCCGCAGCATCTCTCCCGTTCTTACGCAAGTTACCGAAGCCTGAACCCCACCGAACCCCACCAGGAGCCTGAACCCCACCGAACCCCACCAGGAGCCTGAACCCCACCAGGAGCCTGAACCCCACTCGAACCCACCAGAAGCCTGAACCCCACTCGAACCCACCAGGAGCCTGAACCCCACTCGAACCCACCAGGAGCCTGAACCCCACCAGGAGCCTGAACCCCACCAGGAGCCTGAACCCCACCAGGAGCCTGAACCCCACTCGAACCCACAAGAAGCCTGAACCCCACCAGGAGCCTGAACCCCACCAGGAGCCTGAACCCCACCAGGAGCCTGAACCCCACTCGAACCCACAAGAAGCCTGAACCCCACCAGGAGCCTGAACCCCACCCATACCCACCAGGAGCCTGAACCCCACCAGGAGCCTGAACCCCACCAGGAGCCTGAACCCCACTCAAACCCACCAGGAGCCTGAACCCCACTCAAACCCACCAGGAGCCTGAACCCCGCCCAAACCCACCAGGAGCCTGAACCCCACTCAAACCCACCAGGAGCCTGAACCCCACTCAAACCCACCAGGAGCCTGAACCCCACCAGGAGCCTGAACCCCACCAGGAGCCTGAACCCCACCAGAAGCCTGAACCTCACTGAAACCCAGCAGAAGCGCGGACGCTTGACCTTGGTGCCGCAGCATCTCTCCCGTTCTTACGCAAGTTACCGAGGCCTGGAAGCTCTGCGGTCTCTGCTGAAGCACAGAGGGGACAGAGGGGACAGGGAGCCCACACACACTTCCACTCCCGCCAGCAGCAGCAGCAGCTTTAACACGGTCTCAGGCAGGACCTGAAAACTAAACCGACCCTCAGCTGAACATGAGGTCTGTTATGGAAACGGAGGGGGAGAGGGGCCCGGCTACAGCCCGAGGCGGACTAACACAGACAGACCCCTGTACTGAGTCTGCACGAAAAGCACGTGCGCTGCAGAGCGAGGTGGTCCTTACGACCTGCTCACAGCTAGCGAGGGTGAAATGGCCATGATAACCGGGTCTGAAACGGAGCTCTTGCCCTTGAATCCCCCCTCCAATGCGGCTTCAGCCACCGGTACTCCGCTCACCCGTGCGCCTGAGCGACGACCCGCAGCGTCGTCCGGATGCAGTGCAGCGTGCAGTACATGTCCGCAAAAACAACTAGTCCTCTGCGTTATTCGGCTCCTTCTGTGGTCAGATCGCTCCTGCTGCTCCTGCTGCTCCTGCCTCCAAACCCCGGCTCCCTCTCGTTCAAAAGCACATGGCGTCCTCCTCTCCCTTTCCCTGACCTACCCACAATGCATTTCAGGGGACGTGGTTGCCAGATTCATTTTCACCCACTCCGCTCCACGCTCATGTCCGCTGCAGTCCTCTAACACACTGAATTTCACGGTGGTGTGTGGATTAACGAGCCAGCTAAACTGTGTATTTATAGATTGTATGTACATGTGACCTTGTAAATCTGCGTATCTGCGGAGTTTTCTATTAGCCGTGACTATAATGAACTTAGGAGAGGAAGGGGGATTTGTGCCCAACGTGGCAACCGAGCCGTGTTCTTTCTGTCTCCCCAGCACAAAACTTTATTGACTATCTATCAGTCAGTCACACTCTCACTACAACATCATTTAGTCTCGATTTAGCTTAAAAGCCAAGCTTTCACATCAATAACTAACAACAAACTGCACAGTAAAAATTCTAATAATTTTCTAATATTTAAAAAAAATTAAAATTCAGCTTTTACTGGTGGAAATTGTATTTTTTGCATATAATAAAGACATATTCTCACCTAATAACTCCCTGCCTTTTCTCAGTTTATTTTAAATAGAGGAAAAAACGTGTTAATTTAATTTAAAAATTAAAAAAATATATATTATATATAAATATATATATGAACATGTATATATTTATATTAATATATACATATTTATGATATATATAAAGTAAAAATAAAAAGAAACTAAAAATAAATAAATAAAAGGAAAATATCTAAAATGTTCACTAATACACAGATACATAGAGCTATGCGAAAAAATTAGGACACTCCATGAAAATATTAAAAAATAAATGTTTTTTTAACACATTATTTACACATATAGGCCTTTCTAAATATCTTCATTTAAACAGAAGTGATAGGTAGAGCTATTTTTAACTTAAAATAGGTGGGGACAGCTTTCTCCTGGTTGATGTCAGAGACTGGTAGACAGTTATAAGACATTAATTAGTAATAATTTACTTAATCTAAAGGTATTACCAGCTATTAGTGAATACAGTGTCCTGCTTTATAATTTCCTGCTCAATATTTTTTTAAAATTAATAATTACATTTAACTTTTTTTGTTAATTTGATGACTCTGTGTTGGCATAATTTTTGCCCAAATGTATTCTGTTAACAAATGTAATCAGTAAAAAATATATATATATATATTTTTGTAGATTTAAAAGTATAACATGTTTTTCCTAAATATGGCAGGAGAAACACCCCACCTTTATTTACACCCCCCCCCCCCCCCCCCCCTTTATTGAACACACATCAGAGTCAATTACAGCCCCCCAAGACCACTCCTAACTACTCCTAAATATTCTAAAAGCCTTGGGTATCCCTCTCAGACCTGACAATTACCCTCATCTGTTGACCATGTTGTTAAGAGGGAGGAGGCCTCGAGAAGCTTCTTAAGCAGTAATCTCCTCTATTCCATCTGCCACCGGTAGTCCACAATGCCTCGGCTATGTTCTGGCTGCACCTGGGCTTGAATGAAGCACGCAGTGGAGAGCAGTGAGTGTCAGAGTTTCTTCTGAGAAGTAAGAAGAACTGTAATCTATTAGTTAACCAGAGTAACTGTACCAAATATAATATCCATGTTATATAAGAATCCTATAGAAGTTGTATTGTTGTATTATGGTAGTTTTGTTCCCATTAAGGCTATAAGCAGTGGTTTTATAAGGGTTCCCCTGGTGTGTGTAGATCATGCTGGTGTCCCCTGCAGCCGAGCGCAGCCAGGCCTCTCTGCTCTCAGTGCTGCAGGCCGTGCTGGAGGACCAGGCCCAGAGGAAGCTGTTCGGCCTTGAGCTGGGCTCAGGTACAGGACAGCACATTACTCACTTTGCTCTGGAGCTGCCCTTCATTACCTGGCAGCCGTCAGACATCACAGAGGAATCACGAAACAGGTATGTGGTTGATAGGCAGAGCTGGATATTCAGATTATACAGAGTTTATCACTGGTTGTTAGATACAGACTTTATTTGCAATCCAAAATGACCAGTGCATTTGATTTCTTCTAATGTTTATTTTGATAAAATACTGATAAATGTAAATAATATTTTTATTATTAATAATAATAATACTACTACTAACAATAATACTATTATAATGCATTTGGCATTCAGTAAATTATAGTGGATGACCTGTACATATATGCCAATATATGTAAATATATGCCAACTTATCACACACTTCCCTCAAACTTGCTTCAAGTGGTTTCTGACACTGTATATTATCTATAAAACACATAGAGGCTTCATTACTTGTTAGCTTCGCAGCTCCAAGTGGCCCGAGTGGCTCAACTGTCAATAGACAGTTATAGACTGTAATAGACTGTTTCTCGTAGCTCCAGTGTCCAACAGGGCATATCGGGCCTCGCTTTCTCTAAGGGACACCAAACATGCCTTGGTTGATTGACTACATATGACTACATATGAGATCGTTAGTGTATTTGTTAGCTACATTAGCCTTGTAGCTCCAGTGGCCAAAAGAGCCTATCCTGACACCAAACATGCCTTGGTTGAATAACTACATATAAAATAATTAGTATATTTGATTTTTAGCCAAACAGTTGCTTTAATAAGGTCAGATAGGCTTGTATTAGTGCTTTCTGTCACTGTATTAGCCCCGTAGTTCCCAGTGGCCCAAGTGGCCCAACTGTGAAACTGTCAGGTGAGTTTGATGTCTGGCAATGCCACAGTTGTAGCAGGCAGGAGTCCAAGAGAGCGTCTCTGGTCTCACTTCGGGACACCAAACATGACATAGTTGAATAATTATATATGGGATAATTTGTAGATTTGATTTTTGGCCAAACAGTCACTTTAATAGGTCAGTTAGGCTTGTATTAGTGCTTTCTGACAGTGTTAGTTCCCTTTACATACACAAAAGCTTCCATTACCTGTTAGATACATTAGCCTTGCCGCTCCAGTGGCCTATCTGGCCTCACCCTCTCTCTGAGGGGCTATCCTCAGACACCAAACATACCTTGGTTGAATGACTACATATAAAATAATTAGTATATTTGGCTTTAATAAGGTCAGATAGGCTTGCATTAGTGATTAGATTTGTAGCCCGAGTGGCTCAACTGTCCCTGTCCCTGATCCCTGGTGATGCCTCAGCCGTAGCAGCCAGGTGTACAGGAGAGCATCTCTGGTCTCACTTGAAGACACCTAACATTTGAATAATTATATTTGGAATAATTTGTATATGTGTTTTTGGCCAAACAGTCACTTTAATAAGGTCAGATAGGCTTGCATTAGTGCTTTCTGACAGTGTATGTTAGCTACCTTTAAAATACACAAAAGCTTTAATTACTTGTTAGCTACATTAGCCTTGTAGTTACTGGCCAAAAGAGCCTGTCTGGCCTCGCTCTTTCTGAGGGGCTAATTTTGGACACCAAACATGCCTTGGTTGAATGACTACATATAAAATAATTATATAAAAAGTATATATTTGATTTTTGGCCTTTAATAAGGTCAGATAGGCTTGTATTAGTGCTTTCTGTAACTGTATTAGCCTCATAGCTCCAAGTGGCCCGAGTGGCCCAACTGTCTAAGTGAGCTTGATTTCTGGTGATGCCACAGTCGTAGCAGCCAGGAGTCCAAGAGAGCATATCTGATCTCATTTTGGGACACCAAACATGACATTTGAATAATTATATTTGATTTTTGGCCTTTATAAAGGTCTGATAGGCTTGCATTCGTGGTTTCTGACAGTGTATGTTAGCTACTTTTAAAATACAGAAAATCTTCAATTACTTGTAAACTACATTAACCTTGTAGCCCCACTGTCCAAGATAGCATATCTGGCCTCGCTCTCTTTGAGGAGCTACCTTCAGACACTAAACAGGCCCGAATGGCTGTATATGAAATGTGTATATTAGATATTTTTAACCAGCCAAACAGCTGGTTTACCTGAATTTCCAGAACACCATCTTTTACTTTTAAAATATCTGTTCGGCTAATGCACAGTATTTCAACGTGGTCGTGTGGTTGTATGTTTCGCAGTGTCCGGGCTTACATAGACGCCACCAAAGTGCAGTCAGTACTGCAGCCAGTGTTTCTGGACGCCAGGGAACCCTGGGATAAATGGGCAGGACTCCCAGAAAGCTCCTGTGACATCATCATAGCAATTAACCTGCTTCAGTATAGCAGCTTCAACACTGCAGAGGTACTCGCACCTACTGGACACCTACTGTAGCTATAACGGTCCCAAGCTAAGAGCACGCTAGTATAAGCCTTGTTTACATCCTGAAATGACCATTACTGTGTCCATAGGGTGTCTTTAAAGGATCTGGAAAGATTTTGAAGCAGAATGGGATCTTAATAACGTATGGGGTGAGTAGTATGCTTACGTTTATGGTAAAGTAAGAGAGGTTCATACAGGTGTGTTCTAGAGACTGTAGGCATTTGTAGTATCAGTACAGTACTGTTTATTAGGTTGCTATTCTTATTGGCTTATTGTTTATATGTTTAAAATCTTGTCTGTAGCCATATGCCATCAACGGAATAATCACACCAACCTGCAATGAGGAACTGGACCAGAGACTACGAGAGATGTAAGCCCATCATTAGTCCTGGAGACAGAAATTTAATTTAACTGTATTTCATTAGAATTAACGTTATCACCTCTATCAGCACTCATGAATGAACCCAGTTCCATTGGTAGCTATATATAAACCATAACAGTGCCTCCGCCTTGTTTGACAGTCAATATTAAACTCTGTATTTTCACGTAATTCGACTTCGACATTAATAAGCCTACCTCCTCAAGAGCCTACAAGGTTATTGATTTGGCCATTCCTAAAGTTTCCCTATCTCTCTAATAGGTTTGTATTGTTAATGCCTGATGATTGCCTCCTTCACTTGTATCGACACCACTTCAGACTTCAATCAAATGCAAATTCAGCACTTGAAAGTATTTGAATTGGAATTGTCTGCTTGTTATGAAATACAAGTCCATCACCTGGTCAGAAAGCTATCAATTATCAATGAACTGTCCAATTACGTTTGAGCCTTCTTATACCCCTTTGCATTAAAGCTAAACATCTTCACTTGCCTTGTTTGAAATCCATTCTGGTGGCATACAGAGACAAAATTACAATCATTCTGTCTCACTGTCCAAATGCACTACATGGACAAAAGTATGGGGACACCTGCTTATTTATTGATTCTTCTGAAATCAAGGGTATTAAAAAGGGAAAAATTCTCACATTAGTGAGTTTTTGGATGATCACTGCACCACCTTATCCCTAAAGTATTAGATGGAGCATCATCATCATCATGCCAGAGAACACAGTTCCAGTGCTAAACTCTATACCCCTTTATATACTTTAGACCACACCTGACATTAGACATGGCACCAATACATTTATCTGCTCCAGAGTGTCCCAGTCTACTGGCAATACTACTTTAACTAGGATTTAGACTAGGCTGTGTGTGTCCATTGGCATAGAGTACTTCTAGACCTGAATGTATCTTCTTTGGCAGGAATCCAGAATGGGGCCTTCCAGACATCGACGTGCTAAGACAGCTAGCATTTGGGAACGGGTTACGGCTGGAGAGAATGGTGCGTAGCAGTTAGTCAAATAAATAAATAAATAAATAAATAAATAAATAAATATGACTTTATAATAATACAATGAACTGATCTGGGCGGTTTGTACTTTCCCACAAGCTTGAAATGGAAGAAAGTAACAAATGCCTGGTGTTCAGAAAGATGTGACAGCCCAAGCCTCTTCCAGATGAAAAAGAGACCAGCAGGACAGAAAAATGACACCAGCTGATCTCCAGCGAACCAGTAACATCTGTGTGTTTTTAACTTTCTATAATAGTTCCAGTCAAGATTTCCATCCCCCCATAAATCATTCTGTAACAAAACATACTCCTCAGTTTTGATACACTTCATGATTTATTTCGCACGTTATTCTTTCAGACACAAAGAAACATCTTTGCCAAAATGTGCACGATAAAAGAATGAGATATTTATTAAATATAATCTTAAAATTCTTCTTCTTTTTTTGTAAATCAGAGAGATCAGTGTGATGGAAAGTTGTCCACAGATGGCATTAAAGGGTTACAGAAGTCACTGGTTGGTGTAGGTTACAAACATGCAGTACCAGTCCACTCCTAAAGCAATGTCCATGCCATCCTTCTGCTGCATCAGAGTATGATCCCATTTCTCGTTCACATCCTTCGTTCTCTAAAGAATACCACACAAGCATGAAAATCATATGGGGTCACCAGCTCGAACAACCACAGATGGAGGAGATGTAATGACCTGGCTTTCCGATTTTCATTTCTAATTCCACGCTTTGAAATCAGTCATGTCTGGTTTAGCAACACTGAACCCTGCGGCGAGATCTAACAGGTGGGACGGTACTTAGAAACATAAGCCGGTTTCTTTTGCTTTTTTTTGTACATATCAGCGCTAAATAAACAAATTACTACATAGCCGCTGTCCCATCTAATCGAATCTACATAAACCAAGATCCAAGCCGACGACTGCAACATTTATTAGCTTGGGTTCTGTAACGACGATCCTAAATGCAGAATGCAGAGTCCATATCATTTCTAATCTTGCTATAGTAGATTGCGTACAACAGCTTGGCCACAGGGAACGTTACTCTGGAATGTCATCGGATTTTTGTTCAACGATTTGAGAGTTGAGAGGCTGGCATGTGATTTTTTTTTATGTTTGCGGTTTTAGCACTGAATATCACAGAGACCAGGTCCATATCTATCACAAGTTTCGTAAGTGGCTTTGTAAAATGTTTGTCCCAGTGCTTCCTTTTCTGTCTCAGCCCCTCGGTACTAAAGCCATTCTAAAGCTGCTCAAATGAACCAAAAACATTTTTCACTCAATCAGCAAACAATGCTTTGTTGGGCAAAGAGTCACTGTACATACACTCATTCCCACTTCCGAAAAAAATTAAACACATGCAGACCGATTTTTAGAAAAATATCAGACAAACAAAAAATAAAAAGATGGTATCGCCTACATTTTTTGATTCATACTGTATTTGAGTACTCGCTTAACGCTATAATATGAATGACTAGCTGAGCCTCAGCTTAGTTTCATAAGGAAACACTACATACATCTCAAAAGACCAAGACCGAGAGAGTTGGCAGAATTATGGAGAAGGGGGAGGAGGAGGAAGAGGAGGAGGAGGGCTTTCCCCCCCCAGGACCTTTTCTAGCCTTCTCTCCTTCATATAAAGGAGACTGGGGACAGAGGGGAATGCATGGAAGCAAAAGAACCTCACCATATTTCTGACTACCAGGACGTCTGACCAGCAGTCACCGAAATATCGTAAGTAGGCAGAATGTGAGGGGTTTAAAAAAAACAAAAAACAAAAAAAAAACAACAACCCTAAAACAGGAAAAAAAACCCAGGAACTGAGGGGGGGAGGGGGGGGATACAAGGGTCTGTCTGTAGTGTGTTGGACCTGGGTGGGGTGGGGTGGGGTGATGATTGAGTATGTCATAAGGTGAACCATCAGTCAAAAGAGATTAGCTGAGCCTCTGCACTGCCAGGAGGGGCCTGCTGGGGCGGCGGCTGCTGCTGTGGCTGCTGCTGCGGTGGTCCTCCAGGGGGCGCCATCTGTCCAGATACAAAGATTTTAGAAAGGTTAACAAACACAGTGTCAGAAGGCATGATTTAAATATGCCACATAGCATGGCATACTGTGACTGGACTGACCTGCTGGTACATGGGCTGCTGACCAGGCATGTACTGCTGTTGTGGAGGCATGTTGGGGTCCTGCCCTGGAAGTGCCGACATCATGTTCTAAAAGACAGAGAGACACAAGTTGACATTAAAACTCCAAGTTTAAGGGAATTTTGAGGCTACTAGGTACAAATGCATTGGACACCTAAATCAGAACAACTTTAAACAAAACAAACAATGTATTAATAGACATTATCATTGTGGTGGACTGAAGATCCACTCCACAGTCTGTTGAAGCATGATCATGTCAGGTACACGCAAAAACTTTCATTCCAAGTTCTGTTCTCTGAAGTCCTGTGTCCCTGTTTTTGATGGACACTAAAAACGACAACCTTGTTTATGTTAACAAAAAAAACACACCACAACACTGACCTGCATGTTATACGGCTGGTATCCCATGTATGCCATGCCATTGGTGGGGGCAGCCTGGGACATTGGGGGCATACTTTGGGCTTGAGACACCACATTCTGCAAAAGATAAAATAAAAAAAATGCTAAATGATCCACATTATAGCACTTCTTTACTAATCAAGACCTCGACTAGATAACTGGTCCAAACTAGTTTTAGGACCATGGCTTGTCATATCCAAGACTGGCACCTAGACAGTCTTGATCTGGGTCCTAGATCTAGAGCAGAACAGATGAATGCTGCCCAACGAGGCAAACATGCTTACCTGGTAGCCCTGTGTTGGGGTGGGTTGGTAGTTTGTATAGGCAGGATTGGTGGTAGGAGGGGCCTGACCAGGGGCAGGAGGTTGTCCACCAGTACCTGCAGTTTGGTACATGTAGGCGTTCACCATATTCGGATCTGTATGAAAGGGAATAATGTCTCTTTTTATAATCGTTCAAATTATAATAAATTATAATTTATCTGGGCTGAAATATTATATAAAAATCCAGCTTACCTGTAGCAGAAACAGGCATGGCCTGATAGGGCCCTGCGCCGGTCTGTCCAGGCTGGTTCATGTACACACCATGCATGGGAGAACCCTCTACTGAGCCAGCAGGGCTGAACGTGCCTGGATAACTGGGTGGACCAGCAGGTGGATAGACCACCCCTCCAGCCACATTAGGCGGCAATGACTGCATCTGCACAACAGTAAACATATTAAAACCATGATAAAAATGCACAAGTTAATGTTAACACAGGGATGAGCCCAAAACTTAGACACTACAGATGTACTTTACTGACCCCCAAGGAAACATCCAGGCTCTACAGAACAACAGGGGATCATTTGCATATAATAAACACATGCAATCACTACACATATTTGCATTCACTGGCAACAACTAACCTGGGCATAAGGCAGAGAAAAGGCAGGCATTTGAGCACGCATCTGAATGGTGTGCTTTTGTTGCTCCAGACGCAACTGCCGCTCTTTCTCCTGCTCCTGCAAACGCTGAATAGCCAGTTGCCTCTGCATCTCCAGGTACTCCTGCAAATCAGCCAGCAACCGCAGATAAACCTCTGCACTTTATTCACTCACAGACATCACCACTACCAAGTGCTCAAACCAAGAAGTGCGAACTATACCTGCTTCTTCTGCCTCATGATCTCCAGTTTCTGGGCCAGCTGGATCTGCCGCTGTCTTTCGGCCTCCTCGGCAGCCCGCCGAAGTTTCTCCCGGTGTTCATCCCGGAGAGCATTCAGGGCTGCCCGTGCATCCCGCACCTGCGCAAGTTTATCCTGCAGCCCCTCATAGTACACTACATGAAAGAGAGACAAGCAAACTTGCAATGACTTTCTAAACAGGAGCTGAAGTTTGAAGTATCTGTGCAAACACAAGAGACCTGACTATTCACATCAGATTCAGACAGAGTTCGGCATCATTTTCAGGTTCGAAGATCATGCTTAAGCTTTAAATAGCAAATAGTTTCACATTTATCTGCTCCAGGAGCGTCCTATTGGCAGTACTTCTCAACAGGAACTACGCAAGTTTTGTGTGTGCACACCTGCACATCTGTGTCTCTACGTACACATTCATTAGTGATTGCAAAAATATAGTCTGGATTCACCCACAACACACCCAGCCATTACTGTTGCCTCTACTGCGGCACAAAAAAAGTTGTCTCTGACTCACGTCTCTTCTCGTCAAGCTGGTTGAGGATGTCCAACAACTGCGGGTGCATGTTGTTGATGGACTGGAATAGAGAGAGCACGGCACTGTCGTTGGTGATGCTGCGCCCGCGCATGTGGTTGCTCTTCATACGGTTCAGGAAGGTAGTCACAGCGTTCTGCAGAGCTTTGAGGAACTGCTCATGGTTCTCCTCTGATTCTCCATTCTGGTACTGCTGCTGGGGAAACACACCAGAGCTTAAGTCAGGTTAAACTCTGAATACGATAAACAATTGTGCAGTCTAATTAAAAGTAAATAACTGCAGAGTTTATACTGGTTAATTTGTGAAGTGGTGATGTCAATGTTCTGTTTAATTGTCTTCTTTCAATAATTTGACAAAAATGAAGGTATCGAGCAGGATATATGGTATGGAATCGTTTACTTTTTAGAATAGGCCCATTATCACCAACCCTTGGATGAGCTGGGATGAGAAACTCCGGTTTTGGAGGGCCAGATTTCTACCCAATTTGGTGATTTTCCTGATCAGATCCACCTGATTATATTCAGCAGCTAATTGCCAGATTTAGTAGATGTGTCACAGTGGGGAAAGTAGGGCCATTCAGTTCCCTACCTCTACTTTGTCACACACTCAAATGTACCTCCACTATGTTGATGGGCTGGACTGGTGCGTGGCTTTCCACTGGCTGGCTGACTGGCAGGGGCTCAGCCAATGGCACTGGAGCTGGAGCGGATGGGGTGGGACTTTTGCGCACCTCTTCCTGCTTCTTCTCCCAATAAGTCCTGTTCAGGTAGCGGGCCAGCTGCAAAGAAAGAGGAGCGGTTAAGATGAAGTCACTTGAGCATGGTCGCTACAGGAGAAATACTGAATGAGGGGCCACGTTTTACCTCAGGATCAACATCTTCAGCAGAGGGAGCAGAGGAGTTCTATAGAGAAAGGAAGAGATCACATACTTTAATTACAAGCACTATAAATGTTCTGCTTGTCTTATGTACTTTGCCATGTAGTTCAAGATATAAATATGTGCCCAAAGTCTTACCACGGGAGAGGAGTAGAGGGTGCTGACAGGTGGGGCTGAGGAGGTCACTGGGGTGGGATCAGCTTTGGGATATACAGAGTAAGAATTCTTCTGCCTCTGTTTTTATAAAGAAAAAAAAAAAAGAATAAATGAATTTAACCATCAACCTCATTTCTAATCCATCAATAATTCCACAGTCACATTGTATGGTTTTAGATGGAAAGAACAAGAACGTGTGTGTGCATTTCTCTCACCATCCTCTCTTTCTCCTCAGCTTCACTCTGAGACAGAGCAATGGCCAGCTGCAGCTCCTCTTCTTCCTGCAGCGCTGCTTCGTCCCTCTTGGGGGGCATCTGGGGGGAAAAGAGGACACAGAGGAGATCAGCAGAGGCAGGACAGAACAGAAAAATACCACAAACTGACAAAGGGGGATTTGGCATGTTACCTTAATACAACAGTGTCAAAATCATGGTTGTTGCTACTCCAGGCTTGGCACACTGCTAACTGAACTTTGTAACTTTGGTGAATCGGGCAGCATTAATTAACACCCAGGAGTACAGACCAAGCAAACCAGCACTTACTTACTAATAATTGAGGGTATTACCTGAGACTGCTGGGCCAGAGGGCTCGTCAGGTACTCAGGGGGCAACTCTGCCTGCCCGCTGCTGCTGGTGGTGGTGGTGGTGGTGGTGGTGGTTTTCCCTTCGGCTTTCCTAGGAGGGGGAGAGAGGGAGGGGTGGCTGGTGAGGAGGAGGGATCAGGAAACACACAGAGACTGGTAAATCTCTGGAGGACAGCAGAAAGCTTTGAACACGTGAATCCTCAGGTACGGTACACACAATGACATGAAGTACAGTGCACAGATATAAATCAGAGTGTGATGAATCCAGTCATACTGCACTTTTTCTGAACTGCCTGGACTCATGATAAAGATCACGATAAGGTTTATGATTAACCAAGGAGTTCCAGTTTGAAAGAGTTTAGTCGAGCCAGGAAAAACACCAAGGGATGCAGGAAGACTGGATTTGCACAGCCCCGAAATGAATAAATGGAGGAAAACTTCACTAAAAGCAGAACAAGTTAAAGGACAGGGGGGAGAAACAGAAAAATAACATTTACTAGGGGTATCAAAAAGCATCAGAGCATTATGATGTGATCGGACAGTGGCAATTTGTGCAGAGATTTTGAAAAGTTATATTAATTTCAATTATATTATTTAAAAAATATCTAGTAACAACAAAATCTCAACCTATTTTGGGCACAAGCACTAGTGTAAATTGTTCTTCTGGTCACATTTGCATACTCTGTATTATCTGTTATAGCATGAAATCAGATCATATGCTGGCTACATTTTCTAAAAGAATTATATAACAGAAACAAATCACTGTGAGGTTAAGAGATTTACACCCCCAGGATCATCTGAAGAGAGATGCTTTCATCAATAGGCTTTTAAGGAGTCCTACAGTAGCATCCTGTGGTCAAAAAAAACAACCCACTACAGTAGAAGACGACAATACCAAGATTGTGTTCGAGAATATATTACGGTCCTCAACTTACTTGTTGAGCTGCTCAAAGCAGGGTTCACACACTCGCACTTCCTTTTCAATGCCAAACTTGGGAATAGTGGAGTACTTGGATGAGCACTTGCCACAGAAGATCTGTCCACATGCCCTGCAGTGATGCTGGGGCAGAGGAGGAAAGCATAGGTCAACATAGACTCATAAAACTATTAACTCACTGCATTAAGCTACTTTAAGTGACATTAATTAAGTATTTTCCCTGATTGTTATAGCAGAGTCATTTCACAGTAAAAGTGAGTGTGAATGCAATGTCTTTAATGTCATAAAAGCTTGGGGCGCCTACCTTTCGGGTCATCACTCCAAACTGAACTCTGCATCTGTGGCACTCCTCGGCATCCACCCAGTCAGGGGCCTAAAGAGAACGGACTGTATCATCGGCAAACACACAACACACGGCATACACAAAACACACCAAGGACTATTACTCACTCACCCTTTCTGCAGCAAACATGGCATCGCTCTCCTTAAATTCAGGGAAGACGTGACCTGATGGAGTGAGTTCAGACGAGTGAGTCAGTTAGAGTAGAAGGTTCTCATTTCAGTGTTTCGTTCTGTTCCAGTCAAAACAACTGTGTTGTAGCTTACCTTCCACCTTCATGATCTGGTAAGTGTCCTGGACCACTTTGTACTTGGGCTCGTTGCGGAAGGCATGAGCCCAGGCTTGGATCAGGTAAAGGATTTTGTTCCTCACATTTGGCTCCGTCTGCTTCTGAGTGGAAGTATAGCAATAATTACCTTAATGACATAAAATCACCATTTACTTTACAACTTCCTAACAGTATACAAAGTTCAGGAGGAGCGACAACTTTAGCAGTTAGAAAGCTGACAAGAAAAACAACTATTTTAAATCAAATCAAAAGCCTAGGGTTTAATTCCTGTAAATCCACAAAGCTAAGCATCTAAAGAACCTGCTGTTTCTCATTTTCAGACTTGCTGGAACTCCCCTGAACCGGGAGGACATGTGACGTGACGACACAACAGGGAAGTGCAGTGTGAGTCATCAGAGTATGACCCACTTGGAAAGACGCAGAGGATCACAGCCGGCAGGCCGAGAGCAATGAGCAATCTCAAAAAGATAACTGAGGAATGACCTTGCATATCCAAGTAAACAGCGAAGAAACAATTTGTACTGTTCAAGACACTCCACCTTGAGGAGATCCTTCAGCTCCTCCATAGTCTGCTTGCTAGCCACCTCATCATGAACCGTCTGGCCACAGTTCTTCACCACAGACTCAAGCACCTGTTGAAGGTTAAAAGTCTTACTTAGAACCAAGAACCACATTAGCACTGAATCAACTCTCAAACCAGCCGGCCAGGAACACAGCTAAATCAGTACAATCCTGAACCTTTGGTTTCATACCACGCACTCTTATTTTGGACATAAACAATATAACAGCCCTTACCTCAAGAGCATAGAGGGCCACATGTGGGTTTTTGTCATTAAGTTTCTTCTTGATGGCACCAATTGCGTACTTAGCCCTGTGGGTGGGAAAACATACAAAACAGAACTGATTTTAGCAACGTGAACCTACAGTCTTATGCATGACCTTAGGCACCCTTTTGTTATTAAGAAGAAGTAATCACAGCCTCTGTAGCTAATTACACATTGACGTAAATGACGTAACAATGTTGTGCATGTACATGTAGGTTTGCAAGAAAAATATTTATAAATGTTAAATTAGCTAAAGAGGCCATGTTCACTACCACTACCATGCCCAAACCTTTTGCCTAGCCAAAAAAAAAACGTGGTTACAGGAAACACCACTCTTTCTTACTGTGTGTCGCCTTGCCGAATGAGGTCACAAATCTGCAGAATAGATTCCCAGTCTGTCTCCAGCAGCAACTGACTGGTGGCTTTGTCTGCAAAGAAATAGGGGACACAAATTTCTTGATCAAAATTTCTTAATCTAAACAGGTCAATCAATAAAAATGGATTTTACTTAATAAGAACATGCATGGCCTTCTGAATAATCCATAATTCTTCCAAATAATTCCAGATATGCCACACTAAGACTCCAATACCATCCCTGCAGGCCTGACAATACTTATATGCAATCCATGATATTCCTCTAATCACAACATTTTTCACATTTCCAAAAAGTAAACAATTATAAACATAAAGGAAAGGATCTGCTCACTGTTACTTCTGGTTCAGGTCAATCAACATTTGCCAGATCTATACTGGAACTACATGAACTCTGCACACACTTCAGATAAACAGGACGTTCTGCTATACATATGGATCACAGTACCCACAAAAACAGCAATTACACACCTAGTGTCTTACCAAACTGCAGCCAGTGGTGTTTCATAATTATATCCCCAGTTTAGTCTATGCTTAGGCTTAATCTGCTCTGAGAAAATGACCAATAAAATAAGTTATTTGCTTAAAGTCTAGGCTTCTAGGCTTGTTACAGGAACTGACTGAACAAAAACTATTTTATATGCAGTGTGTGTGTGTGTGTTCCAGGAAGCGTTATCATTATCACAATGCAAATTCGCAAGGACAACACAGCTCTTCATGAAACCTGTGGCCCGTACATCTGAATCAGGAACTGAGGGCAAGAAGACCTTCAGTGGAACCACATAAAGGGTTCTGGAACATATAGGCAGAACAAAGTGAAGGTGCCAACATCTGAACAAGTATAATCATCTAAATAACAGGTTAACCTGGTAAACAGGAGCTACATTCATTAACCAATGAAGATTAGACCATCATTAACCCCTCTCATCTAATATCAACCCCTCGGTCACCTTCCTTGGTTATCTGATCCTCATATATATTCTCTGAACCCGCAAGATACTCGTGCAGTTGCTGTACACTGGACAGTCTTGGTGTGAATAGCCCTTTCCACTTAGTCTAAACGATGCTGGTTATCTGGAGACTGGTGACGATGCCTTATCAGGCGGAAAGTGTCCACCCTCATGTTGCCATGATTGGATGATTTGGTTGGCCTATACTTTCAGATATGCTGTGCCATTCAGGCGTACTTCAATGGGTATCTTAAAATATAACGGCTATAATATTAATACCTAATACCAAGGAGGCCATATGCTCCAACTGTCTGACCGTATACGCAGAATTAGGTGAGTGTAGTATTAAATAATGTAAATAATTAGGATTTTGGACATAAGTTATTTGAACCCATTAATGCTTGCTTTTCACACTAATCCAACACCCCACAGCACTGACCATGCCACAACATTCCTCCTGGGAAACAACAGGGTACATCTAGAACCTTAACGTGATCTACGAAAATATTCAGCTACAAAGCCAGTAAAAGCCTGAACTGTTGGCACACATAGCGGTTCAAAGTACAAAGCTGCTCAAATTTCTACGTCTCCAATAGCTGAGACAATGTCCCACGCAATCTCTAGCATTTGTAGAATTCAGGGGACAGTAGGACGATATCAAACAGGTGTACCTAATAAACAGCAGCTGTCATTTCACATCAACCAAGGCTTTTTCAAGCCATAGCTGGTTTGGGACTAAATGGCAAGTTAGAAAAGTAATATTTAGGGACGCACCGATCCGTTACAAGGATCAGCTATCGGTCCTGATACTAACAAAGTTAACTGGATCGGGTATCGGATAATTAGTCTGATCCAAAGGACCGATCCATTCACGGCATCCGTGATTCTCGCACTGCTGGTATTCTAGACTTCATAACCCAGGATCAGAGTAACCTACAGACATCATAGACGGACCCTAGCAATCACACACATTACACTCGACCGGTCATCCACTCTCAGCGAGTAGTCCAGCTCGTCCTCCGCATCAGGAAAACCAAGAAGGGAGGAGCTCCCAACTCCTCTTTAGTCTCACAGACTTAATAAAAGTCCTGAGCCCAGACAACACAGTGCCGGGGTCCAGAACAGTTATTAATTTTAGTGACCAATAAATTGGGTTCATTTTTATAGTTTATTTTACAAAATTACAAATGAATGATTAGGTCACTCCTAATTACTCAGGTCTCTCCCAGATGGTCAGGAATATGGTTTATTAATTCAACAACGGTATCGGGTATGGGCCGATACGCGAAGATCATGTATCGGTATCAGTATCAGAACAGAAATGGATGATGGATCGGTGCATCCCTAGTAATATTTAGCTAGACTATAGACTAACCGAGGGAATGACTTATTAAACCGAGGAAACGTTTAAAGCCTTTAAATATATATTTTTCTACCTTAATACTTTAGGGGCTCTGTACACTGATAACATTAGCCACGACTCAAACCCCTGAACTTATTAATTCTGGAACTTTTTGACATGTCAACATTACCGATCAATTCGGTTATTATTCATGATTATCCAGGTATTTAGCTAGCTAAAAAGACTGTGTTCCTGATACTAACAAAGTTAACTGGATCGGGTATCGGATAATTAGTCTGATCCAAAGGACCGATCCATTCACGGCATCCGTGATTCTCGCACTGCCGGTATTCTAGACTTCATAACCCAGGATCAGAGTAACCTACAGACATCATAGACGGACCCTAGCAATCACACACATTACACTCGACCGGTCATCCACTCTCAGCGAGTAGTCCAGCTCGTCCTCTGCATCAGGAAAACCAAGAAGGGAGGAGCTCCCAACTCCTCTTTAGTCTCACAGACTTAATAAAAGTCCTGAGCCCAGACAACACAGTGCCGGGATCCAGCACAGTTATTAATTTTAGTGACCAATAAATTGGGTTCATTTATATAGTTTATTTTACAAAATTACAAATGAATGATCAGGTCACTCCTAATTACTCAGGTCTCTCCCAGATGGTCAGGAATATGGTTTATTAATTCAACAACGGTATCGGGTATGGGCCGATACGCGAAGATCATGTATCGGTATCAGTATCAGAACAGAAATGGATGATGGATCGGTGCATCCCTAGTAATATTTAACTAGACTATAGACTAACCGAGGGAATGACTTATTAAACCGAGGAAACGTTTAAAGCCTTTAAATATATTTTTTTTTACCTTAATACTTTAGGGGCTCTGTACACTGATAACATTAGCCACGACTCAAACCCCTGAACTTATCTACTATTAATTCTGGCAGCTTTTTGACATGTCAACATTACAGATCAACTGGGTCATTATTCATGATTATCCAGGTATTTAGCTTAGCTAAAAAAGACTGTGGTGTATTTTAATTATTTAATTAAACATTTAATTAGACATTTAACTCTTCTGTAGCTTAAACTAACACAAAAATGGACAGTTGTTGATTCGTGGCTACAAATCAACCAACCGACCAACCGACCGACCGACCAGCCACCCGCTTCTCTCAGAGGAACAAACCCATACAGCTCTTTAATCGACTGAACCGCGGCTAAAGGGACTCAATTTCAGAGAAAAGTCAATATAATAAATAAAACAACACATTAACCCTTAATATTTCAGTCTTACTGTCCATTAACGTTAAAAGTATCAGCACAAATCTCGCGGTTTGTCTCGGGTGGCTAACTAGCTACAGCTAACGGTAGCTAGCTAGCTAGATAGCTCGTGCTAGCTGGCTCGCGTCTGTTGTTGTTGTTGTTGTTGTTGTTTACGTTAAATAAGCGACACTCGCCGCCACCCCGTTACTGTTCAACGACATAATCTATGTTAATAATAGGCAGATAGGTTAACGACGCTGACAGATAATGCGCTGGTTGTTACGGGTGTGTTATTACCAGCCTAGCTTGTCTTAGCTTAGCTTAGCTTAGCTTAGCTTAGCTTGCCGTGCAGGCTCCCTCAGAGAGCTCTGCATCGAAAACCGGATAAACACCAAACACTGCGCTCTCCAATGCACTCGACAGCGTTCATATAAAGCCAGCTTTAACATACCCAGCAGCCTTTCAAACGTGCCACCGCCTTTCCCCATGACTGAAAGCCTTTTTTCTGATGTGAGACTTGATGACTAAACACTGTCACCCAAACCCTTTCTCTGTGCTAGAGAGCTGATGGGTGCGCATCCGGGTGAGCAGCTGCAGCTGACCAGCGATAAAAGTCCAGCTCTGAAATGTTAGCTATGTTTCTGCTTATTATATTATTCATAATATAACATAATATAACATTATTATATCTGTCAAATATATATTATTATTATTATTACTATTTTTAATTGGCCATACCATGCTCTCATATGGTATACTGTATGTACAGTTTTTAAGTTAGCTAATGTTTAGATGATGATGATGATGATGGTGATTCTTCTTCTTCTTCTTCTTCTTATTATTATTATTAATTGGCCATACCATGCTCTCATATGGTATATGGTATACTGTACCTGTAATTTAGCTCTTTTTTAGATGATGATGATGATGATGATTATTATTATTATTATTATTGTTATTATTATTATTATTATTATTATTATTAATAATTGGCCATACCATGCTCTCATATGGTATATGGTATACTGTATGTACAGTTTTTAAGTTAGCTAATTTTTAGATGATGATGATGATGATGATGATGATTCTTCTTCTTCTTCTTATTATTATTATTATTTTTATTAATTGGACATACCATGCTCTCATATGGCATTTCCCATGCTCTTGATTAGACATCCTATATGGTATACTATTTGTACAGTTTAGGCATGCTGACAACCTGTAATTTAGCTTATTTTTAGATGATGATGATGATGATGATTATTATTATTATTATTGTTATTATTATTATTATTAATTGGACATACCATGCTCTCATATGGTATATGGTATACTGTTTGTACAGTTTTTAAGTTAGCTCTATTTTAGATGATGATGATGATGATGATGATTATTATTATTATTATTATTAATTGGACATATCACACTCTCATATGACATTTCCCATGCTCTTGATTAGACATCCCATATGGTATACTATTTGTACAGTTTAGGCATGCTGACAACCTGTAATTTAGCTCTTTTTTAGATGATGATGATGATGATGGTGGTTGGTGTGGCACAACAGATAAAACCACTGGCAGCTAATGAGCTATTACACCATGTGGGAGACCAGGGTTCGATTCCCAGTCTGGGTGACTATCCTGTGCTACACCAATAAGAGTCCCTGGGCAAGACTCCTAACACTACATTGGCCCACCTCTGTAATACGAGTCACCTTGTAAGTCGCTCTGGATAAGAGCGTCAGCTAAATGCCTTAAATGTAAATGTAAATGATGATTATTATTATTATTATTATTATTATTATTATTATTATTATTAATTTTACGTGACATGTGGTATTTTCCAGTTTGGGGATGCAGACAAGTTCCATGAAACCTTCAAAAGTCAAGTATCAAAAAATGGCAACTGACTATTAATCTAATTCAGCAGCTGTTATTTCTTAATGAAGGCTGAAAGGCCCACAGACAAGCAGCAACAGAAGGTGTCTGCAGTAAAGGCCTATGCTCGTTTCTCCAGTTACTCGTAAGCCTGTGAAAATGGAGGGCCTACGTAAAAAAGGCCTGTAATTCTGAAACAGTTGTTGCAATATTCTGTTATAATGTTTTCACACTAAATTAAAGAGTAAATATGGTGCCATGTGATATAAAATATATGTAAAAAATGTGGTTATTCACATTATTCATGTGTCTATATAATAAAACTCCTGCTGCAACCATTCAGGTGGTTCAGTGCAGTTCTGGCCCGGTGTCACCCTGAGCTATGGAGGTTTCTTTATGTCTCCTACGCGTTTAAATCCCCCACATCTTCCACCAGTACCATTAGGTCACACATGACTCACTAGCGGGCACACGAAACACTGTGGGCTATTGTTGCTGCTCTGCCTGTTGTGCTCCATACAATGGTATTGTGTTTCTTGTCGTATAGTAGCACCCCCCAATCACTACAGTTAGATACAGTCACGTAGGGAGACGGCACGAGCCAAGCGTGCTCTCATCAGCTACAGGTTCAGCGCTGCTTCTCAGTCCGTAACTAACGCAGACGAAACTCTGAGCCCTGTCTGTGATGTGAACAAAGACGCCATACAACCTGCAACAGGCCTTCATCAGTTCAGGCCCATAAATATGGTTTTATTCAATGTTTGGCTAAAACACTCGCCCAAACACACACTCACACACACACAAGCATGCATACGTATTCATACACAATGAGATGCTGTGTTCAACACTGTGCTGAATGTACTGAATATGCAGAGTGCAAGGCCAAGCCTCTGTGGTACAGTATGTGTCTCAATATTGCTCTCTATTGTAATCCACGCTCCATGTACTCTGCTGAGGTGGGTGGACCCTATGTTTGAGATGATGTCATCATAAAGATCATCGAGAGGGATTCTGTGCTCCAACATTTTTCAACCTAAAAAACACACTAATAATAACAGCCACTGGGCCGCTGCTCCATCATCTGTCCATTGGCTTCTAATGTAGGTTTCAGACCGACAGGTTTTCTCCCAATGCCATGTCCATGTCCATGTGGAGCCTGTATCTGTAGCCCACCAGGGTCAGTAATGGGACGAGGAGGGTGTTTAACATGGGCAACGTCCGGGTTGTACACTGCACATGGGGCCTAGATGGGACCCCAGTGAGTTTAAGGCGGACTATAAAACTGGAGCCCATTAAGGAAGCCAATTTTAAGCAATACTGATCACTGATATTTGGCTTAACTTCCATGCCCCTGTTCTACCACATCCCAGGTGTTCTACTAGATTCAAGTCCAGAACCGTAGAGGAACACCGAACTCATTATCATGTTCATGAGACCAGATTGAGAGGGCTTTAGCTCTGTGACATGATGCGTTACCATCAGAAGAGGAGACAACTGTGGCAGTAAGGGCAGCAGATAACATTCCCCACACCGTTACACCAACTCCACCAGTTTGGACTGTTGACGCGAGGCAGGCTGGTCCTAAATTCTGGTGCTAAATTCTCACTTTACCATCTCTGGACCTCAGCAGAAATCCAGATCTCAGACCAGGCTATGTTTCTCTTCAACTGTCCAGTGTTGGTGAGCCTGTGCCTCAGCACTGCAGCCTCAGCCTTCTGTCCTGGGCTGAAAGAACCAGTGTGGAAGTGAAACCCGACATGGTCCTTTGCTGTCGTAGGCCACCTCAAGGTTGGACATGGCGTACATTCTGCTCACATCTGCTCATCTGAGTTATCGTAGCCTTTCTTCTGAATCGAATTCGTCTAATTTTCCCAATAATGTAGAGTAATGTTTACGTCAGAGTTTTTTTTTTATAAACATGCAAACCCCAACATGAAATATAAGCCAAGTCCCAGATTTGAAAAAAGAAGACATACATTATATGGACAAAAGTATTGGGACACCTGCTCATTTATTGTTTCTTTAATATAAAATATTAACTGATTTTGTTACAGAAATCCTTAATTGTCATTATTGTCATAATCAATCATAAAATTTCCACAGCAGAACCAGCATATGGCTTTCTGGTTTATTATAAGAATGAATTAGCTTTCTAACTTTCAAATGTAACTAAATTAAATATGATTAGGAGAATGAATTTATTGTATTTAATACTAATAATTGTATTTATTTATTTTAATTCATTTATTCATTTTTTATTCATTTTTTAAGTTTTTAAGTTAAATGAAAAACGGATATATAGATATATAGATCGATATTTAATATATATATATATAAATAATATATTAAATTAAATAATTAATGCATGATAACAAATAATATGATAATAAAATACAATAAAATACAATAAAGCATTTTATTTGAATACAGGCAATAAAATACACTATCATATCTATCTAACATTACAGTAAGAGTGCTGTAAATGTCATGTTTTACAGTGTAATGTACTCCACAATAACAGGATGTTACTCCAAGCTATTTTTGATGCCTTTCATAATAAAGAGACTGTCCAATAGGCTAACAGGTATTTTAAAAAAAACACTATTCTGTAGTATTTTGTATAAGTGCAGTAATTTTTGAAATAAGTGAATTAATGAAATAACTGATTGCTTTACTAGATTTTTGTATTTATTTAGTTGATAATTTATTCATAGTGTATTTACATGCAATAAGGCAATACTATACAGTACAATATATCCAGATGTAACATTACAGTATGAGTGCTGTAAATACTGTCTACTGTATAATGATAATGTCATGTTTTACAGTGTAACATACCTAAGCAATATATTAATAATGATGAGACCGGCTAACGGCACACTGGTAACGGCACAGTACCAGCTTAAACACTAACATCTGAAGCTTTCTGGTTTATGAGTAATTGTTTTAGCTTTCTAACTTTCAAATTGAATTAAATATGATTAGAAGAAGCGTAAATTAAAATGACTACACTGCAGTATTTTGATTAAGTTAAATGAAATAACTGATTGCTTTAACAGATATATTTTATTTAATTAGTTCATGATTTATTTACAGTGTATTTAAAGGCAATACAATACAGTACAATATATCTAGATCCGACATTACAGTATGAGTGCTGTAACTGTTGCCTACAGTGTAACGTACTCCACAATAACAGGATTTTACCCCAAGCTATTTGTGACTTATTTCATCATGAAATTCTCCCACAGTGTACAGGAAGACTGGACTATTCTAACTTAATAAATAAATATAATACGTGTTTGTGTCACCACACAACATTTAAAAGACAAGCCTTGTTGGAGAGCTGATGTCTTTATTGTTTTATACATGGACAGAGAACACAGAAGACAGGGTTACGGGGACACGAGGGAAGGCAAAACAAAGGGATTTCACATTTCTCTTCTTACTCCCATCAGCTCCACTCAGGCGAGAACACAGAATCGTAAAAAAAACGTTATAATGAATCTATAACGATGGGGAAAACTAGCAGAGGGGACTTCTGTTGGCTTGATGACTGTGGCTGTTGGCTATTAAACATAACCTTTGACCTGCGTGGGTCCTCCAGCCCTACGGGGGCTGCTCTCCCCGCTGCTGAAAGTGGGTGAAGAGGGGATCCCTGGAGGGCTCGAGCCAGCGTAAAGCAAGGACCCGCCGATCAGCAGCAGGGCCGAGCCCCCCCAGCCCAGGTAGAGGGCAGGGCCCAGCTCGCGCTTGTGCGGGGCAGCCACGTAGGGGTCGTAGAAATCCCTGATGATGGAGTGGGCCGTCCAGCAGACGGGAATGAGGTAGAGGAATCCCGCCACGGCGAAGATGATGCCGGACACGCGGGCCAGCCGCGCCTTCGGGCTCTGGTGGCCGATACACTTGGTGCACTTGACCCCCAGGACCCCCAGGGTGAGCGCCAGGGTGCAGAGGAGAAGGGAGAGCACGGTGAGGCCGCGGGCGGCCTGCATGTCGCTGGGCAGGGCCAGCAGGCTGTCGTACACTTTGCACTGGATCTCACCGGTGCTCTGGACGATGCAGTTCATCCACAGCCCTTCCCACGTGATCTGCGCCGTCACGATGTTGTTGCCGATGAAGGCGGTGACACGCCACATGGGCAGGGCGCACACCAAGAAGCCGGCAACCCAGCCGATAATGGACATGACCAAACCCAGGAGCTGCATGCCCGTCGTTGCCATGGCGACGCTCTATTCGTTGGCTGACCTGTTATTAGCCAAGAAATGCTTGCTTTGAAAAGTCCGAGAAACTGTCGGGGGAGTAGCTGACAATGGCCAAATTGAGCAAGTCCTTCAACATTAGCGAGGGTCCGTGGGCCTGTTCTCCGCTTCGTCTTCACCACAGGACCGAACGTGGTACAGCTGGACCTATGAAAAAAAATCCGCAGGTTTCAAACTTGTGCATAAATCTACCATAGACAGCACACTGCTGTAATTGGGCACACTTCATTGATTTGACCCATCATAAATATTTAGTCTAGTGCGTGCAGGCCAGTGAGGGATGCTGGATTCCAGCAGGCATGGAAGAGAATGAAGCCTTTTCACGCCGTTGTGGGTGTCGAGCTACGCCTGGTGGGGCGAGTGGATTATCTCAGAAAAACATGAGGAGCCCATGAACACAAGGAGCTTTCATGGCTGCTGAGCAGAGTGGGCCAAGCAGACTAGCGTCTGTTTGCGCCTTTTCTCAATGCCTAGCAATGAGCCCCCTGATGCTGGAGTGTTTCACAAGAGCCACTCCTCAAGCCTTTAATGTAGGGGTCAAAACCTCACTTCAATACTTTGGGATGTTAGAGGAGCCACACAGTAAAAGTACTGTACGTCTCACTTTGGATGTACCACTCCTCCAGCAGTTCTGCATCTCCTGTACGTCAACTGGTAGAGTACTGTGCTACCAAAGGGCATGGGTTCCAGCCCCAGATTAAGCCTTAATACATAATATTTAGAGTGTATAATGGCAAAATATACCTAAAATACACTGGTCATTAAAGGTTCTTTTGAGTTGTTTGAAGTTAAAGAACATTTCAGTGGATTGTTAAAAAAAAAAGCTTTAGGAATCTTTAAAAAACTAAAGTTAACAAGTGACCAATAACCAACAAAAAGGTGTTACCTTGAGTGTTGTGTTGTAGTCTATCTCAGGTCCTGCTCCTCGTCTTCGGGCTGAATGCAGCAGTCGACAGCACCACCCTGATGATGGATGTGTGATCCACAGTGAAGATCAGGATGACAGGCTCAGCTGGGCCAAGCTACAATAAGGTTAAGCAGAAGAGCGAAGAGAGGGGCTGCCCTCTACGATGCCAACACTGGTCTGTGTGGCAGTGGGCAGAAGCGCTGGCTTGTGTGTGTGTGTGTGTGTGTGTGTGTGAGTTTCGCGGCAGTGTGTGAATGCGTGAATGTGTTCGAGTGTGTGTCTCCCAGTGCCTGGTGGACCAACACAATGACCCGCTGTTCTGTCGCCCTCGCGCTCCTGGACTCTAACCCCCACCCATCAATCTCTTCTGTACACTTTTTCATCTCTCGCCTTCTTACTCCTCAGCACCAACTCCTTCCTTTCATCTTCAGCCTTTTTCTTCACCAAGTTTACACTCATTGGCTACGAATTCAGCGAAGTGGTTTAGTCAGACAGTGTTCAGTCAACTTTGATGTTCTGCGAAAAGCTCCAAACTCCAACTACCTTCTGCTCGTTTTCCATTAATAATCACCACAAATTAGCATAAATTAGCCAATGCATTTGCATACGGAGTAAACAATTCCTGTTTATTTATCGATTGACAACTTGCATCTACAAGCAATTCAGCACATCATACAACCTCCATACATAAATGCTGATCCCGTATGCTGATATTGGGGAAGCTGCCCAGCTAACATGCTCATGTGGGGCTTACATGTGTGGAACATGGGCTAGTTGGGTTCCAGGAGGGACCCAATTGGGCCCTATTGTCACAGCTCACCCTTATCTTACAATGGTCCTTCCTAGAATGGAGCCAATTTTAAAACTCTCCTGGTCTCATGACTGACCCTGGTGGGCATCCATATGTGTAGCCAATGTGGAACCCAGGGACAAAACTTTCTGGTTCCCAGCTGGACTACCCATACAGCCCCCAAACGGACATGTTAGCTGGGTGTGGACTTCTGCTGCCTTCCATTTACCTCAGATATCAGATTGTCTCAGGTTAGCACTGTCAGCATTGTCCCAGGTTAGCATTGCTAGCAATACTAGTTGATAACAACATATTATACTGTATTTTCTGCGCATCCAAACATCTTAAAAACACATACACAGGCAGACGTTGGACAGTACTGAGTGTGTGACTGATTTTATAAGACATAAATAGATAGATGCTGATAAACTGTGTAATACTATTGCTTTTATTACTGTTGACGTGTGGTGCAGCCATCTTGGATTTTGAACTCTGGGTTGACGAGGCTCTCCCTACTTTCCGAGTTGGAAATCCGACTTGTCGGGACGTCCCAGTTAAAAATTCCTACTCCGAACTTAGAAAATCTGACAACCCTGCTCAAATGGAATGTAGCATAAAGGCGAGAGAAGCAGCCTTGGGAGCAGGAGGTCGCTGGTTCTATCCCCAGGCTGAGGCTGAGGATGCTATTAGGCCACGGCTGGGTTAAATTAGGTGGTTGGATTCTGTTGTGCAGTGGGGATAAAGGGTTCTTCAACTCAGTCAAAATATAACAATACAAATTACAGCGATATATAAATGCCATTTAATCAAATAAATAAGTTGAAGTTCAGTGGATAACACTTCCATTTTTGAAAGTTCAGCCAAAAATCTGATTCCATAAAACGCCTCTTCATATAAAAGTGCTTGACAGAGTTTCAACGGTCCTTTAAGGAGGACATATGCTTGAGCAGTAAAACAACGAGGCCTTTAAAAGTGCCAGGCTGCATTAGATGCTGCAGCAGCTGGTGGTGATAATAAGCGGGGCACTGTTCTTGGATCCATGTGGCCGGCCAGGGCTGAAGATTGGGTGGAGTTTCTCAGTGAATGTGTCTGTGAAGGTGTAGATGTGAACCCCGGACTCCAAACAGAAGAAGGACACGCGACCCCCCTGGTAGTCTAGGTAAACACCGACCCTTCTGGGTTTGGAGGTAAGGGCCAGGCAGGTGGCCGGTACCGTGCTGGCGGTATACTGATTCCCATTCCTCAGACTGAGCATCCAGAAGCCATTGGCCGGACTGACAGTGAACTTTCCCTTCCTGTTGACCGTCTGCTTGGCCACGCCCAAGTCCCAGTCCGTCTTGTCTCCCACTTCTACCTCCCAGTACTGCCTGTCGCAGTTGAAGGCCTCCTTGGCCAGGACGTTGGTGACACGGTCAAACCTCTTGGGGTTCTCTGGGACTTCTTGCTGTTTGTTGGTGTGCCGGACCTCCTTTCTGTCGTCCGAGATGGCAAGGTGGGCGTGAGCTGTGCAGGGATTCAGTGTGACCTCCACTGCCATGAAGAGAGAGAGAGACACACATTCAGGCTTCGAGTGGAGATGGAGGCCACAACACACAACAGTCAACAATGCATTATCTGTGCATGCTGATCACACTGGCAGGCACTCCAGGCCAATGAGCCATAACATTAAAACCCTTGACAGCTGAAGTGAATAACATTGTTTATCTGGTTGCAGCAGCACCTATTAAAGGGTGGTATCTTAAAAATGGAAGCATTAAAAATTGGGCAAAGTTGGGCATGCATTAGATTCTGAGCCACTCTGACTAGAGCTGAATTGTGATGGCCAGACGTTTGGACCAGAGCATCTCCAAAACATCAGGCAGGTCCTGTAAGGTGTTCCAGTATTACAGGAAGAGACAGAAAGAAGGACAACCAGTCAACTGGCAATACGGTCATGGATACAATCCATGGAGGCCCCACCTCACAGCATAACACAGCTCACAGCACTTACAGGACTGCTGCTAACGTCTTGGTGCCAGATACCACAGGACAGCTTCAGAGGTCTTAGGGGCCTCGACAGGTTAGAATTGTTTTGGTATGGGCTCTAAATGGTTCAGCTGTCACTCACTGCCACTATGGCCCGGGGGTTGCGAGTTTGAATACCGAGTCATGCAGCTTTGCCATCGGCAGCCGGAGTCTGATAGCGCGCAATGGTCATGTTCTCCCCTCATCGTTCTAAAAGCGATGTTGGCCGGCAAAGGCATCTGTTAGCTGGCGTGTAAGAGCTGGGGATCTGGCACTTTCCTCAGAACGTGCCGGCTGGCGATGGAGTTTGAAAAGAGATGACGCTGGCTTCACATGTATTGGAGAAGACATGTTACGTTCTTATCCTCCTTGTGTCAGAAGCATTGCTAGTGCTAGGGTGAGCTATGAAGGGATGAGTTAATTGGCTAATTTTTAGTTTTCTTGGTGGAACGAGGGGGACCTGCACAGTATTAAGCAGGTGGTTTTAATGTTATGTCTGTTTGGTGTAATTTTATACACTGACTGATGTTTAACTTTTAATAGAACTTTCTTTATATGGGAATGACAAATGATGACAAGATTCGTGGCCTATTCCACCAGAAACCCACTTAATAAACCACTGATTAGCCAAATGATAGCTACTTATAATGTCAGTCTGGTACAAATAATAGTGCGCTGCTATGGGGATAAGGTTCGAAACAGACTGACCAAAAAAAATACATTTTTGTTATTTAAAATTATTGTGAAATTAGTGTTTTTTCAAACAAGAAATGCATAATGCTGAAGTGTTCAAGCTTTGATAAATATTAGAGCAGTGTCAGGCAGTCAACAGGACCCGCTACAAACCCCTGGTAAACACAGTTTTATGTGTATCAGAGATCACAATTTTTATATTTGTGTTGTACTTTCCAGGACGTTTAGGACAGAACTACACCCTACCTGAATATTTCTGCAGCTTCTTCAGCTCTGTGAAAAAAGGACACAAACACATTGATATCATTCTTCTGATACGAGTGAATGCATGTATAAGAAGACTGGAAAAAAAGGCAAGTGCAACAGTACGAAAAGTATGAACGCATGACAACTGTGCAGCAGATGTCCTGTAGCACATCTACAGACCTGTTTTAGAGAGCTTGTTAGCCTCCACTCTCACAGTGTTCATGAGGTCCATCACAGCTTTCCTGGTGAAGCCCAAACAAGGGTCTGTCTCTAAGCTGACTCTGGACCAATCCCTCATCTCTGTGGGCAAATGACTGAAACTCTATAAACAAAAAAACAACAGCACACAGAGGTTATATTACAGTGTAAGACACATTATTTACTTTGCTATTAAACAAAAAAAGGAAATGTCTAGCAAATAGTTTGTTTATGTGTGTACTTATGATGGACAAAAAATGGCTCTCTGGCTTAGAGCTATAGCACCATCTGCTGGTAGATGGACCATCTGATACTTACTCTTGTGGGTATGTGGTTCTGCCATATTTACAATGAGCTGTGAAAGAATAACTTTCATAACTTTTGTGTAGTTTTGTTTCAAATATTAGAACTAATAATAATAATAATAATAATAATAATAATATACATATATATAATATAAATACAGATTCTGTGATAAAATAATAAATTTCAAACATCAAATGGTTTTAAAACTTATTAACCTTTTAAAACCTCATGAATCCTCATGCAGAAACTACTGTGTATGAAACGGCTGTGTGGAGTCCCACAGGGTTCTATTTTAGGGCCCATGAAACTGATGTTAACCATCAGAGTAATACAGTTATGAGGGTGAAGAACTGAAGTGTAGGCCTACATAAAGGGTTTAAGGAGTTCATGGACATACACAGGGCCGCCGCCAAGGATTTTGGGCCCCATGAAAATATATTACACTGTGCCCCAGAACTCAGCTGTGCAAATGCACATACGTAACTGAGTCCCTGTAGAGAAGTATTGCCAAACAGGACTCTCAGGAGCAGACTAACATGAACCTATTGGCACCATGCTGCCTAATGCCAGGCATGGACTAGAGGGGTATAAAGCCCCTCAGCATTGAGCAACTGTGTTCTCTGGAATGATGGATGGTGCTCCATCCGATACTTTTAAGATGAGGTGGGGAATTGGGGTTGAGTCGGGGTTTTAATCATTCAACATTTTGACTTCACTATAGCTCTTTCTGCTGAATGCAATCAAATCCTCACAGCTTCTCCAAAATCTAGCAGAAATCCTTCCTCCCTGGACAGTAGAGACGGTTACTCCAACAAAAGCAGGGTAAACTCTTTCTAATACCCATGATTTTAGAAGAAACAATGAATGTAAAGGTGTCCCAATACTTCTGTCAGTACATTGTATCCTATGTTACCAGTTTAAAGAGTTTACAAAGGAACCAATTGCTGTAATGTTTACTTTGGTATAACCTTTGAACCTTAATCAAACTTTCCACAAACCCAAAGCTAGCGTAGGTCATGGCATGACTAGGTGTAAAGTAGACTAGCTTATGTGGGTTCTGGCACTGGGCTTAACACTGGAGCGAGCTTACCTTTTGAAATTGCTCCCTGCCTCCTTGCAGAAGGTCTGGTTTGGTCTGTCCACCTTTCAGCAGGAGGATTTCCTTTTCCAGATCCCTTACCAGTCTGTCCACTCGTTTCTCTGCCTCTCTCTGTTTCTCCTCCACTTCTGCCACCACGGCCTTATGGGCTGTCTCTACAGAGCTCAGGAGGTCCGAGAACACCCTCTGGCTTTCCTGAACCTCCCTTAGACAAGAGCTCTAAAAAAAAAAAAAAACGGGAACACCATGAACTGAGAGACCTGTCTTCTGAAGGTTCTGATGGCACCGTCAGTGGTGCTAAATGGTGCTAAATATGGACCAGGCTCACTTTTAGGAGCTTCAGAGACTGCTTGAGTTTGTCCACCTTCTGGATTCTCTCTTCAATCATACGTTCTACATCTGCATCAGTCTTCTGCACCTGCAGGGGATTAAAAACAGTTGGAAGTTGGATGGTTTAGCTGGTCGTTAATCTCAAACCATCTGCCAAAGATCTACTTACAGGTTCCCTGAGGAGTCCGTCCACACTGTGGACCCTGGCTTTGGTACCCAAGCGGGACTTCCTGTACTGCTCAGTGACGTCCGCCAGTATGTGGTTCACACTGATGTGAGGCTTGGAGACGAAGGTTTTCCCGCAAAGAGGACACCTGTCTGAGCCAGTGCGACTCCAGTACTTGCGCAGACACACCTTGCAGAAGTTGTGGCCACATGGTGTGGTGACCGGCCTGCTGAAGATGTCTTCACACAGAGAGCACAGGAAGTGCTTCTCAGACAGGAGACCGATGGTGGACGCCATTGCCTGGGACAAGATACAATAGTGGCTTACGTGGAGTCCACTGAACAGTTTGTCAGTTTACACTTTGTGGACAAAAGTATTGGGACACCTGCACATTCACTGTTTCTTCTGAAATCAAGAATATTAAAACCATCTATCCTGATTTTGTTGGAGTAACTGTCTCTACAGTCCAGAAAAGAAGGCTTTGTGCTATATTTTGGAGGAGCATTGCTGTGTGGATTTGATTGCATTCAGGGACAGGAGTGTTAGTGGATTAGGATGTTGGATGATGACCACCACCCTACTTTACCCCCCAACTCCCCAACTCATCCCAAAAGCACTGGATGGAGCTCCACCATCCATCATTCCAGAGAACACGGTTGCTCACCTGCTCCACAGCTCAATGCTTGGGGGCTTTATACCACTCTAGCCCACGCCTGACATTTGGCATGGTGCCAATAGGTTAATATTTTTTTCAGCTCCTCCTACTCTACTGTGGCCTAACAGTTACAGAAATGGGGTTGGGGCCAAAAGGTCAATAATTCGAGCACGGCTGGGGGGATCCTGAGCAGGGTGTTGGGTTGGATCTGTTGGGTGTTGAGGTAGCTGCCCTCTGGTCTGGGTGAGTGCTTACTACCCATAACGTTTATTGTGTGTGTGTACGTGTGTGTGTGTGTGTGTGTGTGTGTGTGTTCACTGGTTAGATGCGGAAGCTAAATTCCCTTACACTGCTGTGCCATGAAGATAAAAGATGATCCTAATCTGAGGAATTCTGTGTTTACGTGCTTCCAGGAGCAGTATCGTCAGTGGTATAGTGATGTTAGCCTCGGTATCGCTCAGTATGAGGCTGAAATGAACCTTTGTGCTCTCGCCCATTCCTATCTCACAACGTCCTTCTTTGTCATTGACACTTTCCAACTTCTGTTGGACTACCTGTTTACATAATGAGTCACTTTGTTTGAACTTCAGGAATGGTAGACCCTAGTAGACTGCTAGTAATTTTCATCAAGCAGAGTTTCAGCATTACTTTCTCCTCGTTTCTGTTGCTGGTTCAGGTCCTGGACCACTTTACTGATGTCTACACCTCTCACTTTTACATATTTGTAAAGATCCCAAAAACTTGCAATGCACTGGCACTCTGTCCAGTAGGGTATTAATGCCTTGTGCCCAGTGATTCTGGATGGGCACTATGGCTCTGACCAGTAAGAAGCATATAGGAAGATGGATGGTTGGATGAATGGATCCCAGAATATAGAAGATAGATAGAGCCTAATAAGCTTGGGTAGTGATGCTGATATGCAGACATAAGGTGTTCTAAGAGGTTCCACTTCAGTTCTGTTGGGAATTCTGAACTTGCAGATGTACCTTCTTGACCTTTTTCACTCCTACTAAGTTTGTAGTAAGTTTGTTTTTACCTTTTAAAGACCTTCAGGCATCCTGAGGGTTAGAACCCTAACATTGGCTTGTAGCTTTTACATTATGAAGGTTCCTGAAGCCCTCTTTTCATGGGTTTGCTTAAAGATCCCTTGGTGGGACCATTATTTTTAAGGGGCGTTGTCTCTCAGCGTCATTCAGCTAACCATGCCAAAGTTACAAAGATAACTTTTGTCCCGTATTTTCTCACAGTCTTCAGAATCAGGGTTTTTAGCCTCCATGTTCAGGTCCCCAACGTGTTGTGAAACCTAAGGGCACGGCTACAAAACAGCATGACCGTGAAGTCATTTCCTACATCTTTGAAGCACCTACCTTAGTCTTACAATGACTTGACAACACAGTTCTCACTCACTAATGACGTTTATGTGCCAAAATGACCAAATCACACCCATTGTTCATTGGCGCTTAGGCTTAAACCACCCATTTGCTTCTATTCAGTGTACACTGTAGGAAAGATCCGACAGAGTAATCGCCAGCAAGCTGCAAGAGAACAAGTTTTACCTGAAATTCCATCAGATCATCACCACACAGTTCACCCTTTAACTAGTAAGCACAGGATTCCTTGAATTCCAGCGGCTCTGAGAGTTCACACGCTGTTCATTTAGGTTTAGGTTCAACAAAGTAAAGTAAATAAGTGTTATGAAGTAAACTGAGCTATTCTACAAAATCCTACATGTTAGTGCTTCACATCATACTACCTGTCCTACCAACTGGAAAACACAATATATTTATTAGCAGGATCACCATAATGAGAGCTTTTTTAAATTACTGTATTAAAAGTAATACTGGAGTCATATTCCTGAAAGAACGCAGTCCTGGTTCAGTCTTACCTGGATTTTTGGGAATGGGCTGGATAACGTATCCTTCTCTGCTACTCTCACAACACTTTCCTTAACAATGAGCAAAACCATCAAAAGCACAGGTGTATTCAGAGGGAAGGGAGGGACCAGACACGCCTGCCTCAGACGTAAAGGGTTAGAGAGTAACATGTAAACACAAGCGCTCTACATGGAAAATTACGAGAACACCACAGTCATACCACAACCTTGTATCTCCATTTTTGTAGTTTTCCACATTTTGACACAATGTGAATCTATTTTCTTTTACATTGAATCTAATTATATCCTAATACATATAATCTTAAATAATCTATAATTAAATAATATTTCATTGAAAGTTAAGGTTAAAATACACTATTTATTCCTTATTTCTCAATCAGAATATATACAGTCTGTCCTTTACACACACGATAGCCATACAACTGCATCCTTTACACAATACCAGAATTTTGTTTACCAGAATACTAAACAATATGTTATCATTTCTACTGCAGGGCTGCTCAATCCTGGTCCTGGAGATCTACCACCCTGAAGAGTTCATATCCAGCACAGCTGACTCTCATGTTCAGTTGCTCCTGAAGGCCTTCATCATCTGGATCAGCTGTGTTAGATTCAGGTTGGAGCTAAACTCGTCAGGGTGGTAGATCTCCAGGACCAGGATTGAGCAGCCCTGTTCTACACCTTGTTAACATATCTCCAATTCCTTATAATTCAGTTCAATTAATTAATTAAGATGGAAACAGAGTCTGTCTGAGTGGTTTGGTGTTAAATAGTTTATTGTGGAGAAATGTGCTGACATTGAGAAGAAGAACAGGGGAAAACAGGGAACCGGGTGTCACCATGTCTATGTTACAAATATAGTCATATTATTTACTATATAGTGAAAACACATTTTTCAGTGGGGAGTATTTTTCCTCACAATCCTCAATGCGTGTATCCATCCACAATTACAAAAATACATTTTAGACAAGGAAAATAAATAAGATTTGTTGATCATGATTATTTCTTCCAGCAACATTCATCTTTCACTCTATAAAACTCTTTACCTGTGTGTTAAGTATGCTTATGCTTCATGTTGGTGGTTGGTGTGGCGCAACAGATAACACCACCCCCTGCCACTGAGCTACCACACCATGTGGGAGACTGGGGTTCGATTCCCAGTCTGGGTGACTATGCTACGCTACACCAATAAGAGTCCTTGGGCAAGACTCCTAACACTACACTGACCCTCCTCTGTAATACCAGTAACCTTGTAAGTCGCTCTGGATAAGAGCGTCTGCTAAATGCCATAAGTGTAAAGCATATTCAAATCATCTCATTTACAAAAATTAATAAAAACAATAATAATAAGTGAAAGATTTTTCATGGAAGCAAAAGTTATTGTTATGTAGAATAGCTCTGAAGAGCACCGTTGTTTTTAAAACAATAACAAATGGGCCTCGGGCCAGCTTACGTTAATCAAGAATTGCATTTTCTGAAAGAAAAAACATAATGATACCTTGCAAACCGTGCAAATCTGCTAATGTGTTAAAAACTCTCAGTGAACAAAAAAACAAACAAAAAACTTGTATGTCCACAATGGCAATTCTACAGAATTTTCAATGGAAGTCAATGTAAACCGTTTTCAGGAGCATTTCCATTGATACGTTCATCATGAAATTTGAATTTTGTGTACTTTGAAACTCTGTACAGACGAGTGCGCACCTCTACCTGCATACTTTTACAACGAATACTATTAAAGTATTCAGTCAGATTTAGTTATATTAATATATTTTAGGCTGATATCTGAACCCCGTATAGCAGAATGATTAGGTATGAAGAATGATAATTGTAGAAATGTGGAGTACATCTACTAGGAGTCAAAATGCCAGATTCAAGCTGGAGATACATGTTTTGCGTGACAGTGACTATATAAATGTTATGTATAATGTTGTAAAGTCCAAAATCCCCATTCCAATGTATCAAATCTGGCACAAAACGGGACGCCCAGTAGTCTTCAAAAACACTTTAAGTGTAATCTCTATGGACGTCTCTAAAAATACCAGTGAAATAGTTCCACGCTGCTCTGACAGACCCTCCCAGCACACTGCCCAGAGCTGCGCCAACACTCGCGCCTACCACCACACCCTCAAGCCCCATCACTAAGCCTAACACTGCACCTATGAACGCTCCCTTTCCTATTGCTGCTGTATAATCCACAAGTCTCAGCGTGAAGCCAAGCCTCTTTGCTATCCGCATCTCTGCCCTCTCCCTGTTCTCAGAGCGGACCTTTTCATGATAACGTTTGACTTCTCTGTCAAGATCCTCTCCAGAATGCCTCTTCTTCAGTTCCTCCAGCATGTTCCTAACCTCCTTCACTCTCTCTTTCTCAATATATTTCTCCTCTTTCCTGATTCTTTTCTCGGCATCTTCAAACTCCGGGTTGGAATAAATCCCATGCTCTGACACAATCCCGTCAATCCTGTCAAGCAGCTGTCGGGTCAGGCTACCCTCTTGCCGGTTCTGCGCACCATTGAAGACGAAGCACTTTTGCCCACACTTCTTAAACAACTCTCTGATGTCCTCAGGCTCAGTCGGCCTCTCGTGGTATAAAACAACCACTGTGTGGTTCAAGACACTTTCTCCAAAGTACTGGACCACCGGCTTGAAAATCTCATAGGCATCGAACGGCTTGTCTGAGGGGTGTAGTGTAAGGAGGACAGCATGTGGGCCTGGGCAGGAGAAACAAACCGATTTCCTAATCGCTTTTTTAAGAGCATCGTGTGATAAGCTGAGGTTGCTCAGATTTGGGGTGTTGACCAGAACCACGTCTCTGTTCAGGACGCGCCCTGAGGTTTTTGTAGTCAGCGTAGTGTTCGGATCAGCCCCAATGAGGACGGCTTCTCGCAGGATGGACTCAGTGAGAGAGAGCTGATGAGGGCCAGAGTTTCCAAACACAACAATCCTCAATGATGTGTCTTCAGAACTCACTGGAAAACAGATTTGGAGAGAAATTGATGTAGTGTTATCAATTTTAGATCATAGAAGAAGCTCAACTCTGCCAATTATGATACGATATCTGTCAACTCACAAAATGGAGGTTCGGTAATGCTTTTTCTACGCCTCGTCGGTGTAGGGTGTCCTGGAGAGATTTCATAATGACAGTAAGCTACAATTAAACAGCACCTTTCACAATCCCAAGGTTGCTTTACAAAATAATGCTTCACAGCAGAGAGAGAAAAAGGAAAGGAATCTAAGGCTGAGGCATAGTAGGTATAGGTCAGTATAGGTACGTATAGCTCAAGAGCCTCTGGCCTCTGACATGAGCCATAAAGCTGAGCGCAGAAGTGAACAACTCTCCAAGATTCCTAACAACAGACAAAGGCATCTACTTCAATAGAGTAGCTGGATATTAATAGAAGTTTATCTCAGTTAATTAAAGCAATACTGAATATTTCATTATGCTGAGCTAAAATGCTTACCTTCGCTTGATGCCATCTTTGTTCAAAAAGACTGACTGTTCAATTCCCATGTCCTTCCAGCTGTCAAAGAAATTGGGATATTTAGCTGTTTTGTGAACTTTGAAACTCTGTACAGACGAGTGCGCACCTCTACCTGCATACATATACAGTGAATACTATTGAAGTGCTGAAAAGGACGCTGATATTTAAAGGATAAGGGTGCACGTATTTGTCACTGTACAGTGTACAGCGAAATGTGTCCTCCGCATTTAACCCATCTGGTAGTGAACACACACTCACACACACACGTGTTAGGGGCAGTGAGTACACACACACACACCCAGAGCGGTGGGCAGCCAACTCCAGCGCCTGGGGAGCAGAGAGGGTAAAGGGCCTTGCTCAAGGACCCAACAGTGGCAGCTTGCAGAGCCTGGGAATCGAACCCACAACCCTGTTATCGATATCCTGGCGCTCTAACCGCTGAGCCACCGCTGCCCACTGCGTTGATGAGGCTGATGCTGAACTCTAAAGCGATAGGTCAGTCAGATTTAGTTATACCAACATTTCAGGCTGATATCTGAACCCTGTATAGCAGAATGATTAGGTGACTCTGTGCTACTATCCATTTAACTGTTTTTAGGGGGCGCACCAATATGGGAACTGTGAGCTGAAGCCAGTATCTGATATTTCATATCATAAACATTTCTACTTCTAATTGTAGTACATCTGGAGTGGAGTACATCTACTAGGAGTGGAATTATGGGAAATGAAACATTGTATTTCTGTAGGGCTTCAAATACAGTAAATTTGACGATATTTAATACAATGCAGGTATTTTATTGCAACAGTCCGGCATCACCTAAACATCCTTGCACCTTTAACCCATTTGTGCAGTGAACACACACACACATACACACTAGTGAAACACACACAGTGACAGTGAGCACACGTGCCCGGAGGGGTGGGCAGCTATTGCTGCAGAGCCTGGGGAGCAGAGTCAGTGAAGGGCCCAACGGTGGCAGCTTGCCGAGCCCAGGTATGGAACCCACAACACGGTCATCAATAGCTCGGAGCTCTTTAGGGGTAGTTTATCATTATTGAGACAAATTACATCAAAATATGCTTTTTTTTAGGGCATACTGTGGCTATCGTCAGTACTTAAAGTAGGTATACCTCCAGTCCTAACACAGATGTGTAATGTGGACAGTCTGTTACAATTAAATTACAGCTTTTGTCGATCTACATATGTCTAAATTAATAAACAAAACAAATTAGATCACATTTTTTGTTTATTTGCTTTATTTTACATGTTGAGGAAAATAAAAACAATGCATTTAATGTGCCACTTTTGCATTTATTTATGTATTATAAATTATAATTGATACATATAATTATAAATACATTATTATTTTGTGTTAAATTAAGCAAATCAACTAATAATAATATAGTAATCAATATTAAAATTATAGTATTAAAAATAGTAATAAATGAATTATCTTTTTGAACGTGCAGAAGTGTTTACTGTACATTCACTTGTTTGTAGTTTAGCTATATAGCAGTCAGTAGCAAATGATGTCGATAATAATAATAATATTTTTGTATAGTTTTACCTTGTTCATCAGATTTCGATGACAACGATGTGTCGCATGTTTACTGACCACAGGCTCAGGCTCCCCACAGTCCTCGACCTGCAGCTCTGCCAGGGAATTGACTGTAAGTCCGTCCGTTTCACAGACAGGCCAAGCGGCTCACAGGGGCTTCTTACCACCGGCTTTACAGAATCGAGGATTAAAGAAGGAAACGAAGGAAAATTAGACCTGAAATAACAGCAGTTCTGCTCCACTGCTCCGAGAAGCTGGGGGAGCTGGTGCTGGTGCTAACGTCTCGATCACGGAAGCGAAAGCGAAACCAGCTGAAGCTTCGCAGGCGAATCTCCCTTAATGGGAAGAAGAAGCCCGGCGGAGGATCTGTTTACTATAACTACAGCAGCTACAACATAATATTAGATTCATAAAGGGATTGTGTGTTGATGTTTGTGTAGATCTCACAAAAGTAAAAAAAAAAGAAAACTATTATATTATATTAATATATATATAGATATATGAATAATACTATAGTGATCGGTTTTGTGGTATATGAGGTTATACGAATGCCTTCACTGAAAAAAAGATTCGTTGTTCTATGAAAATCAATTAAATAAAATAAAGATAAAAATCTCAGTCAATTAAGAAAGTACCTGTATTTATTTAGAGCAAATGCGATTTTTAATTATCATCTTTTATATGCAAATATGCTTTTATTGAGTGATTCTCTGCATATTTACCTTTATATAAGAAATGTATAAAATACATTTATTTTATGAATGTATGGATGTACAATTAATTAATGTATGCATGCATCCTATTTTTACAAATGAATAAAGTTAATACAATTTTTGTGTATTACATTAATTCTTATTTTTAAGTATTAAATAATTAAAGTCTGTTTAATTATTAAAATAAGTGTTAATTAAATAGTTTGTTCGTTTGTTTTTATGTTTGCAATGTTTTAGCATTAACCAGGGCTTTTATTTTGAAGAACTTTACTTTAACCCAGCCAGGCGCCTCAGTTCCGGCCCCTGACTCGATGCATCTATGGCTAGATCAAATTATTGACACACATTTTATTAATTAATCTATCAACGATTGACTCATAAAACCTGTAGCACCCACGAATATATATTTGACATATGAATATATTATTATATATTTATTATACATTTATTATACATGTAAATATGTAATTTAGGTTTATATTTAATAACAAAAAAAAATACATTTAGAGTTTATTAAAAGGCCTTTTCCCCTACATTTTCTATTTCAGTTTTATCATTTAGTTGTAATAATATTTATTTAAAACATAGGTTATGGCATCATTATAGTGAATTATTAAAAAGCACTGAAGGGGGTGGGGCTAAACTGCAGGGTTGTATTTAAAGAAGCAGGTGTGACGTCACACAAACAGATAAGTTTAATAAGTTAGTGTGGAAGATATTTCGGCGATTTGCTGACATCATTTGTACTGTTGCACTGTTGTGGAAATCTTTAGGTACCAACGAAAATCTGCTATCCCACACAAATAGTCCAATAGAGACGTAGCAACATTAGCATGCTAGCAACATTAAAACTGATTAGCCTGCTCATCAAATGCTTAAAAATCATCACGCTTAATGTGCACAGATCAGCCATAACATTAAAACCTCCTCGTGCCGCCAAAACAGCTGTGACATGACAGACCATGTTTCTATGGGATCAGACAGAGGGACTAGCCTTCCCTTCCCATGCGGATCAGTGAGCCTTGGGCCCCCATGACTATTTTTCCTCTTCACTGGTTGTTCTTCCATGAAGCACTTTTGATAGGTACTCAACACTGCAGACTGGGAACACCTCACAGGACCTGCCTGTCCTTATGGCTGCCTGTTCGACCTGCTTTAAAACCTTTATCACCTTCAAGAACTGACTGTTCACTTGCTGCCTAACATGCAGATCTTACCTCTTGACAGATGCCATTGCAACCAGATAATCAATGTTATCCACTTAATGTCAGTGGTTTTCATGCCATGGCTGATCAAGGTATGTAGGTTGACCTGAGCAGTTGGTATCTCACTGGTTTTAATGGGATTTTGCTCACAACTGTATGGTTTAAGAACTCCCACATAATGATGAAACTGATACATTAGCATGGGGTTTCACAGTGCTAAGGGATCAATGTGTCTTCATTTATTTAGTTTTGAGGACCGCCACACTAAATGACAATTAAAAATACAGTTTTTAAGCATGTTTGCAATTTACAGCTTTATCAAATGTCCATTCATGAGCACACACATCAGCCGGACCCATTGACCCTCCTGTACTTCAATATGAAGAACACAGTACTCTGTCTGAACTCAGACCCGCGGAGCTCGGAAGAACCTGTTAATGAAAGCTGAGTTGAAGTTGTTGGCGTGAGGTCCCACTCTCTCGTCCAGGTGCTCAATGGCTGATTGGACGGCGCCTCCTGCTGCCCCGCCCACCGCACCTCCCACTGCTCCGCCCACTGCCATACCGGCAAGTCCCTCCACTGACCCCACTACCACTCCCATAGTGGCCCCGGCCGCGAAGCCCAGCGTAAACCCGATGGCCAGCGAAGTTCTAAGCCAGCTGTTGTCCAGCTCGGCTTTGGCCCTTATCTCGGCCCCCACGCTGGCGTTGTAGGCGTCCATCTGCCAGCGTAGCTCCTCCCCCTGGTACTGCTGCTCCAGCTCCCGCCACGCCCTCTCCGTCTCGGCCGCCCTCTTCTTCACCAGCTTCTTCTCCTCCTTCCTCACACTCTCCTCCGCCTTGCAGTAGGCCGGGTTGGTGTAGCAGCGGCCGCCCATGCCCCCCACGATCCTCTCGATCTTCTGTAGGAGCTCTCTGTCTCTACTGCGGTTCCTCCAGTTCTTGCTGAAGATGTGGTAGCGGCAGCCGCACTGCTCGATCAGCTCCCGCAGGTGCCAGTCGGTTTTCATGATTCTGTCTTCCAGGGCCGCCAATCCCAGGTGTCCATCGTAAGCCAGGAGGATCATGGCGTAGTTCAGGACACCTTCCCCAAAGCGCTTTATCACCAGCTTGGGAGTCCGAATGTCGTTCGGGGAGATTTTCTCTAGGTCAAATGCGATGAGGAGGGCGTGAGGACCAGGGGATGACAGACACTTGGCTCTTCTCAGCTCTTCCCTCATCTTGCTCTTGGACAGGTCTTTGTCGTAGAGGTTGGGAGCATTGACCAGAGCCACCTGCCGCCCTGCTAGATCTCCAATGTTCTTTCTGCTTCCAGCGATGCTGCTGACATCCTTAGAGAACTCTTCTCTTCCCAGAATGCAGTTGGTGAGGAAGAGTTGGGATGGGCCACTGCTTCCGATGACCACTATCCTGAGCTCGGTTTCGGCAATCACTGGGGGAAACAAGGACCTGGAGATTAGTAGGGAAGATCACAGCAGCAACAACTCATTTCTATGTAAAGATGTAGTGGAGTACGGTCATCCTGAGCGATGGGGGCCCGTGTGGCCTGTCTGTGATGCAAACAGGAACAGCTGCCGGGTTCTGCAGGGTTGCAACGCGTTAGCCGTGATGCTAACAACCAGGCTCGGCAGGGTTGGAGCAAGTTAGTGGTAGGCAGTGGTGGCTCAGCGATTAGAGCGCCAGGTTATCGATAACAGGGTTGTGGGTTCAAGGCCCTTTACCCTCTCTGCTCCCCGGGTGCTGGAGTTGGCTGCCCACCACTCTGGGTGTGTGTGTACTCACTGCTCCTAGTTCACTAGTGTGTATGTGTGTGTGTGTGTGTGTTCACTACCACAGATGGGTTAAATTTCGCTGTACAGTCACAAATACGTGCACCTTTACCTTTAAGTTAGCCACAATGCTAACAGGAACAGGTGCTCTAGTGCGACATCTAGTGGCGGAAAGGATCACATAGCGCTCCTTCAGCTTATTGAAGGGGAGGAAACTGGCTTTATTATAATAATTTACAGTGTAGCCTGAAGCTAGAGCGTTAAACTGGGAAAATATGGAGCAGCGCTTTTGTTAGGCTCTAAAAAAAATTTATAAACTTGAAATGGGAAAATTATCCAAACTGGGCACATAATTTTTTAAAAATCTATAAAATTAAGATGCTACTCTATTTTATCGGACTGAATTCTGGATTTTATGAATAGTTACAGCCCTAATGATCTTAGACATATGGCATATTTGTTTTTAGAAGTAATATATTTGTTATATTAGGTAAGTATGCATATGCAAAAAAAGAAAAAAAAAGAAAAGAAAAGTAACATTAGAAAGTAAAATATGGCCAAATTGCATCATACAAAAATGCAATTTTTAATAAAATACATTAGAAGACTTGTACAGTTCTCTATATGACCTCATCATATATTAATATTTCTATAATTTAGTATTTTCAAGCTACAGCAAGTGAACAGCAGATCATGAAAAAAAAATCAAAAGTCAAATTTTAAACATTATGAGAAATCTTAACTTTCCATGCAGTTTCCTTTTCCACGTAGAAGGGTTTATCATTTGTATAGTAACTTACCCTCCCTCTTAGCCGTTCCTCTCATGGTGTATTATCCCTCAGAGAGGTCCCACCCACCAGCAGATCAGAATATGCCAAGTAATAAAAGTGACTCAGTCAAAACACCTTCAGCTCTTCCCACAATACTAACAGTCAGTAAGAGAGGTGCACTAGATACTGAGATACTGTCTCACTTCACGTCCGGCTTCAGTCTTTTCTCCCTATTGACAGTGGTGGCTTTAATAGTGGACGGAAACTGCCCCCGGGGCAAAGACACATTGGATTTGTGGTTCGTTCTCATTCATACACGCACCCCCCAGTTCAGATCCCCACCCACACTCTTTGACATAACAACATCAGAATCTCTTTCACTGTGCCCTTTGTGGCCTTGCTGGTGAATAGCAGGTATCTGATCAGTAGTAGCTACACACTGGGCACATCCAGCATTTAGGCTATAGGGCCTCTCAGCACATGAGCTCAGGCGGGATATACAAAATTATTGTCTATTATCTTCTCAAAATACTCAAATTACGTTACTTTTATTTGGCAAAATCTCTGTCTGTAGGTCTGAAATCCTGAATATTTTTCAAAGCTTAACATCTAAGGGGGCGCCATGATGCTTTGCCATCAGCTGCTGGAGTCTGAGGGAGCACAGCTGGCCATGCTCTCTCCCCTTATCATTCCTAAGCGCTGTTGACCAGTACAGCCGCCTATTAGCTGGGGCTTTGGAGCTGCAAACCCGGCGCTTTCCTCAGAGGACATCAGTTGACAAAAGAGGCGATGGCTGGCTTGTTTATTGTGTCGGGAGCTTTGCTAGTGCTTGGGGGAGCTGCTTTGTCACATTTAGGATAATGAGATGTATTGTATTAACTGATTAAAGCTCAAATGTGAGAGATGTGAGAAACAATCTACATAAATTTACTTAAACAGAGTAAATCAACTATCTGCTCTCCTCCGAATCGGCCTGACGTCTGGTGTTTGGACTCAGCTCGGCTGATGGTTCTTGTAGGGTTAACAGTTTGTCTGGATGCTGGCTCTGTTGTTTGTGTTCATTTGGCTTTGTTGCAGAATAGATTACAGCAGACAGGATGACGCCTGAATTAGGATTAAAGAAATCAATAGTTCCCACCATGGGGCTGGAAGGCTGATGACAAAATTTAGGAACCGATGATTGAGCCGGTCGACTCGGTCAGAGGCTAACTAACAACAGAACCCGAATAAAAGAAATTACATCAGACTGTAACAACATTAAAAACATCCTCTCAGAAACAGTGTTCACTTTCACCCCATGAACCCTGGACATATGCCTGACCTATTATTCATTCAGTCTACTTTAAATAAATCAATATCTATTATGAATTATTCAGTATTCATTATGAATTATTATGTATTAATTCTAAACAGTTTAGTCACCAGTATGAATTATTGATGGCTTACTATGAATTATTCAGCATCTACTATGAATAATTTGATATCCACTATAAATAATTCAATATCAACTATTAAATATTTAGTACCCATTATGTACCCAATTTTGTCTCTATTATGAATTATGTGATATTCACTATAGATTATTATGTCTCTATTATGAATTATTAATTAAAATATGAATCAGTATCTACTATGAATAATTTGGTATCCACAATAAATAATTTAGTATCCACTATGAATGATTCAATATCCACTATAGATTATTATGTCTCTACTATAAATTATTTAATATCCACTTTTTTAATATCAGTATCTACTATGAATTATTCAGTATCCAATATAAATGATTTAGTCACCACTATGAAGTATTGATGGCTTACTATGAATTATTCAGTATTTACTATGCAATGTTTGGTACTATTAATTATCCATTATTAATTATAATGGTATCCAATATAAATGATTCTGTCTCCATTATGAATTATTCAGTATCCACTATGAATTAATTAGTGTATATTACATGTTATTATTATAGTACTATAAATTATTCTGTATCCTTTATGAATTATTCAGTATCCAGTATAAATGATTTAGTCACCACTATGAAGTATTGATGGCTTACTATGAATTATTCAGTATTTACTATCCAATATTTGGTACGCACTATTGATTATTCAGTATACATTATGAATATTCAGTATCTAATATAAATGATTTTGCCACCACTATGAATCATTAATTATTCACTATGAATTATTCAGTATCTACTATCAATTATTCAGAGTCCAATATGAGTGATTCTGTCTCCATTATGAATTATTCAGAATCCACTATGAATTATTCTGTATGCTTTATGAATTATTCAGAATCCACTATGAATTATTCTGTATGCTTTATGAATTATTCAGTATCCACTATGAATTAATGTGTGTGTACTACATGGTATTATGCACTATGAATTATTCTGTATGCTTTATAAATTATTTAGTATCCACTATGAAAAGGTAAAGGTGCACGTATTTGTCACAGTGTACAGTGAAATGTGTCCTCCGCATTTAACCCATCTGGTAGTGAACACACACACACACACACACACACACACACACACACACACACACACACACACACACACACACAGAGCGGTGGGCAGCCAACTCCAGCACCCGGGGAGCAGAGAGGGTAAAGGGCCTTGCTCAGGGGCCCAACAGTGGCAGCTTGCTGAGCCCGAGTATCGAACCCACAACCCTGTTATCGATATCCTGGCGCTCTAACCGCTGAGCCACCACTGCCCCCACTGCCGCCACTGAATTATTAATAATTGCATAATCACTATCAAACTATTGTATTGTAATGTCATGTATGTCGCTTAAGGGGGGTGAGCTGAATTATGGGCCTAACTGCAACTCCAGCTGCTGAAGCTCTGGGGTTAAGGACAGTGTGCCAGTTTGCAGTTGAGGGCTAAATGTGTTCAACAGCGCCCCCATGCGGATGCAGGCGTGTTTGGGGAAAGCAGCGTGTCTCAGTGAAATGGTACCGTGTAGGAAGCGTTCACTCTGTAGCAGTGTTAGCAGTGGAGCTTTAGGGGGTCTTTGGTTTCAGTGGGGGGGGGGGGGCTGTGATAAACATGGTGCTCGTGCGTCGTGCGGCTTTTCAGCCATGTGCTCTGAAGAAGGGTGTTCAGGTAGTTCTGAGCAGATCTTACACACATGAAGCTTCACTCTACGTCCATGTGAGTACAGCTCTCTCTCTCTCTCTCTCTCTCTCTCTCTCTCATGGTGAAATACTGTGTCCAGTTAAAGTCTATAGAACTGGTTTCTGATGATCTGTACTGGTAAGCTGGTCTTTCATAGTCAAGGTGATTGAAAACATTGGGATTGGGACAAAACATACCTTATTGTGTTTAGCAAACTGGTCAAACTGGCTGACCAGTACATTGGTCAGACTGGTGAACCACCTTGTCCATGCTGGATGACCAACTTGGTCAAGTTTATGATAATACTGTTGGTGATGCTGACATCCCCTTTACTGAAGAACCCTCCCATGATTCTTCTTAAGGATGTATGGGATCTCCTCAGCATAACATCTGCAGGAAATTCAGGAGATTCAGAGCTGTTCTTTTCTCTGCACCCCCCCCCCCCCCCTTTAAGTGGCCCTACTGTCTAAAGCGGTGCTCCTACTGCAACTTTAACAAGTACATCCCTCGCTCCGTGAACCATGAGCTCATGACCGACAGCCTTCAGAAGGAAACCCAGACACTGCTGCACCTCAGCCAGGTTTCACGGTAGGTGTTTGCAGGTCTTTACACCTTTGTGTAATGGGCTTAGTGGACAGTCCAGCCATTGTCGCCATGAGTAGAGCAGCGCTACTTGTGGAGAGATGAGTCCGGTAGACGTTATTAAGCTGTGTCTGTTTTTCTCCAGAATTACCTCTGTGTTTTTTGGTGGTGGGACCCCCAGCCTGGCTTGGCCCTCCACCATCGCTGCAGTCCTGGACACTGTATCCAAGCATGCACAGCTGTCTGCAGATGCTGAGGTCACTCTAGAGGTGAATCCCACACCTGCTGGGAAAGCCAGGCTCAGGGACTTTGTGGCAGCTGGAGTCAATCGATTTTCCATTGGGATGCAGGTGATTGGTGCACCAATACTTCACTATTCGACTTCTTAAAAAGTGGGATTCCACTACTTTATGGTGCACCCATTTGTCATATAACAATGCAGACAGCCTTAACCGTTATTTCCATGGAAACCTCTCATGAGCCAAAGGTCACCATGCCCAGTGCCTGGTCCCTGACCCCAGTAGTGATCTTTTGGACAAATGCAATCAAATCCTGGCAGCAACATCTAGTGGAAAGGCTTTCCAGAAGAGTACTGGCAGTTGTTCAATTGTTCAACTACATGGACAAAAGTATTGGGACACCAGCTCATTTATTGTTTCTTCCCAAATCAGTTGTATTTAAAAAGAGTTTGATTTTAAAGCATTGCTGTAAGGATTTGATTGCATTCAGCGACAAGAGCATTAGGGAGGTCAGGTTGTTGGATGATCACCACCCCACCTCATCCCAAACTCCCCAACTCGGCCTAAAAGTACTGGATGGAGCACCATCCATCACTCCAGAGAAAACAGTTTCTCCACTGCTCCACAGCTCAATGCTGGGGGGCTTTACACCCTCTAACCTATGCTGGGCATCAGGCAACATGGTGCCAATAGGTTCATATTTATCTGCACCCAGGGCACCCACAAGCTGTCTGTGTGCATTTGCAGATCTGTGTCAGCAGTGGGTGCTACGTAGAGTGGCTACATGTTCATAAGATCATTCATTAAAAGGGGTGTCCACAAACATTTGGATGTATAGGGTGCTCTTGATTTTGGAACAAATGTTGGATAAGTCTGTGTCTTAATACTTTTGGACATTGAGTGTATCCAAAATTATTGTTGTAGTTTATCTAAAATAATTATGCATATTAAAATGATCCAGTATCATCTAATGAAGGATGGTCTTCTCCACGTTAACCTCTTAGTCTTTGGCTCATTACAGATCCAATGCAGACTTGAGAGCATTGCCAGAAAAATGAATGGTCAGGGTTCGGGTACTTGCACACAGTAATGTATATGTATATCTACAGTCTCTGAATGATGCCAATCTGAGGGTGCTGGGGAGGGATCACAGTGCTCAGCAAGCTCTCCGGACACTGTCAGAGGCCAGGACACTTTGCCCCGGACGTGTGTCAGTAGATATCATGTTTGGGCTTCCAGACCAAGGTGTGGATTCATGGCAGAGTGAGCTGGAGGAGGTTCTCTCTGTGTGCGATGACCACGTGTCCCTGTATCAGCTGACCCTGGAGAGGGGAACTCACCTCTTCAAGCAAGTTGAGCTGGGCAGAGTGAACGTGCCTGGTGATGATGTCACAGCCGTTATGTACCAGTCTGCTAGAAGTACTCTTGAGAAGGAGGGCTTTCTTCAGTACGAGGTGTCAAACTTTGCCAGAAATGTAAGTTTTAAGTATGAATGTGATTAATCATATTTAAATAATTCAAATACAAAATTATATTGAAAAAATACCCAATTATCTTCTCAAAATACTCAAATTAAGTTACTTTTATTTGGCAAAATCTCTGAGTAAAGAAGAAAAAATGTCTGTAGGTCTGAAATCCCAAATATTTTTCAAAGCTTAACATCTAAGGGGGCGCCATGATGCTTTGCCATCAGCGGCTGGAGTCTGAGGGAGCACAGCTGGCCATGCTCTCTCCCCTTATCATTCCTAAGCACTGTTGACCGGCACAGCCGCCTATTAGCTGGGGCTTTGGAGCTGCAAACCCGGCGCTTTCCTCAGAGGATGTCAGTTGGAAAAGAGGCGATGGCTGGCTTGTTCATTTAGGCTAATGAGATGTATTGTATTTTGCAGAGTGCTGTTAGCACACACAATACTGGCTACTGGAAAGCACAGCAGTACTTGGGCGTCGGACCTGGTATGTTTATCAAATTGACGTTTTTACTGCAGTTCCTGGCTGGGAATGAGCTTAGCTTTAGAGTGACGTCATCTGTTGTCTTTTAGGAGCACATGGTCGCTTTGTTCCTCATGCCCTGGGAGGGGTTCTGAGAGAGGCGCGCACTCAGACATTAGAGCCAGATGTTTGGATACGTGAAGTCCAGCAGCACGGACATGCAACACGCCGGCGGATACAGCTTGGCCATCTTGAGCTGTGAGGATTGGTCATTCGTAACTTGCATACACACATATACACACATACACACTAACAACTAATGGAACAGTATGTTTTAACATGAATTTGCTGTTGTGGCTTTTTGTAGGTTGGAAGAGGTTTTAGTGATGGGACTACGTATGAATGAAGGAATCTCCCACCAGGTATTTCATCATTTCAACCATTTGATCTCTTTACGTGTCACAAGTATTCAGACACCTCTTCTACCTAGTAAATCAAACTACTTTAAGGTGCACCACTCTGGGATACTCTAGAGAAGCTGCACATGAGCCCAAAGTCACCATGCCCAATTCTAAACATCAGATAGAGGGGTATAAAGCCCCCTAGTTTCAGGCTCTGTGTTTTCTTTTGAGCTCCATCCAGAATCTTTGGGATGAGTTGGAGTGGTGTTTGTCATCCAACATCAGTACCTGACCTCAGAGATGCTCTTGTTGGCTTAATGCAGGCAAGTCCTCACAGCAAGGCCCTGGCATCTAATGTAGAGCTTTCACAGAAGAGTAGAAGCAGTTAGTGCTGCAAGAGAAGACCAGGTGTCCGGTTACTTCTGGACACTTTGTGAGACGAAGGAGCTATGACTGATTTCTGACCCTGCATTCCTGTGTTTGTTTCTTTGTTGAGATAGCACTGGGCAGAGTTCAGTCCAGAAGGGAATTTCCACCAAGTTCTCGGCTGGTCAGAAGATTTCCAGGATCTGCAAAAGAGGGGGCTTCTAGTCCTTGATGACAGGTGACTGAAACTTTAAGGCCACATGCAATACTTCATTTCCAGTCCTGCAGGAGGACCACAGCAATGCACAGTTTAGGCTTCTCCTTGCTTCCAGTGGTCTGAATGTCTGTAAATGTGTCTAGCTTGGATTTTGACTTTTTGCCTGCAGGGGTCTGCGGTGTTCCTGGGAAGGTTTAGCTTTACTGGACAGTATTTTACCCGTGCTGTTGCTGAGGCTGGAGAAGTTCTTCCAGAGACCTGCAGGCTCTGCTGAAACCACCGACAAGACTTGATGGACAGATGAAGACATAACAGAGCCCAGCGAGAGAGGAAGAGAACCTGAAAGTGCTCGTATAGACCGCATCAGGTATCCTGGGAATATAAGGCATATGTCTTGTGTTTTCCCGTTTCTGGAATTCATTCTGACACTGGAATGTGAATAGAAGAGGCACATCCTGGTGCAGGTGACTCCTTTTTTGTTGGAGGTGGACTGGAAGATCAAATCATTTCCATTTGGTATCAGATGCTAGGTGCACATCTTGACTTCACTGAAGTATTTTCCATCCACTCATGTGCTGCTCTGCTGTGCTGGTACCCACCGGCTGTGCAGGTTCTCGTATACCAAGGTTATTTAGGCTATTATATTAGGCTATTTGGAAAAAGATCATGGATTTTTTTTGTTGTTGGTTATTTGTTTCTACAGTTTTGATGGCCATGCACACATGGCAAAGAAACATTGATATAATGCCATCAATAAAGCGTAATTAAGAATTGGCTTAAATGGCTTTTCATTAAACTGTATGATTTAATGAGTGTGACTCAATCGTAACACACCGGACATTGACGCTGGTCTTTGCTGTCCGTGGTGCTGATTTCTGTAATTCTTCTTATCTTAAATAAGCTTTGACTTTGACCACATAAAACTGTTCTTCTGCTCCGGTGTGCTGATATAGTTATAATATCACTAATATAATCGTAGTAGAGATGGGGGGGTGCCATAACAATAGATAGATAGGTAGATAGCAGTAGTAGCAGTAGCAGGAAGGTGGGCAGGTTTGACGCAGGTAGCAGGATAGTCTGGTGGTCAGTCTGGTGGATGGGCAGATGCAATGTGAAAGAAAGAAGAGCTAGTCAAGTCTACAACAGTCTAAAAAATGGCCAGGGAAGGATTTCTACTACATGTTGCAGCATTTCTATGAGGATTTGATTGCATTCAGAGAGACAAGAGCATTAGTGAGGTCAGGAAGTTGAATGATCACCTCCCTACCTCATCCCCAAACCCCCCCAACTCTTCCCAAAAAGTACTAGATGGAGCATCATCCATCATTTCAGAGAACACAGTTTCACTGCTCCACCTCTCAATGCAGGGGGGCTTAATACCCCTCTAGCCCACACCTGGCATTGGGCATCTACTGAGTCAAACAGTAGATAAGTTAACATTACAGCTAGGCATCAAAATATTATGTTTGCATTGATTGTACTTGGATGGATTCCTTCATTCCTTAAAAACAGATGAGGCTGAGGGAAACGTAGGAGTATCAGGAACCACAGGCATTCAACCTAGCTGGAATTACCATGTAAAGCCACTTGGGGGCAGCAAAGCAAAGGGAGGCTCTACTGGCCCATGCTGAGCTCAGCTAAAATTCATATCTCAGCCAATTCACATGGCTCTGTAATCGATGATTATATGATCCGGGATGTATGTGTGCGCAATGCTGGGAATGCTCAATGTGGCAAGAGCTCATGCTTTTCTGTGCTCAGCTTTTCCATACTGGTCCATGATCAAACTAATAAATTCCAGAATTTGGTCAGAACATCCGAGAGAAACAGTTTTCCCAAGTTCCCATTCACTGAGGGTAACTGTTATACGTCATGATGTCACCGTGGTGCAGTTTTAGCCCCACCCCAACCCCATCAACCCCCGATTCTGTCTGCATGTCTCGCTTCGGTGACATCACCCAGCCTTTTGTTGGGAAACAAAGAATTTGGTCAGGAGTCTGTTTTCAGGAAAAATAAAGAAGCTGGGCGGGAAGAGAGAGAGGGCCTGCGTTAAACACACACACACACACACACACACACACACACACAAAAGAATGTTAACCAACTGCTGCCCAGTGCAGGAATCTGGGGAAAGGGAGGGTGAGATGACGTCATGTCCATTAAAAATGCATGCTCCTACCAAAGTGCAGAGAACGCCCTCTTAAACCAATAGGAGCTGTCAGCTCGAGTCAAGGTGACACACCCAGTGCTGCAGGAAAAACACCCTGCCAAACGATCACCTTACACACATGACTTTATACCCAAACCTGTCCAACCAAAGCAGTCTTGAGGGTTCATTTTTTTTATGTGTCTTGGACACAAGACATCGATCCGGTTAAGTAAAAGGAGACCAGTTCTGAAAGTTAAGATGAATAAAGAGAATATGAGCACGGTGGGACACGGTGGGATTGCTCCACAATCTAAGTCTAAAGTCACAAGTCTTTGTTTAAGCTCTGACAGACTCTCACCTTCACCGAGAAGGCCCTGGGCCTTCTGCCACACTGCATCACAAGAGCTGAATGAATGGTGAAGGGGATCGCTCTTGTGCTAACTGCTTTAGAGGTGTCTCAGAGTGTGTTGATGTGTACTGAGAGCTGAGCTGGTCTTTCCAGAAACCAGAAACGCTCACATACTCCAGCTTGATCTACCAGTTATGATCCTCCCATCTTCCAGCAGCAGTGAACACAGCGAAAAATCAGACATACACGTCTGAATCACTGAATCCTGTATTATATTCACTATAACAACATGCATAACTCCATAACTTTGAATCTGCTCATCAAAACGAGTGAATGAATGAATGAATGAATGAGGGGATTAAGCCATTCATAACAAAGTGGTTGAGTTTATTATTATTATTATTATTATTAAGAGCTCATTTTAACCCTTAATTTAACCTTAATTTTATATTAATCAGTTTTGGTCAGTTCAGATGAAAAACACACTATTTTTGAGAGAATGCTGTCAAATATGGGCCTTGACTAGTCAGGACCTTTGGGTCAGACTGTTCAGTTAACAGTGAGCTAAAGTACAGGCAGGTAAAAAATTTGGGCTTATTATTAGGCTTATAGATGTATTTTTGCTTTGTGAAAAACCCCAGAAGTGTGAAAATCCACCAGGATCAGCTGAAACTATTAAAGTTAGAGTTAAGCCTGACTAATTAAAGTTAACCTGACTAATTAGCAGAGAGCCAATTCAGTACAGTGAGGGCAGCTCTAAAAAGTGGCTATTTTTTTTTATTTTATGTTAAAATAATATATAGTGCTATATAGCCAGTTATATGGTGGGTATTAGCTATTTGCTATGTTTAAATAATAATAATAATAATAATAATAATAATAATAATAAAACCATACATGGCAGCTCCAGACATGAGGGCAGTTATCGGTAGTTTCCCACCCCAGGCTGCAAAGGGTTAAGCGCGGCTGCACAGCAGCCCCGGCCCCGTCCCGTCCCGTCCCCTCCCCCTCAGCCCTGCTTCACTTTACACCTCTTCTACAGGGGGGTTAGTTAGCTTAGCTTATCGGCAAGCTTGGCGCCCTGGCTATTAACTTCTAGCAGAGACGTGGGACATACTCCAACTCCAGCCCTACACCACCACCAACACCAACACCACCAGCAGCAAAACCCACTTTCTGCGAGTCGGTGCTGCCGTCAGTGAGGAGCAGGAGGGATGTGGAAAGGCAGGGCAGTTGCAGACGGGATCCCAAAGTTGGGACCGCTATGAGAGCAGCCGAGAGGTAGGAGTGCGAACACAGGACGTGGGGCTCTGATTTCGCATTGCTTTAACCGGGGAGTAGTGCACTGTGTTGCCGCTAGCTGAGTCACGGTGGGCTGTGTGGAGCTCCAGCTCCCGTTGACGCAATGTTAACCTAGCTGACGCGGCTGTGGGACGGTGTGTGTGTGTGTGTGTGTGTGTGTGTGTGTCTGAAGGCAGCTTAAAGCTCTAGAATTTAGGGTTCCTAGAAATATTGGAACTGGACTGGACTGGGATACTAGAGACCAGCTCCCTTTTCTGGTATGGGAGGAGAACATAAGCAGGGTAAGGCTTTGGGATCCTAGTTGCCCACTTGTCCCAGTACAGACCTCTTATACTATACTGGTACTGTGGGAAGGGGAACGAGCGGGACTAGGGGGACAAGGGGGGCTGTGGGGAGGGGATGGGATGGGGGTGTGGGATGGTGCTGGCATCCTCACATGTGAATTCCCTTTATTTCTGAACCATATAAACTGGTGTGTGTGTGTGTGTGTGTGTGTGTGTGTGTGTGTGAGAAGATCTGGGATTTTCTGATGTTTATTATTATTATTATTATTTTTTCTTTTTTCCTGTTATTGACCGGGTCAGAAAGGCCCTGCTGGGAAATTGTCCAGCTGAAGTGCTTTCATTTTTCCTTTCTTGAAATCTTTTGTTTTAAGCTGCTCCACACTTGGGTTTGTTTCTTTTAGCGAGGGCTGGAAGTCCTGGGAGTTTCCAGAAAGGTCATCAGAAAAAAGGGCCTACGTAGCGCTTGTGTCCATCAAATCTGGTGTAAATTTAGTGAAGCTGGGGTCAGAAGATGTCCAAATGGGGTGTTTTTTTTTTTTTGGAGGGGGGGGGTTACTGTACTTAAAAGTCGAGTTGGGTCTCGTGTCGATCATTTCTGTCTTCATATTTAAATTCAGCCACTATTTATAGACATCTTTAATGTTTAAAGCTTGGCCCTTTAGTTTTGCCCTGGAGCTACACGGCTCATAACAACAGAAGTCACCTGACTAGATTTTCGGTTACATAGACTTCCATTACTTGTTAGCAACATTAGCATCAGCTTGCTCCAGCACAAAACTCAACAAGTAAACTTCAAACATGAAACTGAGTTAATTTAATGAAATACATTTGAGGTAAAGGACAAATTCTGTGATTTTGATTTCTGACTGAACTTCCTCTTTAATGAGTCTGTATGTTGTGTTCTGGTGGGTCACGGCATTCTTGCTGTAAACTTTCTGAATGACGTTCGGTGCCAGCATTGCTTCAGAAAAAGACCTTAAGCCTTTCTAGGGTCTTCTAGGTTTCCATCCGTGTTCTGTAGCCCACTGTAACTGACTACAGCTCAGTAAATACAGCTCCAGTTAGCGGACGCTGATCACACTTGGGGTATTGATCGCTGCCTAAAGTGACCTCGGTGAGAGAGGAAGGTGGTGTGACAACAAGGTCATGACTTTGCAATGGGATCCAGTATCCGACGTGGAGGGAGCTCTGTCTGTTTGTGGTGCTCGTCTCTAAACATGATTCTGTTTAAGAGGGATTATTTAATTTAGGCTACTTTTACTATCTTAACTTAAAATTAAAAGTGTTTTTGTTTTGTTGTAACAAAGTTAACATGGTTTACAGTAAAGATGTAATGGAGGCCATGAGGACTGATTTTTTAACATAGAATTTAAATATTTTATATGCATTAGTGCAAAAGTCCAGGTTTTGTTTACTTTTTGCCTTATTTAACTAACATTTAACTTAAATTTTGAAACAGTTAAAAAGACACTGACTGAAAAAACATCACAACCAGATTTGTGTCGGTAATGACGTGTTACGGTAATGATGTTTTCATTTTATTAAAATTTTTTTTTTAACCTTGTTAATGGATTTTATGGCACGACTCAACTCAGCTAGTATAAGACACACTTTATGTCCATATAAATAATGTGAACATTTCACTTTTTCATGTGAATCATTGCCGTAACGGTATTAATAAAAGATTTAATGGAGGCAATGAAGACTGATTTTTTAACATAGAATTTAAATATTTTATATGAATTAGTGCAAAAGTCCAGGTTTTGTTTACTTTTTGCCTTATTTAACTAACATTTAACTTCAATTTCGAAATCGTTAAAAAGACACTGACTGAAAAACCATCACAACCAGATTTGTTTTGGTAATGACGTGTTCCAGTCATTTAACCTTGTTAATGGATTTTATAACACTACTCAACTCGGCTAGTATAAGACGCACTTTAAATCATTGCCGTAATGGTATAAACGCTAATGACTCTGAATAAACTACTCCATGATCAGAAGGATCTTTTCCAGACATCGGAATGTCATGTCTCTTATGTCACGGCTGACATGTGCTTACCTGTCAGTCTTTGTTTCCATGGTAATGATATAAAAAAAGTTTTATATTATATTTACAGCTGTTGCGGTAATGACAGTAATGTTGGGGATGGTAACATATAATATAGATGGTATATAATTGTTCATAAATATGCATTAGTTGGATAGATACGAACATGAATAAATAATATATAATATAATAAATTTAATGTGTATTTTTTATAATAAGTTATTATAAAAACAAATGACTTTTTTCTTTGTATTTGGTCACTTTTTATCATTTTATTTAGGACAAGAAGTTTAAAAGTCAAAGGCCAAAGTAGCAGAATATTGATGTTTACAACAGAAAATAAAAAAGAAATCATAATAAAAGTATGAAATAATTATTAAATGACATTTTAACACCTTTAACAACTTTAACAATTTAGTTTGTAAGTATTTCAAAAGTATTTAGAAAATTATTTCACATAAAACAAGTATTTTTAACATGAATGTATTACCATACAACATAAGTTTTTACCCCTAATTTAAGACTTCTAAAAATAATAATTTCATAATTCAAGATAAAGCTGTGGGTCAACCTGAACAAGCATTTAGAGAGTCTTTGTGTTCTGTGTTCTATTAAATGGCACATTCGCACCTGCACATTTGGCCTGTCCTGCAGCAGTCAGCAGAAAGTATGTAGATTATACCCTGTGCATCTGTGTTAGCACATTCAACATCTGACACCTTAGTCAGCCCAGCCCGGCCCAACCCAACACAGGTTGTCTGGTTTGAGATGAGGTTAGTGTGCCAGGACTATCTCTTTCATCTTCACTTTCCATGGGGTCAAAAAGGCCAGCTGCGAAAGCGAAGGCATGTCACGTGTTATGCAACATCGGTAATTCCGGCGCCATTCTCAGCGAGGGTGCAGCAGAGGGTGTGCTCTTTTATCGATCAAAGACAGAGACAGTTTTGCCTTCATACCATCAGCTAACGCTGCTATTATCATCTGCCAGTAAAGCTCAGCCACATTGATTCCATTAGGCCGCCACTTTAGAAGTAAGCTATGTGCAACCTGTTCAAACGAGACTCCCTTAAAGGTTTTAACGTTCAGTTTGGATAAATACTACAGAGCCAGGATCAAGATCCTATTCAGCCACCACTGATTTCCGGCTTTTTCAGTGCAGAATTGGCTTAAACTGCATTCATGACTTGCAGAGCAGCCAACCCCTTCCGCTTGCCACCTTTTAAAACCAGTCCTTTTAGAAGTAGATCCACTTTTTACACTCATAGTCCTGCAGCAGTCTTGCATCAGAACTTTGATATATTGAATAACTCAAGTTCTATTTAGACCTCATTAAGTCAGGCCAGGTTATTTGCTGGCCTCCATTACTGTAAACCATGTGAACATCCAAAGTCTACATGAAATATGAAGCTTGACTATATGCATGTATTATGATATGCGTTTATTTAGTGCAAACAGGTCAGGCAGGTTGGTAACGTCTGGTATGCCTGCATTTTTACCCTGAAGATGTACAGATTACACTCTGACGACATGGCTGCTGTGTGATATTATTGTTATGTGACATCCCAATCATGTTGGGACCCACATCCCATGTTCTGAGACACAGTGGTTCATCTCTGAAGGAATCAGACGTGACCCATAACGTGACCTACAACCATCAGCCATAACATTTAAAATCCACTGACATTCACTGAATTACATCTGATTATCTGGGTCCAGTGAGACCTGTCAATGGGTGGGATCTACATATTAGGCAGTGACGAGTGAACAGTCCAGTTCAGGGAAGCAGGAAAAATAAGCACAAGAATCTGAGAGAACTGGATCAGACAGAAGTGTGGGGTGTTCTCGGTATGCAGTGGATAAGGAAGAACAACAGGTAAGGTCACTGGGTCAGTGATGTGATCAATTAAGGGCCGCAAATATAAGCTTTTGATGACACTTCAGTGACATTTGTGGAAAATTGTGCTTTTTTAAAATGAATAATGACTATCCCACCTGGAAAGGTGTTGCTCCTTTTAATGTGAAATTAGCCACCCATAGCTTAATCTACTCCAACACTGTTACTTTTACAGCATAGGAAGAGCTACAGAGCTTAAATCGCACACAAAGTGCACAGTGTGAGCGTGTGCTATTCCCAGCTGGATTTGTAACCGGATCGGCTGATTCAGCATTTTCTACTGATGCTGTTATTGACCTGACCCCAATTTACCATATGTATTAATAACACTGTCACTGTAATAATAGGTCTTAGTTTTGGACAAGTCTTAACCTGACAGAAAGGCATGTGGAATCCTCCATTACTCACTAGTATGGAAGAGCTGGACAATGTCCAAACACACTTTTCCCACTGTGTAGAGATCAGCCAATCTTCCTAAGTTCATGCTTTCCTTTATGTCAGTTGTTGACCGCCAGCCTCCAATTTCAAAAGGCAGGGAGGCGCCGGGTTTGTTGTTCTGATTCTGGTTATGTTGTTGAGTTCTCGATCAAACAAGTTGGCCCGTATGCAATGAAAGATGATAGTTTTTGAGGATGAGAGAAGGATGAGAGCCGTCGGAAGGCCGCAGAGTTACTAATGGAGGGGTCAGCTGGCTGCACAGAGTGCTCTGTTGGTATTAAGTGTAATATTTCAGTGTTTTGTTTTTTTTCACCACCAGGTTCACAGTGTTGGGGGCTCCGCTGAATGCTGCTGAACTCTTCAAGCCTAAACCCTTGAATCGTCCCTCCACCCTTCAGTAACCAAACTCTTGAAAGCAGAGATAGCCACCTTTCAGCTAGCGCCCGAACCATCTCCATCTCGCCACCATGACCACTTCGTCTTTGCGCCGCTCCATGAAGAACATCGTGAACAACTACACGGAGGCGGAGATCAAGGTGCGGGAGGCCACCTCCAACGACCCCTGGGGTCCCCCGAGCTCGCTCATGATGGAGATCGCGGACCTGACCTTCAACGTGGTGGCCTTCACGGAGGTTATGGGCATGGTGTGGAAGCGGCTGAATGACCACGGCAAAAACTGGCGCCACGTTTACAAAGCCTTGACGCTGCTGGATTATCTGATCAAGGCGGGGTCGGAACGCGTGGCCCAGCAGTGCCGGGAGAACATCTACGCCATCCAGACCCTCCGTGACTTCCAGTACATTGACCGCGACGGGCAGGACCAGGGCGTCAACGTGCGGGAGAAGGCCAAGCAGCTGGTGTCGCTGCTCCGGGACGAGGAGAGGCTCAAGCAGGAAAGGAGTCAGGCGCACAAAACCCGCGAGCGCATGGCCGGGGTCAGCGGTGCCGCGGCCTACGGATCTTTACCTCCGCCCTACCCGGGACACCGCACCAGCCAGTCCACTGCGGCCACCCTGCACGGGGACGAGTACAGACGCTCTCGAGGCTCGCCCTCCTCCCATAACTGTGAGTAACACACTGGTACTATGAATAGACCTCGGCTTTGTGAGTAATCACACATGAATGCCGCTTGGTCTGCTTTCTTTGGCAGCAGGAACGTGAAACCTTGGTTAGTCCTAAACAGGAACGGGCAGCTTAAGTCACAGCCTTTAGTTTAGGCTGAAGCTGTGGTTCGGTCAGAAATCAAGTGTGTGAGGATGCTACACCCCAATAATTATAAAATATCAGTCAAGATATTTTGTGTGTGTGTGTGTGTGTGTGTGTGTGTGAGAGAGGTTTGTGGCTTTTGATTTGCATTGAGCTACATTGGACTGTGCTGATTTTCCTTGGACTGGTCCTTTTCTGGGATGGAATTAGTACAATATACATCTCTAAGAGAAGAAAAACAAGATTTTGGTGTATAACTTATTAAATTAAAGGTGAAAGAAAGCATTCAATTAAAGGAATACTTTACCGGCTGTTAAGCATGGTGGTGGTAGCAACATGGGAGCCACTAGGTAACATCATGCAAACTCCATGCCTCACTCAAACCATGTTGAATTGTGCAGTAGACAAAAATACTGCAGATAACACCGGTGATTACTTAATTCTTATTTAAGAATTTTCGACCTAATTTAGAAGGCCAATTACCTCAATCCCTGTTCATGTGAATTTCCCCACTGCGGGACTAATAAAGGACTATCTTATCTTATGTTAACTCCCCATACCACTAGCAATGCCCCCCAACACTAGGAGGCGGAAGACTAGCACATCTCCTCCTACACATGTGAAACCATTAAGATTAAAATTCGAGGTTCCAGTTAAGGTTTTTGGCTTAGGACTCCATGACTTCCATGAAGACTATGTTTGTGCAAGCAATGCTGCACAGTGGAATAGTGCACCACCACTCTTTTGACTCAGCTAAACAACAGTCATGCAGCTTCTCATTGTGCTTAGTCATCGGTGAGTTTTGGTTTGCCTGTCTTACCAGCATAGGAGTAGTTTTGTCTGTTTGTCTGAGAGTTTTCTTAGTCTTCCAAAACTGACCAATTTGGAGATTTGAGCAAGGGTGCAAAAACCTCATCTTTAGCATGACAATAACATGTTATTAAACATCTAAAATAGATAAAAATGGACAAAATAAGGCACATCAGGCGAAATATTACTAACTCTATCGTTAAGTAAGCTTAGACTTACTTAAATGGTACATATGATAGTAGTTTGTGTGGACTGCATTTAGCCGTGCTATATTTAACTTGCTTGATCTAAGCAGGGGTTGATAATTAACTAATGAGCCGAATCAGGTGTGTTGGATGATCCCTGCGATGGAATTTCATCCCACTTCCAAAAGGAAAAAATAGTTTGTAAAGGTAGAGCTGGGCAATGTGTCGATGTTTTATCGTATTGTGATGAATTTTATTATCATGATACAGAATAAGCTTTTCTAAGTACATCGAGGATATTGTCAAGAACTCTGATCAACTGCAGGTTTAGTCTGGTTTAATTAGATGCTAAAGGGCAGAAGATGTTGAATAAAAGTCACTGTATTCGGTCTGGGAAAGTATCTGAATAGCCGTTTTTAGGTCTGTCTGTCTGTGAAAAAATTCATCGTGCCAAATATTGTGTATCGGAATTTTTTTTTTTTAATATTGTGATGTAAAACTTACCATATCGCCCAGCCCTATGTAAACGCCATGTTTAGAACTGACCGCTTTGGGTTTTATACCTGAACAACTAAAGAGCAAGAGAAGAAGATCTGTATTGGTTCTCTCAAAAGCCTTGTAACACAACACCACTGTAAGTGCTGTCGCAGGGCCGCGTGGGCTAGGATGCAGAGATATGATCTTCGGTCACTTTCCTGTTTATTTTCTGATCGGCTGATCCAGGATGGATCCTCTCTCTCTCTCTTTCTCTCTCTGCTCACATGACAAGTGCGAGTTTCAGCTGTTGTTTTGGCAACACCTGAGGTACTGAGCACCTGCATTTTTCCCCATGTTCCCTGTTCCCTCTGTTTCACTCCGGCCTCCAGCTGGAAGAATATGTCTAGATAAAGCTGTGCATTGAGGCTGTTGCTGTTGGTTCTCTTAAAAAAATCAAGGAACCTACCATATATTACCAAAATGAAATTTGATGAAATGTCCCTAAGCGAGTTGTACCGTTGTAACATTGGCCGAACGCTTTTAGTAGAGGTCAACCAGCTCCTGGCAGGACTCTGGTTGGACATTTGACCACTCTGCTCATTCCTACTCCCTGAATACGAAACTGCATGTGCGTACCTTTTACGTTTGCATGGAGGACAGTTCAGCGTCAGAAGTTTCTGACGACAACAAACATGGTGACGGTGTAAAAAAATGATCACCAGGAGTTGAATTACTATCAGCATTTCTTCTTCTTTGTGTCTGTATGTCAGTGGTCGTGATTCGCTTGAACTATGGGCTACAATACCCCCACAATTTACTCCTACGTTCCATCCGTATCTGTAAAAAAAAAACAAAAAAAAAAACGTGCAAAAATAAAGCTGAAATAACGCAGAATACGAACAGAAGACTCCTTAATGTGTCCATATCAAAATTTCATGATAAGTGAACTAATAGAAACGCTCCAGAATGACCTGGAGTAAAGTCTTTTTACACTGACTTCCATTGAAGTTGAGTTAAATGTAACCCCTAATGCAGTAAGACTCATCACACACTTGGGTGTATTACTCAGTAACTACAGGGACGTCTGTACAATCTGGTGGGGCTGTTCTCTGATAATAGAGGTTTGTAATAACACTTGGCTGGTTGGCCATAGGCTGTTTAAGGGGTAAAATGTAGCTTACATCAAACCTTTCTTGGTGGATACACTGTAGTAATGCTGGGCGATATGACCTTAAATCAGTGTTACGATTAATTGGACATTTTACCTTGACACTGGGCAGGATGGTGTCAAGGGACTTTTATTTATTTATTTATTTAAAGGGGACAGTACATGAACACACAGAGGACTAACAGAATTTTAAAATATATATTAACAAAATGAAACAAATAATTAAAATAATCAACATAGGCAAGATTACGTTAATTAGTAGTTCTGAATGTCAGTTTTGATTAATTGCCCAGCCCTGTTGTATTTCCCCACAAGTTCAGAAATGTGGGTCTCGTGGATGGTGGGCTGTAAAGAGTCCAAATGGGAAATATGAACCCCACCCCTGTCCTAATCTGTCTAAACCAATTCACCCTTCGCTGTGTTTGTGAACTAAACAGTGTGTGGTTGCGTGATTTGTACCCACAATCCAGCAGTGAGGCCTATTCTCTAGGAGTGCATTATGTGTGTGTTTGTGTTTGTGTGTGTGTGTGTGTGTGTGTGTGTGTGTGTTGGCCCGGCAGAGTAGCTGTTCTGCTTCATTGGATTTTTCTGCTCGATGTCATTCCTCGCATACTTTATGGAGCAAGCCCACAAACCTGGCAGCCACGTTTCTGCAAGACCAGGACGTATCTCAGTATGTTTGGAGCCACACTGGATTTTCCTGATTGCTGACAGGTTTCGCAACGTGTCTGAGAAGCGTGCGGTGCCTGGAGCGCTGGGCATAAGGCACGAGAATTGCTTTCAAGGGCAGAGTAGAACACATTAAGTCTTGGGGTACTTTTTCCACACCTTGGGCATCGGAGTAAGTGGTTAAAGTTTTACATGTAAACTGTGTGCTTTGACTTTCAATTGGTAACCGTTTATTGGGATATTGGTTAGGAATAGATGGCAGCTTTCTGAGGAAGTTGCACGGCCTGGATGCCTGATGCTGGAGAGTGCTTTAACTGCAGTGGAAACGGCAAGATCTGAACATTTCCCTGTGTCATCCACTGGCATGGTGCCACCTGATCGTGGGAAAGTACTGTAGTTTCTAGCTCCAGTTCTATTTCTGCAGTGAACTGAGCATGTGCTGGCTTTTTTTTTACTGGGCCTTATCTCAAAAGTAATCAATCAGCCAAGATATTCTCGACGTCTGAAGTTTGCTTCTTTAGCTTTTTCCCTGAAGCTATACGGTTAAGGGAGCTAATGGTAATAGAAACCTATGGTCAAACTAGCATTATCCGAACAGCATCTTGCGCCGTTTCGCACTTGCCTCACACTTGTCATCTGTTAACATGGACGTATATCATTGCATTAAAAAAATATTTGGATGTCTAGCAGTGTCAGAAACAACACAAGTGAGTCAGTCTGAGGTTATTTAACTCCGTATGGTTTAAGGCAAGATAGTCTTGACCGATGACTGGCTCACATTACAGCATTATTGGGCCGATTTTGAGGCCAGATCACTCCATCTCAAAAATCTAGAGAATATGAAAGCGAGGCTACAAAGGCTAAACGCTGATCAGAGGAAGCAGAGCTGCAGGTATCCAAGTGACTGCGTCCCAGTATGGCTAAAAGTCTATAAGGAATGAGCAGGTGCTAGGCTAAAAGCAGTCGACTGGCTACAATATCTTCAGCTAGCTCATTGCACAGCAAGCTGAGCTGACACAGAGGACAGTAAGTAGCCAATACAACATGGGGAATAATTGATATACAATGGGTTGTTCTTGTTGTAGTGCTAGGCTAGGCTAAGCTATGCTATGCTGCTGTGTGCCACAATGGTGCCATAAACCAGCCACTAAAAGCATTTCTTTTTCTCATGAGATCTCCATAAGGTAAATCTTCAAATAACAGGGTGGTAAATAGACTTGTTAAGCCACATCTGAGCATTTTTCACCCCAACCGAAGTCTCACATTTACTATTTATACATCAAACATCAAACAACAAAAAATTGTTGAAAAAATTTGGTGCTGCAAATTAACCCACCCGTTTGTAGCGCCACCTAGCTCTAGCAGTGCTCCCGAGACAAGGAGGGAGTAAGGATTCAACACCTGTCTACTCTGATACATGCAAAGCCAGCCACCGAACTGCCACCACTTTTGAACTGCTGCCAATGCTGAGGAAAGCGACGGGTCCCCAGCTCCACCGCACCAGCCAGCAGACGGCTGTGCCGGCCAGCATCGCTTAAGAGTGACGAGGAGAGAGACCACCATCTACCCACCCAGAGAGAGCAAGGCCAATTGCGCTCTCTCTGAATCCGGCCGCTGATGGCAAAGCAAAGCACGACGGCTCAGGATGCAATCTCTGAGCAACCCCCGGGCCATAGTGGCAGCGTATAAGACCACGGAGCTCCTTCAAAAATCACAACGACCAGAAAGAAACAATAAGAAAAATATCTCCTTAGTTCCTCAGTAAACCTGTGATACTTTGTGGCTACGTTCATTTTGGAAAAGCGAAAGAAGTGGGATGCGTCTGAACAGTTGAATGAAACTTCCTTTCCCATCTGCTTTCCTTGACTTTGTGTGCTAAGAGATCCAAAGATCCAGAGCCAAAACCAAAAAATAAAAAAGGCAGACAGGAAAGAACGTTTCGTTATAAGTATTTGGACGCAGCCGAGAACGGAGAGTTTCACTGCCTCGCCCAAGAGATGATACTGTCCCATTCAGCTCGGATACAGTGACTCTGTAGCTCTCTTTGTAGCTCTGGTCTTCAGCTGTTTTTAAAGTTGTGGGGACACAACCGACCTGTTATGTAGACTGCCGCCATGACAACATCAAAGAGAACCGTGATTGGTTGAGAAAGTTCAAATGTCCAATGGGGGAAAATCCAAATAAAAAATGGAGCTGGTATTTAAGGGCCTTTGAAGATGTTCAGTATTCATGATTCCCTATCCTGTAGTCCGGGGAGGAACGCTGATGCTCTCCTCTGAAAACACAAGGTTGATGTCATTTGTGGAAGACCGTTAACCAATGAGAGCCGAGCCAAGTTAAACATGCAGCCAAGCTCCATTTAATCCAAAGTTGCGATTCATGGGAGCGGCTGGACTGGTGGGGACAGTGGTTTGTCAGTATGATCTGAACGACGTGTGCTGTTTTACTGTGGGTAAATCTTGTATCTCGAGGGCTTTGATGACTGAAGGTTGACTAATGACTTTCAACAAAGAATGAATGGAGTCTGACCTGACAATGTGTGGGCTCTCATCAGGGGTGCATCAAGGCCTGACGAGTTAGTGGGGGTCCAAAAAGTCCTAATAGAGTGGGCCGGGCATTGGGCTTTTTTTTTTTTTTTTTTAAAGCACATTCCAGGTCAGACAGGAGGGCTTTGGGAAGCACTACAGCGAAGGGGCTCAGCGCAAGGCTGCTGTCTGGCCCTTCACTCTTCCCTAGCCTGGCCTGGCTTCCAGAAGGGTCCATTGCCAGCTGAAACGTGGACCTGTGTGTGCTGGAGCCTGCCCAGGGAATAACACCGAACCCCCCCCACCCCACCACAACCCAAAACCTCCCCCACTCCAAACTGCCCCATACAGACACCCCATTGTTCTTAGCCCAGAGTCAAAAAAGCCCAGGGAAGCAATCCCAGCTCGGGCATGGAACCGCAGTGATTCGGCTGCTTACTACAAACTTAATATGCAGAGGCAGTGCCAGACTCGCACTGGCATACTGGCCTCCACTGCTCTTTTTTTTTCCTGTTAATGAATAAATATAAGGTTGAATTGAGCTTCTTTTTCTCCCATTTTCTTCTTTCTCTTCTTTCTCTTTCTTCTCTTCCTCTCAGCCTCCTCTTCGTCCCCTCATTTGGCCCCTGATCTGGAGCAGGCCCGGCCGCAGACCAGCGGGGAGGAGGAGCTGCAGCTGCAGCTGGCCCTGGCCATGAGCCGAGAGGAGAGCGAGAAGGTGAGGATCGCGTACTCGCATGCTACTACACTGTCTGGGTTTGAAGGATGGGATAGTGGGATTAGCCGCCATTCAGCTGGTACTGCATTAGTCTGCATGAGAGGAATACTGGGGTTGTGATTGTATTGCTGCAGATTGCTGCCTACTGAGCTGCTCAATACTGCGATTCATCACAGCACCCACAGAATCAGTCTGATCTCAATACTCCAGGATTTCTAATTCAAAGGTTTGGTACTTTATATGTTTTCTGTGTGGTCATAAGCCATATCCTAAGCCTGCTAGCTGTCAAGAGTCCTTATTATAGTAAACTGTCATAGTATAAATACACAACATCAGACTTGCCCACGTTTCTGTGCTCTTCCGCCTGACACTTGTGTTTGAATTTGATGTGTTTTTGAGAACCAATACAGTATTGTAAAACATAATATTGCAATACTTAGATCTAGCAATATTTTCTTACACTCATATTGTTAAGGCCCTCAATCACACACTAAGCCTAGATGCCTAAACAACACAAAAAATAGATAAGATTAGAGAAGCAGGCAGGTTTTATTCCCAGGCTGAGGTTCTTATATACTTATTTACTATTTGGGTAATTAAGCACAATTTACTGTTGCAAAATTAATTAATTTAATTTAAAAAGCAGCAGTAAATTGTGCTTAATTACCCAGATAGTAAATAAATAATATAGAAATATTATTATTTATTTTATAGAATTTTTTTGCAGCAGTAAATTGTGTTTAAAAAAGCCCAGGGAAGCAATCCCAGCTCGGGTATGGAACCGCAGTGATTCAGCTGCTTACTATGAACTTAATATGCAGAGGCATATATTAAAATATAAAAATATATTTTAAAAATATAAAAAAATTTTTGCAGCAGTAAATTGCGCTTAATAATTTAAACATTTCTATAAAACATCTGCATGGAGATATTCAGCATATTGGTAGCAGATTGGCCCGAAATACTGCTATATAAAATGACCATATTGGTTTTTAGTTTGCTATTAGATTCAGATATAATATTGTTATAATAATCCACTGACTATAATAAGAGTTCCAGATGAGACGGCACTCTTCTGGCTGGGCCCCAAAATCCATTTTCCACCAACCCCACCAGTTAATCTTGAAGCAAATTAGAAGGAGAACATTTTCTGATTATTTTCATAATAAAGCTGCAGAACCAGTTACATTTTTAATATGCCGGCCTCCAGATTGTGCATATAGTAGGTCTAATATAATATCTTATATCTGCTAGGATAAATGTAAAACAAGGTCTTCTTAATGGGTTAAGAATCTACTACTCCTCTGTGTGTGTGGTTTGGTGGTGTGCGTTAAAAAGGTGGAGCTTCACATAAGCTCTGTCCACAAACTGCACAGTCATTATCTGCCGCTCATTGTTCACTACTGTGGGGAGGGCGAGAGAGAGCATTAGCACCCTCCATGAGCTTGAATTGATGTTGCTGGGCTTTCAGATCTTACTGTGGGGAGTGAATGTGGCACTGGACTGAAGCATTGATCCAGTGCTCATCGTTAAGCTCACTGAGCCCTATTGATGTTGAGGGAGTAAGCGATTTGTGAGTGTGTGTGAGTGTATGTCTGCGTGAGTGCTCATGTACAGGGCACACTTTACAGCGCACAGTGTCTTGAACATACAAAAGTAAGAAGGAATGAGAGGGAATTCCTGGAAGTACACGTGATCTCTCCTTAAACACAAAGGGGCTCACCTCAGGTCCTTCAGACCAAGTACAGCTCGGTACAGGCTTGCATTAGCCTCGGTATCCACACCTTCTCCAGCTTATCAGTTAATAAGTAAACGTAACAGGAGTGCTAAAGTGATGGATAGACCAAAAATTCAGTGTTCACCTTACTGCAACTGGTGTTAAGAGGTTAGTGTAGCTTAGAAGCAATGGAATACACCCCTCTTATTCTCCACCAGTTAGCACTGTGTAATCTGCATGTCTCAGACTACGCCTATTTTTTTGTCTTAAACAAGCTCATACAGAATTACTCAAGTTTTTCTGACACTGTGTGACACAGTCATGTAAAAACTTAGTACAGCCCTTGAAAACCTTTTGTCTTTTTTAACATAAACCATATGGACAAAAGTATTGGGACACCTGCTCATTCATTCATTTATTCATTCATTCATTCGTGTTTTTCTGAAATCAAAGGTTATCCTGCTTTTGTTGGAGTAACTGTCTCTACTGTCCATAGAAGAGGGCTTTCTACAACATTTTGGAGCATTGCTGTGAGGATTTGATTGCATTTAGCGACAAGAGTGTTAGTGAGGTCAGGATGTTGGATGGTCACCACCCCACCTCATCCCAAAAGTACTGGGTGGAGCACCAACCATCATTCCAGAGAACACAATTCCACTGCTCCACAGCTCAATGCTGCAGGGCTTTATAGCCCTATAGCCCACACTTGGCATTAGTGTCTAATGGTGGCAATAGATTAAGTGAGCTCACTCGCATGATGACATGTCAGAAATGGTGCACTCTGTTGAATTCTGTTCCCTATAATAGTGCTCTAGATCTGGATTTTTGCATGTAGGGAATTGTGAATCTTTAAGTGAGGGATATCACCATGGCAAGCTCCAAAGAGCTCTCGGAGGCCTTCAGAAAGAAGGTTGTAGATGCTAGATGTAGATGTATAGGAGTCTGGGAAGAGGTTGTAAAAGATCTGGAAATTAAGGGAAAAGGTTTCCATGGGGTCCTAATTTTTTTAAAACAGCAGTAATGACCACTTCTTGAGTTCTTCGATTTTGTCCAGCAGTGCTGATAGTTGTCCATTTGGGGTATTTCACTTTGAAAAAAACAAAAAAGCACTAAACTGTAGGGTTAGTGTGGAGTTCCTGGACCGTAGCTGGGCACCCCACGCCTAACCCCATGCCCCCATTTCCTCTAGCCTCCTCCTGTGGATGTCGATGAGCAGACCCAGCTCCAGATTGCTATGAGCCTCAGCAAGGAGGAGGCCCAGAAGGTACTGCACTGCCAGGAACGACTGCCGCACCTTCCGTCCTAACCTGCGACCTCCTTCCATCAGCACAATGCCTCACAGTATCACTCACACGCCCATATGTTTGCAGTTAACCTCGCATGTACTGCCTGCTCGCCTTTTTTTCCCCCCAGCTTTGGCCTCTCATTTCTTGACCAGTAGAAGAGCATGGGTACTTTCTTTTTCCTAACAGATCCAGGCTGTTGGTTTCACTAACCAGCTTGCATCGCATCTCTCTCTCTCAGACCGATGAGAAGAGATGCCTCTTTCCCTCATTTGTGCCGATCTGTCGGTCGAATGACTGCTGAAATGGGCCTGAACCCTGGGTTCAGGGTTGGGTATAGGCATATTTAGGAATAGGCTCTCTGCATGCATGACCGGTGTCCCACTTGTGTCCCGACCTAATGTTTTTTTTTCTCTCTTTCTTTTTTCTAAAGAAGGTTCCTCCTCCGACTGTTGCCATGGACATGGACGAGGAGACGCAGCTGCAGATTGCCCTGAGCCTCAGCAAAGAAGAGCATCAGCAGGTAGGGATCCAGGGAACGTGTGGGATCGAGTAAGGACTGTGTGTGAACATATAGTACCTGTCAAAAGTTTAGGCACACCTACTAATGGAATGGCCTTGCTTGTTTATTACGATTCTCCACATTTTAAAGCAGTGGTTTTGAAACTAGGTCACAAGAAGCCCCAAGAAGCACATTTCTGATGCTGGCAAAGCACTCCTAGCCTTTTATACCGACCGCACAGAGCAAGCACTCAGTCATGCTTAAACTGTTGATGGAGTGTTGCACAAGTCATGCAGATACAGGCATGCGAAGCTTTGAGTCAATTTATGCCACTAGAAGCATAAACCATCAGACATAAATGTCTAAGATGGGAGTGGCTACTCGATTTGCGCGCTGCCATCACCCCCTAAAACCATGGTGACGACCAATCTTCACTAAAAACAACAATTTATAGTGTGAAAATTAGCAGCTACATGTCTATGACACATATGTAGGCTACAGGCTATGCTACACAAAAGCATCGCGCCTATGAGAAGTCCTTGCCTCGTCGTATGGATTTGGACTTGAATGACCCGGGATGTCTGTGCCATGCACGTGTAAACTCTGCGCCTCCTCAAGAGCCTCCATACTTGAGAAAAGCCACGTGGGAATAACAGAACCTGAGGATATTTTTACAGCTCGTTTTGCAGAAGATAAAGGACGCTGGAATCTTTACTGATCAGGGAGCATGCCTTAATAAAAACGGCTGACATGGCACAACCGTACTCCCCATGTACAACTAATCTCAGCCAAACAGGGCTTTAAAAGATTAAACACATGCATTTTACATTTCAGTGTGTCCAAACTTTTGACCGATACTGTCCTCGTCGCTTAAATCTCCTCACATCCCCTTTGCTCTCATGCAGTGTTTTAAAGGGCCATCGTTCTTCCTTGCCCCCAGCTAGTCCCTAGCTAGTCCCTGGCACCCACTTTCTCCACAGCCCCCCCCCCTCCCCCCTTTGCTAACATGTGACCTCTTATGCTTTAACTGAATCTCGATGCCTGTCCTTTTCTCTGCCCCTTCCTTTTCACTCCTGCTTTCTTTGCCAGATTTGCACAATGGAGGCACTCGCTGAATTATGCTCAGTTGCGCTTTCTTCGCACCTTTGACCTGAAGAATCATTGTGTTCCCCCGATGCCTTTACATCTTGCAGCACTAGCCTATGGTGGTGTGTAGTAGAATGAGCATGCATGTTGGTCCTGACATGAGTGTGTACGAAAACTGGTCGCAGTGGCCTTTGGTCCTGACATGTCTTCTGTGTGTCAATGTTTCGTCTGCGGGTTGCCAGGAGCAACGGAGTCGCCAGGGAGATGAATCGCTGCTCCAGAAGGCTCTTGAGGAGAGCAAACGAGAAATGGAAGCCAAAGGAGGAGGGGTATGGAACAACAGCCGTTTACCATTTGCCTCAGCATCTTTAACAGTGCTCCTTAATTTGCTACTTGTTGTGGCTCAGACAGGACCTCCCAAACTTGCTTTGCACATTACAGTTATAGTTGATGTGGCGGGTGGGTTTCTGATGGACAATTTGTCAGATGGGCTCAGTTTTTACATCTTTGCTGTCCTTCAAAAACCTTGTATGTCTATTTTTCCCATCAATCTGGCTGCTGTTCTTTACATGGTGTCAAAATTTCAATAATAAATAATGAATGGACCATTAGAAATGCGACAAAATGACAAAATGAATGAAAATCATTTTATTTACATTTTCTTACTTCTTCTGTAAAATTGTTCATTTGGAGATACAAGGTATTGCATGACAGTGATGGAATAAAAGCCCCGAAGGAGCTCATCTACCATATAAGCCCACTTTCACTTATAGTGAAACATTACAAAACCTGAAATACTAAAATGATCGTAAACAAGCATCGTCTTTTGTCTGCTACTGAGTTCAGATCCAAAATAATTCTTTCCATTTCAGATATTGGTGTGAGTGAAAAGTAAAAGTTTAATATTAGTAATATTATTAATATTTGATGTATATTAATATTTAATAATAATAATATTACAGGGTAAATTAATTAACTATATGACTGTTTTGCTCAACATTTCCAAATATTTTAACTTTCTAAAATCAAAGTAACAGTCAATAACTCGAACATTACATAAAAAAAGTCAAAATATATACGTCAGTCCACTGCTGCGTTCTCTTCACTGGCTTCCTGTAGCTGCCCGCATTAGATTCAAAACCCTTACGCTGGTCTACAGAGCCAAGAACGGACCAGCCCCTCCGTACTTGATGGCAATGGTCAAAAGCCGATCCGCACCAAAAGCCCTTCGAGTTTCAAGTACGGCTCGGCTCAACCCGCCATCCCTCAAAATCCGTGTAAGACAAGCGTCCAGGCTTTTTTCTGTCCTGCACCAAAGTGGTGGAATGAGCTTCCCCTGGGTGTCTGAACGGCAGAGTCGCTCGCTGTCTTAAAACGCAGACTGAAGACCCTCCTCTTCAGAGAGTACTTGGACGAATAGCAGAGTACTATGGTCACCTTACTGACTTGTGCTTAGTAATGTCTAAAGCTTAGCGGTATCTTTGAACTATTAGTCTATTCTAACTAGCTGGGGTTTTCTTGGGTAAATAGATAGGGTAAATAAAGAGGGTCTGCTAAATGCCCTAAATGTAAATGTAAAATGTAATATCGTCATAGAGGCTTAAAAAGTGCACTCAAATTCTGTATTTTTGCAGCTTCATGAACTATTATTATTCTGAGTTTTTATTATTTCATATGATTGTATAATTCTTTGTTATTATTATAATCTTTCATCATTTTTTTATTTCTAACATGGAAGTCTAAACTCTATAAGATCAGTGGCGGTTTTGAGTGAACCCTATCTTATATCCACATTATAATAAACTTTAAAAAAAATATATACATACAAAAACAACGTTGAGGGAATAGTTAGGGCACCCCTGGTGAAGTAAGTAGAAGATGAACTGAGGCATAATATTATAGATGAAACATCTGGTTCAGCATTTTAAGCAAAATTAGTGTTAGTTAAATTAGTTTTGTACAAATGTACAGGGGGATTAAAAAAAAGGAAAAATTAACCTCGCGAGAACAGAGAACAGTTCTGATGAGGTAAGGCCAACAATCCGCAGCAATGGTCTCCTCTACGCAGCTGTCTAGCACTCTGAAAATGTAAAAAACCCACATAGCAGGAAAAGACTATAAGAAGAGAAGTTTTCTTAGATAACTGTTTCCTCAATTTGTTAGCAGGACTAGTGGAGAGAACAAGTCGAGGTCTGAAAGACTAAGAACACAGCTCTAAGGATTGATTGAACTCCTGACAAGAATTCCCCCAAACAAGAACCGAAAAACTCTTAGCTGCTATAAAAAGCATTTACAAGCTGTGAAACTTGCCAGAGGGGTTGTTACCAAGTACTGACTATGGAGGGTGGCCAAGTTTTGCTTTGGGCCTTTTTTCCTTTTTTGTTATTTTGAAACCGTGAAAGATGGAAATGAAGAAGTAATCTTACTTAAAATATAAAAAATGTATCTTTTATTTTACGCTGTTTGAAAACCAGCTCATCTTATACTCTGATATTTTGACCAGGGGTTCCCTTACAACAAGCACAGCAAGTGAACGTGAACGACAACTAGAATGTATTTATTCTTAAGGAACCGGACAAAAACCAGGCGTGAGAAAACCAGCACAACAAAACATAAACGAGGGGGGAAAGAAAGGATTTGTAGGAAGGTGTAATTGTATGGCCTATCCTCTAAATTCTATAAGGATATTAACCGACATTGCTAGACTGCTACAAGTTTCAGATGATCAGATTCAGTTTATTAGCTGCTATCCGCTATCCGCTACTGACGCTGCATTTAAACGTGTCACACAAATGCTGTATTTAGGTTGGATTTGCATTTAGTAGGTCACACAGCTAGGATCTTCTCCCGTTTCGCAATTAAAGCACTAAGCTAGCTGATAGGTTTGCTGTTCTGACTTGACACACAGACACAGGCTTTACAATGCAATGCTGCATTTGAGGCCTCGCCAGGTCAGGTAAGACGAGGTGTGAGCAGTGCTAATACCAGCTTTAGACATCTGGCAGTTATTCTCATTCCTGACCTGAGATACCTAGACACAACAAAAGACTCAGCTTTGATTAAGACATTTGAACAAGATCTAATGGGCTTTGTCCATCTCGTTTTTTTGCCACTGCATTTTTCCAGATGACCCCATTACTGGAGGTGTGACTACTCAGAAGTGCTCACTGAGCAGTGAGGTATGACCTATAAAAATGTCTTGTCTGAAAGTGCTACTTTCTCCCCTCCCCTGGCAGTCTGCCATGTTGGATCTGGCGGATATTTTTGCTCCAGCCCCTGAAGCGCCCCCTGGTGTCAGCCCATGGGATTTGTCCGGAGCAGGTGCCCAGGCCCAGGCTCATGCTCAGGCTGCCGGCCCTCTGAGGTCTGACCCTTGGGATTCTCTGGGTAATGTCCTCTGCGTATTTGTTACGGTGCATTTTCTTATACAGCTGAAATAATACATTTGCTCTATCGATGTACTGAAGGAGCCGTATTTTCAAACAGAGCCTAGCTCGAGTCGAGGTATTGGTAGCCATTGGATGGCCCCTGCGGCATCAAGTATTCACCCCCAGCCATGGGACCATCCGCAGCGCCCTCCTGACCCTTGGGAAAACCCGCAGAACGCCTCCAGTCCTGCTCTTCAAAGTCAAACATGGCTTTCACCTGCTGCTTCAGCTGGTAAGAATGAGCTGTTCTGCTCACCAGTTCCAGTACAGGCCTGTGCAAAAATGTACAAGCCAGTTATGCATATACATATTTTAATATTCATGTCAATATGTGGCTTGTTTAAGCAGGCAAAGGAGTAGATCCCTTCTCTCCACCTATAGCAGACAAAAAAGCCACTGTCAAAAGCTCATCTCCACGGCCTGGGAGTCCCTCAGGTAATTACCATCTGCCTTTGCTAACTTCGCACTTCACATTTAATCAGCATTAATTCCTTAAGGTGGTCTTATTGATTTATGCTTCTGGGTTTCTGACGTCGTTGTTAGATGGAGATCTTTTTGACGAGGCCATGGATGGAGGTCAGGTGAACGTTAATGGCCGTAGTGAGGAAAGTCCAGAGTTATTCGATTTGTCCCACCTGGGAGAGTGTCTAGCGGACCCAACGTCTCGAACCTGTCGTACTCCAGAAAACTTCCTGGGCCCCACGGCAGCCTCGCTTGTCAATCTGGACTCTCTGATCCCCTCGAATCCTGCACCTAAGAACTTGAACCCATTTTTAACAGGTGAGGTATACAGAGGTATAAAGTGGTTAAATATTATAGCTTTGGGCTTGCAAATGGTGCAGCTGTCTGATGCTTGCTGTGCAAGAACTGTGCAATATCACAGAAGCTGCAAATGCAACCTTGGCCAAAGTCTGAGGCGGTGGGCTTACATGTACAAATGGTCAGATCCTAAGGTAAAGATTTTCTGGAGATGGATGTGCAATACAAAAAAAATATAACCTTCTGCTCAGATGTTGTTAGTAAGATGCAATGCCATCTATATGGTAATGGCTGTGCTTTGCCTAAAAAGTAAAGTTGTATTCAACAGCAAAGGTGGAAGGTTAGGAGCTTTGGAAAAGAGGACAATGTGAAATGACCGTTCTCCAAAGTGAGTTTAAGGACACTCCACTAATACCTAGCTATGCCATTTTAAATCAGGTCAGCCTCTATACATGTACTAAAGGCTGAGCCAGGCTAAACTACAGAAACTAGGATCTAACTTCTGAGCAATGCTGAGAAGTTGCACTTCTACACTGCATAAAATCTACCTTGACGTTTCTAAGATGGAAAGACTTAGATTTCAAGTCCCGGCATTGCCTCCTCCGTCCGTGACCTGCTCCGGACAAAGATGACTTTGTTTCCCCTCTCATTCTGTTGTTCACTGTGATGCAAATCAATCTGCTAGCTCTGGTAGCTGTACAGCTCACATGTCCGAACTGGGCACTTAGCATTCCCCTCCATGGACTGCACTCACTGTCCAATGACGCTGCATAAACAGCAGCTCAAAAACATAAAGCAGATGCCGTACAGTCAGGTCAGTTTTGTTAGATTAGATAGACTGGAATTGGTGATGGTGCATGCACACATTGTTTAATCGTCATAGAAAAGCATTGCCAATATAACAGGACGCTCTGGAGCAGCCATGCCAGAGTGTAAATTCCAATTCCAGTCCGGGAGGACCGGATTCCTGCAGTTATGTGCTTTTCTTGCTTGGGCACACTTGATTTAACTCCCTTGTTAACGGACAGGTTCACTTGTTAAAGCAGGGAAATCAGCAAACTGTGCAGGACTCCAGGCCCCATTGCCCACCCCTGTTCTGAAGTATCCATGCCGAATGGCATCTGGTAGATAGTGGGGTATAAAGCCCTACAACACAGAGCAACACAGGGCCAAAACGTACTGCAAGGCCTTTGCAGAAGAATAGGGTTTGGGAAATCAAACTCCCTATTATCACCCTTGAGATTTCAAAAGCAACTCTGGTGGAGGTGAAGAAGCAGGTGTCTACACACTTTTGGACATATAGTGTTCTAATGTTCTCTTTCCCTTTAGGTCTGAGTGTTCCTTCAGCCACCAATCCATTCCAAAGCGAACCGCCTCGGCTCACTCTTAATCAGATGCGCCCCAGCTCCACATCCCCTGCCCCCACCTCGCTGCCATACAGTGCCTCTCTGCCCCTGCCTGCCAGCAACCAGCCTTCCTCTTTACCCAGCTCCTTCACCCAGCCTGCACAGGGACCCATGGACATGCCAGGAAACCTGCCTCAACCACTGCTACCCTTGTCATCGACATCCACGCTTGGACAGCCAGACCACAGTCAGAACCCATTCCTCTGAGGACCGGGTAGGGGTGGAGGAGTGCCAAACCTGGCCCGAACATAAGCTTGCTGGCCCGAGTAATAATGCTTGTAATTAAGTGACAATTTAACCACAGCCTTGGATGACAACTGGAAGTCCCCATTTAATGACACTACTGTTTTATATTGGCTTAACTGTTTTGATAGCCTTCTGGTTTCGCTTTTTGCTACTCTCGCTTGCTTATCCTCTGATTGGCACAAGATGTGACTCCGCATCTCAGGAGGACCCAGCTTTTATAATGATTTACAAGCGAATGGCACAAGTGAAGGATGCTATGAATTCTTGATCTAATCTTACCTTCATTCTGATCAAAAGGCTTTGAGGGACTCACTGTAACGACCATTAACATGCACTAATTCACGCTACATTATCAAGCCCAGCTTGAGAACCTTGTGTCTGCTTTCTAGATCTGCTCTGGTGTTGCTGCATTAGTCTAAAATGCCTGAGGACTCCTCCGTTATACTCTGTTACACACCAATACAGCATGGAAGATAGCCAACTAAGGCATCCATGAAGTATGAAGTTTACTCCGTATGGGTTAGGGGTCTCTGATGTTCCGGATGTAGATGGTTCCAAAGCACCACTGTTAAACTGGCCAGTTTCTTGGGAATGAAATCTGTTCATTGCTTTGTTATGATGGGCACTGAGGTTGGCTGCTAAATGAATGTACTTTGAGAAGAAGGGAATGGATTTTTTTTTTGTGGAATCTGGATGGAATTATAGAACATACCATAAATATGTACAAATAGGAGACCTGTGTAATAATGAAGCAATTCCCATCAAATATAGGGGTGAAACTGCAACTATGATCTGGTGCATGTTTTGCCATAATCTGTATTTATTTTTTTTTCATGTGTATGTGTCATGCTTCATCACATGTTTCTGAATGTTACTGGAATAGTGATTGGTAGTTTGAACATTCTCCAAGCATTTGGGAAAAAATTGAACTGGCCTGTTTTATTGATTAATCCTAGTCTTAGACTGATGTCATAACGTAATCAGCCTGGGTTGTAAACTGTTTATCTGAACGAATCGAACCAACAGGCTTTGCTGTCTGGTTGAGGCTCCTACCTTGTGTCCTAACCCTCTGCATGGTAAGTCTGAAATCCATTATCTCCTCACCCTCAAAAACCTGCATGAACATGGAGCAGAGCTGACCGTTGTTTCTGTAGAGAGGAATCAAAATATCAGCCAAGTGTAATAAACATCACACCAAGCCATCCAGACTAGGATGTGAGCTGAAGTCTCCCATGTATCATCCTTCACACAGACATGTCTATGGCCTGTGTGAGTTCTGGTCTGTCTGAGGGTATCTATCAATATTAGAGTTCTGCAAACAATATGTACTTATGCAGGTCAGGTCAGCAAGGGTGCGACGAGTCCAGCCAGTTGAGTACCTCCTGGAGGCCCTCACCAGAGCGAGCACTGAGCTCCAAAGTTGTGATTGATTGAGGTGCAGAGATAATGATGTCGTCCATCCTGAATAGTGATTTCATTTCCTCGAGAGACATGGTGCACGGCAGGTCCCTAGAACAACAAACAAAGAAAAAGGGAAAAAAGCACCACCAGAATGATGCTTATGTCATAAGAACACGATCACTAGTTTACTTTAGAAGCACAACCCTCATTAAACCTGTGGTAGACACACAGGGATACAGGAGTCTGACCTCTTGTTAAACAGCACAAGCACGGAGGCGGCCTGAAGTGGCTCTGCGGAGAGCACGGACAGCAGCTGGATACAGGATGAAGAAATCTGGGTGATGTTGGCAGAGTCCACCATAAACTGAAGAAGACATAAACGCAACACAGTGTAATGTCTACAAACGACATTGGGAATGTTTGAATGACAAGGATTTTAGGACATGTTTTTCAATATGCAAGCAATAAACATAATTGCACAGCATCTCAAAAAACGTATTTCTTTACTGTCCAAAGTAACAAATGATGTCTTAACATGCTAATGTTCCTTACAACCCCGCTGCCAGTGCATATTCCCAAGCAGACTTGTGCGACTTACATAGAGTACTGTTTAATCTGTATGAAGCCAGGTTTCCTCAAAACTCACAATAACCGAGGTGCAGTCTACGAAGTAGCTCGGCCAGATGGGGCCCATGCAGCCTCCCAACTCTCTGACCGTCACCCTCCTCTTCCTCAGCGTCAGATCTGTGAGGTTTGTACCCACCTATGAAGAAAAAACAACAACATTCATTTCAGAAGAACAGCACTTACAGTTGGCAGGGGCTGCTCTAGCAGGGCACATATCGATTGTTGAACGAACAGGCTAGGAAGACTTGACAGTTCCATGGTAAAACACTGCAATATGCATTGTTACCAGGTACCAAGTACACTGCATGTCCAAATGTTTGCGGACACATGATATTTGTGCTGATACGGATTCACAGAGAACAGTAGCTGATAATATTTATACCCTCTGAAGCAGATCAACATGAACTCATTGTCAGGTGTGGAGTAGAGGGGCATAAAGCCCCCCATGACTGAGCTGTGGTGAATGAACGATGAATGGTGCTCCATTCAATACTTTTTTGATAAGGTGGGGAGATGATCATCCAACATCCTGACCTCACTAATGCTCTTCAGGCTGAATGCAATCAAATTCTCAGCAGTGCTTCCTAAAATCTTATAGAAAGCCTTCTTGTTCCCTAGAGTAGAGACAGTTACTCTTTTTAATACCCTTGATTTTGGAAGAAACAACGAATGAGCAGGTGTCCCAATACTTTTGTCCTTATAGTGTGCATGCCTCGTACTGCCACTCCTCCCTTGTCCATTTATCGATTAGCTCACCGTGGGCAGTGTAACTGGGGGTTCACCCAAGTCTGCCCCGTCCCGCTGGCACAGCTGTACTCTCAGCTAAAGAAAAGCACGTTAGGAAGGTTAATATTAAGCTAAGTGAGCTAGTGCTAACTAGCTAGCTAATAACACACACAAAGCAGATAACCTAGCTAGCACTAACCCTTAGCTAGCGCTAACAAGCTAAGCTGCAGACAGACCAACGCTAGCTAGCTAGCTACGTTAACCAGCCATCCTTCCTATAAAGCGAGCTAATGCTAATGCTAACTGCTAACTGCCGTTAGCCCAATAAAGGATATTCTGGAGTCGTTTCAGGAGGAGCGTCTTGCCGACGCCGGTTGCGCCCAGTAATAAACACATGGCTGATACTGTAACGTTAGTTAAACGTGTCCGGATACATTAATAAAACGATAGAGAAACCATTAAGGTAAACGTAAACGATAGCTAATGCTAGCTAGCGAGCAAACGAGCTACAGAGCAGCCTGGTCACCATGGCAACGCGGGCGCAATCGTCCTTCAAAATAAAAGTCCCAACGTACCAAAAATAAATAAAGTTAAACTGGCTTTTAATACCATATAGTTCCTTATATACAAATAACCGCAGAAAACATGTGTTTTAAGTTATTTTGACATATATATGTGTGTGTATATATATTATTGATAGATAAAAAATATTAAAATATTGTGATATGCTGTTGTTAAAATGTAATTTTTTTTTTTACTTTTGTACTTTTCTTTCTGTATGAAATGATTTAATTATTTATTTCGAGTTTGAGTAAATTACTATTCAAATAGTATAAATACTGTGTATATCTCTGTCTAGTTGGACGCACACAGCCACAATCTCATGGGGGAGATTGCTGACTTGCCAGTCGTCCAGAAGACAGTCATCGACAGAAGGTAATTAGTAAAGAGTTTTGTCTGTCTGTTCGCTGAGTATTGTTAATGGAAAGTTATCTGGAGGGAAACATGTTGTAGAAAAGGTGCAAAAGCAACAGGGATGACCACAGCCTTGTGAGGATTGTCAAGAAAAGTCTATTCAAGAACTTGGACTGAGGCTGGTGGCACTGCATCAAGAGCCTCCATGCACAGATGGCACCAGAAATCAGGGTCTAGAGTCTGGAGGCAGAATGAAGAGGCACAGAATCCAAGGTGTGTGCAGTCTGGGATGGATTGGGCTGCCGTGTCATCTGCTGGTGTTGGTCCACTGTGAGTCCAAGATTAAGACAGCCTGAAGTCACCTGGAGATCATAGAGCACTTCATGCCATGCCGCAGTGATGCAGTTTACCCAGTTTCACAGTTTACCCTTTTTACTTAGATTCTGAACACAGATGAACTTTCTATTTTCCCTCTTAAAGCTTCTGTCTGAGAGCTGAGGCTAAAGTTGAGATGTTATAAGAAGAAAATAAACAGTTTATTAGGCACACAACACATTTCTTTGTTCTCCTGCCCAAAAATTCAAGGATGTGCTAGTTAGCATCCAAACCTGAGATTAATCCCAGAATATTAATGCCATTAAGCTTTTTAACAGATTGACAGCACTAGTAAAAACCCAAGGTATCTCATTAAATAACTATTAGAATTAAACATTGATTGACTAGTTATCAAAATATAAGGATTTCTTTTAATAGAGTAATCTCGCTGTTCCATATGTAATATCTATATCTAAATCTAAATCAAAGTCCATGAAAGAAGCATTTGCTTATGAATCCTTTAAAATCTTCTAGTCAAACAGTGGACCAGAACAGTGACGTAAAAAAAGCATTAAAAAAGCTTGGCCCAGGAGAACTGCAATTGGTTTGGATAAAAATAAAGCAGGGTGTAGGGTGATCTCTTCATTTTTTCCGGAGCTGTATATAGTATATAATATATTATATACTAGAGCACCAGTTTACTGGCTTTTTATTGTCTTGTCTCTTAACTTGAGTGTGTGTATCTCTTACTGTGTCGTCCAGTTCTATTACTCTATATTTAACTCAGCTGATTTGAATAGTTTCACCTACAGCCCCCCTCCTTCTCCTCCTGTCTCTGAGGCTGAGAAGTATGGTTCTTTGGAGGAGGTAGTTATTACATTTATCCACTAGATGTCTTGCGATGCCATGAATGAGGGCCCTGGCATGAACACACCGTTATCACTGTTGAACCCTCTTTTTACAACCTCTTTTATTACAAACTTGCCTCTTTACAGAAAAGATGGCGTCGCTCAAAGAACCTTTTGTAGCACCTTTTTTTAAGAGTGTTGGTTTCATTCTTGTCTATTTTCAGAGTTGGAATATTGTCTTGTCAAAGTAATGGTGAGTGTTCTTGCTTACAATGACAGTGCAGTTCCAGTTATAGTGTACAGTGACAGTGCAACATCAAAAAGTAAAAAAAGGGGCTCAAAAGTGTCAGAAAAAAAAAGTTACACAAAAAGCTTTCTCAAAAACCTGCTGCTTTTCTATGTCTCGGCCTCCCTCCAAAAGAAGGAAACCCTTCTGCCACTCCTGCTGAATTCAGCTTCTACGTTGAACCCATCCTTGGCAGTTAAACACATTCATGACTAGAGGCAAAAAACACACGCACACCTGGAGCAGTGGTCAGCCACCTCAGCACCCAGGGGGCAGTTGGATGTTATACTCTACACACTATACATACACTACATACACTATACGCACACTATACATACTATACATACACTCCACACACTATACATACACTACACACACTATACACACACTACATACACTATACGCACACTATACATACTATACGTACACTGTACACACTATACATACACTACACACACTATACATACACTATACGCACACTATACATACTATACATACTCTACACTACGCACACTATACATACTATACATACACTCTACACACTATACATACACTACACACACTATACATACACTATACACACACTATACATACACTATACGCACACTATACCTACACTACATACACTATACGCACACTATACCTACACTACATACACTATACACACACTATACATACACTACACACACTATACATACACTATACACACACTATACATACACTATACGCACACTATACCTACACTACATACACTATACACACACTATACATACACTATATACACACTATACAAACAATACATATTACATACTATTAGACTTTAGCAGGACCATGGCATCTGAGGTCAAATCACATTTTGCCGGTCTAACACGTCTTGGCTGAGCATCTATATTCTTGGTAAGAATAAACTGATGTAAGTTAGACTTTTTTTTGACAACCTTTCAATTTAACTCACAATCAGTTGTACTAGAACACACAACAACAGAACCCCCCCCCCCCCTCACACACACACACACACACACACATCATGACCTCCTCACTGCCTTGTTTTCAAATGAGAGTCTCCTTAGAAACGTTGACGGCACCCATTGTGAATTCAAACCAACAGATTGATTGATATACTGCCTCTATGCCACACACACACACACACACACACACTCGTATGTGTTATTTGTGGTGGGTGTGAAACACAGCTGTGGTATAAGCACACAGGAAGTTCACAAGACTTCTGCTGTTTTAAAAGTACCTGATTGGACCGATTACTTCTTTGTTGAAGATCAATCATAAACCAATGATCTGATCTGCCAACAGTGCAGGGTGTCGCAGTGCTCATCCAGTGATGGAATGAGGAAGTTCAGGTGATGTCATGGAAGATTAACACAATCACCAGATTAAAATACCATTGAGAACTTGTGGGATGGTGTTATGAAACTTGTGGAAAATAGATATGCAACCACTGTAGGCAGTGAAGCTCGTGTGCAGATTGTGTGGATTTCCTTTGTACCTATTCAGCCATTTATAATACTATGACAAGTGAACCCAACCAAACACGTCTATAATGTTGGCTGGTTATCCTACACTAAAAGGACCAAAGTATTGGGACACTAGTTTATTCACTCATATATGTCTATTGGAGAGCATTGCTGTGAAGATGTAATGGCTTCCAGATTAACCCTCTAACAGGCATTGTAACCGCACGGTAGACCTTTTTGGTGATTAAATTGATGATGGCCTTATTCCCCTCATTGAACAGACTGGGTAATGGCAATTATATCCACTAGGTGGCAGTGTGGAAAAGCATATAATTGAAAGCTCAGGACAAAAACGGAAGTGTGAGGCGTAAAGTGGCTCCTCAGACATATACATTTACTTCGAACTACATGGAAAGTTGACTTAAGAAAAAAATGCTAGGATTTCATGTTATAAAATGTATATCTATGTTCCCACGAAAAGCCTGTGTGACCGCTCGGTTGAGATGCCCAGTTAAGGTAAACAAAACTAGATGATAATGTTAGCTCAAAATAAGTGTGGTGTCTATACACACCTCAAAATCCACAATGGACCCCTAAAAGTGCATGATGAATGTTTCGCCATGGCCCTCACAGACCCCCAACCTCAACATCATCAAAATAGTGTTTATAGACCTCAGAATACCTCAATAGAAGCCCAAGAATCTCTCAGCACTAGGAATCTTTTGTAAAGAAAGCATGGGAAAAAATTCTGCAAACCTTTTTGGGGGGTTATTAAGTACTGACCATGCAGTTTGCTTTGAATGCTTTGAATCATTTGTTTTATTATTTTCAAATGATATAATATGGAATATTATATAATAAGTCAAAATAATGTTGACTAGGGGTGCCTAAATCTTAGCATGCCACCGAATGTACTGTGTATCTTTCGCAGGGTGAGAGTCATGTGCCGACAGCAGAGTGAACAAACGCTGGGCAGACGGTCCAGAGACACTTGTGTAAATAACAGGCGTCCGCCAGGGGAACAGGAACAACATGCTATTGTGGGAATGTAGATTGAAGACACAACTACTGAGAGGTCTGAGAGTGTGTGTGTGTGTGTGTGTGTGTGAGTGAGTGTGATGTGTCTTTCATAGAGAGAAAGAAAAAGAGATAGTGGAGGAGTAATGGTTGGATTGGTATTGGATTGGATTGTACTGTAGACATATTGAAAAATATGTATATATTTTTATATAAAAATATATATATATATATATGTGTGTGTGTGTGTGTGTGTGTGTGTGTGTGTTTTACTCTGGTCAGCCTGCAGGCGATTGCATTGGAGGAAACAGAAAGAGGCAAACCCCGACACGGACAGAAAAGCACAATAGACTTTTTTAAATCCATCAACACGCTTTCCTGAGTGTGTGTGTGTGTGGTGGGAGTGAGTGTATGTGTGTGTGTGTGTGTGAGAGAGAGAAACAGTAAATACAGTAGATGGCCTTTATTGGTGTAATGTAAAACACAATTGGTTATAATTATAACTGCTGTCATTTCAAAACCATGTAACTTGTTATTTTCACACTATATGAGAACACCAGCTGTGCTTTATAACTGATGAGTGATCCAGCAGAAAATACTATACCCTCTAACAGGAGTCATAGCCTCACTGTAGATCCTTTCTTGCAATCAAACTGCTGTAATAAAAACTCTGCAAAATCCACCTTTGTCCCCTGGCCTTATTCGCCTCATTGAACAGAGTGTGTAATGCCCATTATATCCACTGGGTGGCAATGTGGTAAAAACATAGCTTTCAAATTTCATATTTTCCACTACCCTATTTAATCATAAATCATAAATCTGTCAATAAAAGTTCATCTTCTTAGCATAAACGCTGCACAAGATAATATCACCAATGTCTTTGCTAGACTGAATTGTAGGTATTGAACCTTCAGACTAGCAGATCTTTAAAGTCATTTACTCTTTACATAATAAGATATAAGCTAGTAGTACTTATTATTTCTCAATGGCAGATTGACTTGAATGATTGGCTATTCTGATTCAGGACCATGTGAGCAGCAGTTAGACTGTAGGGCCACTCTAGAGCTCTAAAGTTACACTGCATGTTTTTCCAAACAGCCGCTGATGCAACGTCACCGGGCAACCAGTGCACTTGGAGGAAAGTGCAGTGTGCCTGGCTCTGATGCATCGGCCAGCAGATGCCAGTGCTTGGCCAGCATTGTACTGCCATGATGTGGAGAGACAGTGCCATCTAAGGCCAGTTGTGCTCTCACCAGGCCCCAGCTTCCAATGGACGACTCAGGGCTGTAAATTTAAATGTATCTTTCTGTTGTTTCTTGGAAACCGAGATGTACATGGATTCACAGCTCTCGAGTGGTGCGACTGTCTAACTGCTTGCTTGTTAAGAGATGAAAGGCGATCATACGTTCAAATCCTATTAACTCCACAGGAGCCCTCCATGGTCAGGAGTCTGAGAATAGAAAGGCCTCTTCCCATGTGATAGGGGGAGTCTGAACCTTCAGTTGGAAATAATCAGTGACCAGATTAAGGGGTGAGGAACATAGTAACACTCCTCAGTTATTTACTGCACTATTTTCTGTCACTTGCCTACAGGTGAAAGGAAGAGGCTGTTAATGTGGTTATGAAACTGTCTTCGAACATGTGTAATGACACATTTGGCATTTCCCTGCTGACGTCTCGATGATAATCTGAGATTCATCAAGGTGATGTTCCTGTTCATAGTGAGTAGCTATGGTAGCTCACAAGGTCCTGTTATGAAACAGTGGTACTGTGGAATTTTGACGTAGTGAAAGGTTTATCTCATTTCCTTATTTTCTGTTGGCCTGGCAACAGAGGAACCTCTTGTTTATACCAGTGGTTTATTCGTAATTCTAATAATCCTCATTGCTGCAATAAAAAAAGATGCTGTAAAAACTATAAATGTGCTGTGATTCAGTTGGATGTGTAGCTATGACACTGTTGAGGCCTGTTGGGCTGTCTAGGTTTTGTGGGTTTCGGTTCAGGGGAGGAAGTGGTGCAATTTCTGGTTAAATTTAAACACTATATAAAGGCTGAAGTCAGAGGACGAGAGGCAAAGGGGAGCAGAAGCACACTGAGAAGTGACTTTACAGCCGTAACTGCTCATTCATATCGATCGGACTCAAATTCAAAGATAATCAGGTGGATTAAAAACCAACAAACAGGCAAATTCAACGAGCTTTAATTTCTGGCCACACTGTAAAAAAACATTGGCAAGTTAAATCACCTTAAATGTAGTTAATTTATCATACATTTTACATTATGAGCTGGTTAAAAAAATATAATAAATATTATATTAAATAAAAAAATTATTTAAATTATTTTCCAGACATGTTTATGTGTTTTGCGTGATCTTGTAAAAGTTCTCTAGTAAAGTTTCTCTAAATAAATGTATACTGAAAACATGTAAATCATCTAGAAGTAGGTGGAATCTTACAGTATTCTCATAACAGAAACATAATGAGAAATATTAGACATATCAGTAAGATTTAAGATGTTTTCTGTTGTCAATATGTACATAAAGCACAACAAACACAGGTGTTTATTAAGGATTAATAAATAATTTTACATTAACATGCCCCAAAATAAAGGAATTAATCAATTAGGAATTTATAAGTGATGCATAAACAATTTAAATGTGGAATGAAAGTTCTTAGAAATGCTCTTAAACATTATTTTATATATTTTCTATTTTATATATTTTATAAGAATCTTAATGTACTTAAGAAACTTAATGTAAACAATTTTAGCATATCTGCAACCCTCTTTCTGAAGGCCTCAGAGAAGGCCTTCTTTCTTGGGCACAGAAATGTACCATAAATTACTTTTAACAGCAACAATGTGGAAAAAAAACAAAAACAAGCTTCTAAATGTAATACACTAGATGTCTGAATATTTGTGGACACCCCTTCAAATGAATTCATTCAGCTACTTTAAGTTGCATCCATTGCTGACACAGACACAAACAGCTTGACTACTCCCTGTAGAGGAGCACTGCCAACAAAATAGGACTCTGTTGGCACCATGTCCAATGCCAGGCGTAGGCTAAAGTAGAGACAACAGCAGGATAAACACCAGTATTAATGTCCTTGATTTTGAAGAAGAAACAACAAATTAATTAAGTGTCCTAATACTTTTGTCCATATGGTGCATGTCAGGCCTATATATAAGAGCCTACATATAAAGTGGTGAGTGATAAATGGTTGTGACACAACTCACACTGCTCACCATAACCTCAAATGTCAAATCTGACTTCAAGTATTGCAGTTGTTGTTAACATAAGTGTGATTCTATGTTGACATTTCATTTCCAGCACACACACATCCGCTGCAGATGATTAGAACATGGTTCAAGAGGATTCTGGAGGCGTCTGTCCAATTTAAACCTCAGACATTTCGTTTAGCTGGTGCTTAATTGTTGGGGTGAGTGGTCACCGTGGGCAGATCCTGTTAATGCTGTTAATAGTGCAATGGTACATTTCTGTGTCCAAGAAAGAAGGCCAGATCTAAAGAGCTCCCAGCTTGCCGAGCCTAGATATTGGAGCTCTAACCGTGAGCCACCACTGCCCCCAGGTCAGGGAGTCAGGGAATAGGTTTAAAAAGATCTCAGATCCTAAAATGTGATCACGGGACCTACAGGTAGCCAAGATAAAGCCAATGTACAGCATATATTTTCTGGAGGATAGTGCACAAGTTTTCATGGAAAGTGTGCAAGAACTTAGTAACAAATACACCCTATTTATTTGCTAACAATGTATATGGGTTAGAATGGGAGTTTAACTTATAATCTCCTGTCTCTTGACAAGCAGGCTGTTAAAAGGGGGTGCCACTCCAGAGCTCTGAAACCATGTATTTATAAAGAAAAAACAAAGGTAAATTTACCCAGAACTGTGTTTTATGTAGTGTAATTTCACAGCTGTAGACCGGCCCTACGATCTAACTGCTGCTTATCAACATTAAGTGTGAGGAGGACATTAGCTCAAATCCCAGCAAGGTCTCAACAATCCAATGTTAAAAGCCTTCCAGTCTGGGGTCGTCATAAATGATAGGGGGTGTTGGAACCTGCAGATAGGAATAAATCGTAAACAGATTGAGGGGGAGGAGCCACAGACCGTTTCAGGTGGAGCTCAATTACTGATGATTTTGAGGCTTAATTCAAGATGTATTGTTGATCACACTGAGATTCAGAAGTGAATCAGCTGCTGTAAAGTTGTAAGTGGCATGATTTAAATTTTTTTAGTATGACACATTTAGCAATTTGTTGTCTATGTCATTAAAAATTATAATAAAAAAAAAGATATTCAATCTCAAACACTAACACTTATAGGTTTACTTCGCCATTTCGAAACACAGCTCTGGTCATTAACGGTCATTTCTCTGTTCATGTTTCCTCTTTCCAATGTCCTTTCAATGTTCCTTTCTGTAAACGTTTCCCCAATCCACTAATGAAAATAGCTGAGGCCATCGCCCCTGGTCAATCGCCCTTTGGGCAGCTTCATGAAACCAGTACTACCTAAAATTTGCAGCTTCTCAATGTGTTGCACCAGTGCTACGAACCCATCGGTACTGTATTTGCTCCACCAAACTCCTCCTTGTCCTTCAGCACGACCAGAATTCCCATTTTCAGCCTCAGCCAATAGCGTTAGTCATTACGCACTGTGTGTCCTTGGTAAAACCGGGGGGTCTTTAGCGGGTCAGCCCATTGTTTCAGCTTGAATGGAATGGCTTTCGGGTCACACAACATCAGTGCAACAGCCACTTACCAATCACCATTATATCATGCCATACTATGTCACCATGTCCCATATGGACTCCCATATTCCTATTGTTCAGGAGTCTGGGACTTTTCGCTCATTCTTCTGGCTAAATCTAGGCCCCAGTGAACCTGAAGGGCCTGGCCAAATGCCCCTGCCTGACACTGTGCAAACACATTAACGTGGCTGCGCAGCACTGCAGAGGTAAATCTGTCCTCAGATCCGTCCTCTCAGGCCTCTCCACAATGGAGCTTGTATATGTATGTACGCAGTGACCTTTGTTTTGATCAAGGCTAAGCTTTGCACAACCCCTGTCAACCTGATGCCTCGCTGCATCAGCAGCACCTTCCGAAAGAACATTTTGTCTCTATATCAAAGTGTGAAGAGCTGAAAAAAGTGTGATTGCAAAATAACTCGCACTTCCTCTACTAAAGTGCATGTAAGACGCTTTGTAGGGGAATTTCTTCTCACTAACTAATTTCCATTATGTTATACTCAGTCTAACTTTTATTCTGGGTATCCCATATAGAAAAAAAAACAATCAATAAAAATATAGATATCAAGATATGTGACATATATTAAAATTAGAATTTATGAAATTCTATGAAGATATTCCCGCAAAACAACATACTGAAGCAAAACCCCCTTTCTCTTTTTGACCTGTGCTGTTCTTTACATTGTGTTAAAATTTCATGACGAATGAACCAATAGAAATGCTCCAAAATGACCTGAAAAAAAAATCCATTCCATTAAAACTTAAGAAGGTTTTTTCCTTCTCCTGTAAAGTTGCTGTTTTGGAGATACAAGGTTTTTCCATGATTGTGTATTTATATATTTGCATATTGAAATATGTGTGACATACACCGATAAGCCACAACATTACTACCACCTGCCTGATACTAAGTAGGTCCCCCTTATGTAACAGATCTGACCATTTGAGGCGAGGTACTCGGACTGGTAGGTACTAACCACTGTATACCAGAAAACCCTCACAAGACCTGCCTGATGTTTTGGAGGAGAGGTCGTCTAGCCGTCTAGTCACAGTTTGGTTCTAGTCAAATTGTCTCTCATTCTTTATGCTCTGTTTTTAACACCTCACCTTTAAAAACAGACTGTTCACTGACTGTTGCTGCCTAATGTGTAGACCCCATCCCTTGACAGATGAATCTACTGACAGCTACTGGCGTATTTAACGAACATTTGATAACCTTGAACTTTTTCCCTTTGTACTTATAATGGCAGTAAAAAGTTTGGTCATGGAATTTGGATATTCTTTAATCCCATTATTTCATTTACATTCACGAGGTGTAAATCCTGAGATCTTAAACTTTTGATCTTTGGAGAAGCCACTTAGGCTGCGTTCACACAGCAGATAAATCTGCCCAAATCCAATTTTCTCACCAAATTCTGTTTATTTTTATTAATTAATTAATTAATTAATTTATTTATTATCTGCTTTTTCACTCATGTTTCTCCCCAATTTGGACTGCCAATTGGACCCCCCATCGCACACAATGCCCCCCCAACACTGTCAAGGGGGGACCAACACACAATGCCAATGTGTGCACAGTAAAGCTTCTCATTTTTTTGACATGGCGACGATGCAAAATCACCTAGCAACCAACTCACCACATACCTAGCTGTGATGCACATCTCACTTTCTGACTTTCCTCTGAACAGTTCACACTCCTGAACTGACTCACATGTACAAGTGAGCAATGCTTCACGTGGCCTATCTCCCCTTCGCCTCAGCGTGCATTAATCGCATTAATATTTTCCAACGCTTCTGATTAGATTTGGTCCACTTTGACCTGCTTTGCGAACGCAGACTTTAGAGATCCATAAAGAAGCTTTTAAAAAAAAAAAGTGCTAAGAACTGTTTAAGATAATGCTCCTTGTGGCACTTGGACCCATATAGTTTCTTTTCTGTAAATATCAGCTCTTTACTTTCTGTAAATATCAGCTCTTTACTACCTTTAGTACTTCTTACTTTTTTAATTTATCCCCTACCCTATTTATTGTTTAGTGTCATTTTTCCTTTAGTTTAAGACTGTGTTCTGTGTTTTTTTTGTTACTTGTCATACGTGTTGCTCTCACCAAGACAAATTCCTTGTATGTGCAACATACTTGGTGAAATAAAGAGATTCTGATTCTGATTCTGATTCTGATGGGTTCCTTCATGTTCAGGAGTGGATTAGAGGCATCGGTAAGTAGTGCAGTATAATGGCCGACTCTATTTAAGTAACCTGCAATCATAGAATATGGTATAATGTGAAATTATTGATGATTAATTACCCTGCTCTTAAGCAGCTCTAGTGTATTATTATGTTTGTAATCATGCGACTCAGGAGGGTTGTACAAAGTAATGGACACACTCCTTAAAATACTTATATTCTACTATTTTAATGCAGCATTTTTAAACTCTCACTCCTACTACTTCTATCATCAAGCCCCATCTTGAGACTACATCATGGCCCATTCTGGTTTTAATATAAAAAGCACATTCAGTGCAGTGTTTCTGTTATTTTGTCCCCCACCATGTTATTCGACAACTGCTCTGAATGATTCTGTAACATCTTCTTTCAGATTCCTTTGGGTTTAAGGGGTTAAATATAAGTAATGGTTATTTTTTAAGAGACTTACACATACACAGACAGACAGAGAGTGTGGGTTGCAAATTCTCAAGCCACGTTGACATGAAAGCTTTCTGCATAACACCGTTTTATTTTTACAGCCCTGGAGTCTGCTGCAACACCCACTCCACCCCACCCCACTGCTACCACTGCCCTCCTTCCCCTTTCAGCAGGGAGGCGTGACTCAGCTGGGTCTGACTGCTCGGCCAGTGACACGCCGCTGCTTCATCTCAGCGGGACAGTAAAGCTGAAGGCAGGACCTGAAGATTGAGAAGATCTGATAGATGAAGCAAGAGCAGGGAGACTGGTGAAGGAGCAGCCTCTCAATTGCCTTTCATTTGCATTCACTCCAGTGAGGATCTGTGTCACCACAACACTGGTGAAGCAGCAGCAGATACATATAGAAGCTACCTGTTTCAATACTGTAGGAGAAAGATCTCCAGAGAGGACCTCTTCAGCTGAGAACATCCAGTGGACTGTATCTAATAGCTGTAGTTAGTGCCTGTAGTCTTTCCACTTTCTTGCTTCTCACCATGAGACGTGTGTGTCTTCTGTTTCTGGGTGAGTCATGTTCCACATTTTAATTTTACACAAGTCATGATAGAAGTTAAGGCCTCTTGCGCTGGACTGTTTCTTTCTTGTTCAAGTTGAGTAAGAAGAGCTTTTCTGTTAGAAAACCTTTGCGACACTTCATGGTGTCTTTATTTCATTGGGAGAACCAGAACCAGCGAGGCAGTCCGAATATTAAACTAGTCTCATTTGTGTGCAGCAAGCTGACAACCTTCCCAGAGAGCTCATAAAGTTCTCAAATCAGTGGGGAGGAGCTCAAATGATCGCTCTGAGATAAACTCTGAATCTAAAAATCTGAGCAGACCCTTGTTTGGAGCCACTGTGCATTTCAGCGGCAGACTCATGGGTTCCTCTGCCAATATCTGCAAATTTATAGGCGGCTTCAAAGCTGTGAACGAACAGCGAAACTCTTTGAGAGGAAATGACAGACAGAAAGGGGAAAGTCTGATGTAAGGGGAACATCTGGGCATTTGTGTTGCTGTTGTTCATGCTAATGCACCCACCATGAGTTCTACTGAAGACTGAAAACTGGAGGAGATTGAAAGCCAAATTAAGGCCTGGCTGTGTTAAACCCACAGGGAACACAGCCAGCATTCTTCTCCCTGGTGTTTTCTGCTCCATCTTCAGAAAAGCTCATTTGTTCTCCAGGCCTTAGAGCAAAATGTGTTTATCATCCTTCAAATTTCCCTCTCTCACACCCACACATTGCTTGCCCTAGAGGTCTGGAACTGCAGTGACTCATGGAATAAAGATAAAACCACAGTCTTCTCTGAGAAATCCAGCAGAGCAGCTGAGATACTAGCATTAACAAAATGAGAAGAGCTATTGTGAGGCAGGAACTGAACTGTATGGTGGGAGTTATTGCTTGAATGGAGTACAGTCAGATGGGGGGGAAACAGAGTCGCAGGAAATCAAAGGTGCGTTTATCTCTCCACACAGTACAGGATGGCAGGACTGACAGTGACGCCAAAGCAGGAAGAACAGTTATGTTGTGAAAGGGTCCAGAGCAGGCCATTCTACTGACCGCTTCAAAGCTTACATGAATACAGCAGATAAGATCAGCCTGCTCAGAGGACTATGCGGAGGAATCAGAAACAGCACTTACACTAAGGTTATAGAGTTTAGCCAGTAGAATTAGAATTAGGGATCTCCTAAGGGGGTAAGCCAGAGTGACTGTCGTAATCGTCAGATCCAAATTCTCTCAAAAAGTCAAAAACAAGGAGATCCGAGTAGCTCAAGTCTCAAGTTGAACCCCGGGCCATGCTGCTTTGCCATCTGCGGCCGGAGTCCAAAAGAGCACGACTGGCCATGCTCTCTCCGGGTGGGCCGCTTTTTCCCCTCATCACTCTTAAGCAGACGTCCATTAGCTGGTGTGGTGGATCTTTCCGGCCCTTTGCTCTAAGCGTATCGACAGCAGTTAAAAAAAGAGGCAGTGGCTGGCTTCACATGTCTTAAAATAAATATTAGAGCCACTAGTGATCTACATATCACTTGAAGTGATGGCCCAGAAGTGGTTTGGATGCATTTTTTGGAACCTATCTATATTTTGTATACCTTTGATTAACATTTGCTGAATGAAAATACAATTATTTGTATATGAATAAATATTATTCATTTGTTTTTTTAGCATTATTTTTTAATAAGCAATATTTTGCTTCCTAATTTTAGTTATTACCCCATTACACAATACTGGGAGGTTGAGCACTGACACATGCCACATGCCCTTTCCCTAATGCCACTACTCAACCACTAGTTTAACATGTAGTTTTTCGGCACCAATCATCCAGTGGTATATAGACCACTATAATAAATGCCTGATGTGGCCCAGGTTCAGGCCACATCAACGGTGCTATCAGGGCAGTTTTATCAGTATTGTCAAAAAAAAATATTGAGTGAATAATTAGGAGCTTCTTAAAATAAGAAATTAAATACACAGAATTTCTATATCAGTAGGTTATGGGGAAGTCAGAGAGACCACCATTCCAAAGTGTATTACAAATGTATGAAGAGACGAGAGTTAGCAGTCGAGGCTGCAGAGTAATGCATCTAAATTTAAACACCAATCTCATTTTTAGCAGGGTTTTTAAAACCTAACATGTATTTTAAGCTGTTGCATGACATACTATAGAGAGTAAGCATGCAACTAAAAGAAAAACTCTTACAGGTCTATTTATAACCCTGTTCTTCTATCCAAGAATGAAACAGGGAGTCCTTTTATGGAGGGCTTGTGAAACAACAACAGCCGAACCCACATATTATAGCATAGTCTTTTATTCCACAGTCTGAGTTTATTCCTTGTAGCCAGGTAGCTTTTAGCCTTTCCCTCTCTCACTTCCCCAGGTTTAGCTTTCTTGAGTCTTACCCTGAAAAAAAGAAGCCAGTACTTTCCCTTATGATATGTCTTTAGCTCCAGTTTGCTTTTGAGGGAGCTGGTCACTTAGCGTTAGCTTTTAGCCTAGTGTGGATCCCTGCTAGCAGAGTCTGGAGGTGATTTGGAGCTGGTCTCAAAAAAGTCAATGTTCTCGATGCCGCCGTCACTTTTACTGTGTTGACAGCTTTGACTCTTGTGGGTTGGGTTTCTGTAAATTTTGGGGGTGTAAATATAACAATGTTGTGTAACAGTTTGAGGGGGTTAAAATTGACTCGTTTTCCAGCTGTTTTGGTTCTGCTGGACTTTCTTTCGAAGGACACACATATAATATATAATAATATATAATATATAATAACTAAAAAATAAACTAATCACAGTACTTTTGTTATACTTTATGTAGTAGACATATTTTAATGAAACGAGTTTTGGCTATTTAATCTCAATCTAGATTCGAGTCTTTCAAAAAACACATTAATAAGACGTAAATAAGAAAGTTTAGAGAACTATTTTACAGTGGAACATGAAACCATAATTTAAAGTCCATAATATCTGACCCTTTATAAAACTCTCACTGAAGCGCTCTGTTTTACCAGCGGGAGAACCGCTCACCTTCCTGTGTTTTTAAACCTGCACTGAGGAGCCCGTTCAGAACGCTAATGCTAATACACACACACACAATCACAGCATCTCATTCACCCATAATAAAGCATCTATTACAAACCAGTAGACCATCAACCACAGATATCAGTCCAGTGTGTGTACCACTACACACACTCAAACACAGAAAGGAGCTGGGAGCTAATTGGTCAGGGAGGAGAGTCAGACTGGATTTAAGATATTAAACAATATAAAACATCATTGTCATCTTAAGAAAAATATCTACTAAACTAAATCAATTATATTTCTAATTATAGAAACTACTACAAAAAAATAAAGGGATTTTACTGAATGAATTAATCAGCAGCTCATATTATTTAATCAATTACTGCAAACTCGAAAAGTCTCAGATCCGGTCACAGGGCAAAATAACTGTGATTTCCCTCCAGCTAATTCCTACCCCTTTCATCCAGTAACAAACCACTGTACATTATTCCTTGACTCGGTTAGCTGTGGACTTCTGTAGTTGTAGCCTTATTAAAGCTGAAACTCTGTAGGTCAGTGTTGAGGCCCTGCTCAGCCCCCTTCCGGCTGACTGTGCAGTGCGGTGAGGCCTGTGGTACGAAGTGTTGCACTGCCCATCTCCTCGTCTCCTCACCCTCCTCACACCACAATACCCAACCAGCTGTCTGGCCTGCAGGAAGAGGTGACTGTAGGTTCCTGATGCAGTGTGGCCAGCAGCTGGCCTGACCTCTGGATGTTGTCGGGCCAGGAACAATAAGAGGAAAAAAGAGGGGGAGGACAGAGTTAGTTTTTTTATTTATCTGATCCTGCTCATTCTCCAATCCAGGACAAAATCCAGAGAAGATCTACCCACTCAGACAGACTCCCTGTTAGATAGATTACTTCCAGACCCCAGCAGCTTGACTCGGAAAGGTCAAAATGGACAAAAGCAGGACAAGACACCAAGCAATGACCTTTGTGCTTAGGCTTAAATTTAGCTTGTGTGGAAGTAGGCAAGTGGTTCTGATAAGGTCATGGTTTGTCAATAATGGAGCTGTAAGAAAATATCGATGTATGGAAGTATTGTGATATTGGGCCCTGTCTTACACCCCGCCTACAGTCTATTTTCACGACTTCCGCCTGCGTCGTTTAAACAGCAACAGTGCATGTAAATACCTTTACGCCGGTGGGCGCGGTGGTCTCGAAATGAGGTGTGTTCAATTAAATTTGTAGCATGTTGCTATCTTCGGTAAACGGTAAACACAGGTGCACCACTGACTGAAAACAACCCAGGGAGGCTCACCTAAATAGGGCCCATTGTGTTTTGCAGTACTGCATTAGTGTTGTGTTTAAACCCTGACCACCAGATCGCAGTGTTGTACTCTGTTTTCAGATCCCTTTGTTCTGATTGGATACAAAAAAATTATACTATTACTATGACCCATGTATCATGTTACGTGTCGAGTCGCCAGGTTCTTGCCAATACACACAGCCCTAGTCAATCATCGTGAAGACTTTTGCTTCTGCGTCTGTAAAGCTTCTGTGTCTGTCTGTCACAAAACGGTCAAAGGTTTAAATCTGAGACTTATTTTGGGATTAATTTGAGGACTCTACCAAGACTGCTTACAGCTACATTTTTACTTTATTGAGTAGAAAACAGCAGTGAGCTGCAAATGGAACTAAAGGTACAGTAATGGTGTTTCCCCCACAGGTCTCCTGGTTCTTCTAATGGGAGAAGTGACCCCTGCGACAGATTGTGGCCCTGGCTATAAAACACTAAAAAGAAAGGGGCCGTGCGTAGGTATAGACACGTCCTGCTGACTTTTTTGTTAAAGGTTCAGGATCTAGTTGATTAAACACAGCCTTCTATCCCATAATAACCTCATCTATAATGTAGATTGAAATATTAAGATTGAGGCTCTGAATGATGTTTTTAGATGATTTATTTAATAGTTTGAGTTTATTGAACAGAACAAGATAATTTTAGGAGTACTAGGCAAGCTTTGAATATTAATATTGAACATTAATTTCGTCAGAACTTTATTTTTTATGTTATACAGCTTATAACCCTGTTAATCATTCTTTAATTCATTCTTTATGTTGTCATAAGAAATATAATTCAGTGGTTAAGATGTAAACAGAGTCATTCAGAGTGGTGTGGTTCGCTGCAAAGAGTGGTTTGTCCGTTCAACTGTCGAACTGGGTTTATTCAACTCTAATAACTCTGAAGTTAAGAACTACTTATTCCAGTTAAATAAACCCAGTTTAACTGCTTGTTACTAATGAAGTCGTTTAGTTTTTAAGCTGAACGGAAGAACCACTGTTTAGAGTAACCTCTAGAGAAACCTATTTGTGCACATTTTTAAAGATCAACACAACACAGAGAGACACATGTGCATCATCATTAGGCAAAATAGCTACACTTGCACTGTAGACATAATGAGCCCTGGTTCCTATCACCACAATGTGAAGAAATCAGTAAGTCAGTGAACTTCTGTAGAATAAAGTATTTCAGAGCACTTTAATGATTTAGTTTACAGCATTAAAATTTCAGCTCATTTTGTTGAAATTGTGAATTCCTCTTTAAGGAGGATTCTACTAATAATTTGTGCTCTCTGCTCGATAATATTAGACCAGGTGCACATGCCTGTGTAGAGCCTCTTAGAAAAGACTGACTCTGAACCTCTGCTCTTTTTCTTTTTCCAGACGCTAATGAGTGTGAGGAGAACCAAGGTATCTGTGGTGACAATTCTGAATGTACCAATACACCAGGATCATACAGCTGCACATGCAAGGATGGCTTCATTCCCAGCAAAGGAGAGAAGATATTTACAGCAGACCAGGGGGTTAAATGTGTTGGTAAGGGAGGATGTAGACTTGTGTTAATGTGTTTATTATTTTACTATCAGCTGTAGCTGCTGTAGCGGTCACTCCCAGTGTGAAACAGTAGACTTGAAGTTACAGTGGTCTGTTATCGTCCAAGAGATTTAATAGAAAAGCTGAATCTGAATCTCTGCTCTTTTTCTTTTTCAGATGTCAATGAGTGCACGAAGCACAAAGATATCTGTGGTGACAATTCTGAATGTACCAATACAGTAGGATCATACTACTGCATATGCAAGGATGGCTTCGTTTCTAGCAATGGAAAGGAGATATTTACAGCAGATCAGAGGGTTACATGTGTTGGTAAGGGAGGATGCAGACATGTGTAAATGCGTCTGGTTTGCTGTGCTCTGTTGCGTAATTCAGGTGATGTGAAGTGAGATCTGACTGAACTGAGTTCCTCAGAAGTTTGTCTCTGTGTCACACTAACAGATCGGGATGAATGTGAGGGGAATCTGGTGGACTGTGGGAGGAATGCAGTCTGTAAGAACACCATGGGCAGCTACTACTGCACCTGTGAGCAGGGCTACAGGCTGCGGTCAGGGCAAAGTAACTTCACTAAAGGTGATGGAGTCTGTGAAGGTGAGGTTCGTCATCATCTATCCTGAATATCTGCAGTACTGTGGTAGATAGAATTTCACTAAAGTTTTTCACTAAAGCTGGATTTAAACAGGACTGATTGCCTGCGGGGTCCTGGGTTCACCTATTCATTTACATACTGGCCAAGCGTTGTTGCTCCCCCTCCTCCCCTGAAAAAAAAATTACAGACCAGATTACCTGCTGATGTTCACCAAACACACTGGTGTTCCTATGATACACATCTTTGTGATTTTTCTTTTGTGATGGCGGCCTGTGGAGAGTCAGACTGCATAGAAAGCCAAGCGTACAGGCAGGAACACTCACTTATTGACCAATAAGGGTACAAGACGGTCCCTACGGAGGTGTGGGGAATGTCAGCCTACATTTCATTTGGGTTGTTTGGGTGCAACTCTGCCTCTAGCCTCCCAGTAATGCTCACTTTATTTAGTCTCCTCGCACACAGATTTAAATGAAACACTTGAAATGAAATCCTTTAAAAGAGTCTTTCAACCATTGGCTTGATCTGGGCAATGTAAAATGTTTTCATTCAAAGTCATTTTGGAGTATTTCTATCGGCCCAATTTTAGCTAACCAATTGCCCACCTCATTTGTTAGTACTCCCCCCATCACATGTAACGCTCCAAACACTGGGAGGATGAGGACAACACATGCACTACCAGCCACTGCCTCTTTTTGAACCAGCATCACACAGAAGTGAAATGGGGAGGGAGACAGAGACATTAAGGCTAGCAAGGCCAGTTGTGCTCTTTCAGGTTCTGGCTGCTGATGGCAGGCAGCAGCATGTAACAGTATCCCTGATGCGACAGTGGGAATTGTACATGCTGCAGCCCACCAGAAAGTAAAATTTGTTGTCTTCCAGATGTGAGAGTCTTATCACTGAGGTATTTATTAATAACAGCTATTCATAATCAACATTCAGTCAGCACATCAGTCTGCATGCATAAATAAAACTGGCCTGCAGGGTGATACAGAGATTAAAGTCAACCCCTAGAGGTATTCCCTACACTTCAGTATGCTGGGAATGGACAAATGACAAGTGTGAAAGCCTTGACTGGAATCTAAACTGGAAATCCAGCACTGGAAAGTGAAATATCAGAAGACACAGCTGAGACCCACTGCTCTGTTTATTTTATACAGATGTGTGTATTATTCACGAGTCGCTTTGTGGGGAAGGAGACTGCAAGAAAGTTAACAATGACTATGAGTGTGTGTGCAAACCAGGATTCACCAACTACGGCTTCAAAACAATGAGGTGCTCAAGTGAGTGCAAACTCTCCATAGTCCAGACTGCTAAATGTGCTCAGTGGTGCCCCCTGCTGTAAGTGAGGGAGTGAAAACCTGTCTATTCATCTGCTTTCTCCCCAGAGCCGAACTGCGAGTTTCTGCTGGAGAACAGCACAGAGCAGGTACGGCAAGACCCTGAAAGCTCACTATAAACACTGTAGCTCTTTATACAGCTGTGTAACGGTACAGGACAAAGTTCTGGTACTTCACTTCATTTATGGAGCTCAGATATTTATCCCAACTCTGTTTAAAAAGAAAAAAAAGAAAAAAGGCCCAAAGCCAAGGTTTTTTACTTTGCATGGTCTGGACTTAGTAACACCCCCTTTGGCAAGTATCACAGCTTGTAAACGCTTAATGTAGCAGCGAAGAGTTTTTCAATTACATTGAATTTATCTATCCAGCTACCAGTAAAATCTTCCCTGTGCCACAGACTGCAGCACAAGCTCAAAGCATGACTGATCCACCCTTGTGCTTAACAGTGGGAGAGGTGTTCTTTTCATGAAATTGTGCACCCTTTTTTCTCTGAACGCTCAGACCCCTTGGTCTTCCAGACCCTTACCCTTACAGAACTTTACCCAAACCATTCCTGTTAAGTGCCATTATGAAAGAAAGTACACAGCAATCTGATGTCTTTACGCATCCCCTGTTTATTACTGTGTATTTTGCCTCTGTATAGTACCACATTAATAAAGCATTTTATGGCTGTTATTATTAATGGATGCTTAACTAGAGTAGCCTGGCACATAATGAGAATACAACACCTGTAGACACAATGCATATTATATGGTATTAGATGCAACCCAGCTGTAGAACCTCACCTCATCATCTTCTCCCTCTGTGTGTCATTAACACAGACCTCTGCAGAGCTGGAGCAGATTGTGGGGGAATTGAGGAGCAGCTGTATAGAGATTAGGGCAGGAAAACTAAATAGACAAGTGGACGCAAATGGACTTTTAGAGGTACAGTATCTGTGCACTGTAAACTAGTGATGATTACTTACAGACTTTCAGACAGACAGGATACTGATATTACTCTCTCTCTCTCTCTCTCTCTCTCTCTCTCTCTCTCTCTCTCTCTCTCTCTCTTTCTCTCTGAAGAGGCTCCTGGATGCTATAGACAAGCTTCTGTCTGCTGGGCCCCTGAATGACAACAGAAAAGTGACGGCACTGTTGGAAATCACTGAAAAAATGCTACAACTGTTGGGACCTCTGCTGCCTAATACCACCATGTCAGCTGATCATTCAGGTAAGTGTAACTATTATAATAGTGTATTATTATATAATATTGATATTATATATATCATATAATAATTATATTAATAGTAATAACATTATAATAATGTTATTATATCATAATTATACTACTAGTAATAATATTTGATTCCATTTTATCCTGTTGTTTCATGTGAGTGGACAGTTATCAAAGCATTTCACTGCCAGTTCACTGTGAATAAATCTGTATGTGACAAATAATACTCATAACGTCTGATCTTCCACTACATGCATTTCAAAAGTTACTCATTTTCATATTTAAAGCAACAGTTTGTAGCATTATTGCCTTAAAATAGCAGCTTTAAAATCACTAAGATGCTCAGTTGACCTGTAACAGGGAGAGTAGCAACTCTGTCGTGGCTATTCCGGGCTCGGCACGCTGCTAACGTCACCATGTAACTTTAGTAAAGTGGGCAGGAGGATAACGCTCGTGAGAAATGTGTAATGCTGCGTAACCCGAGCCACATTTGTGTAAAATCCTGGTATATTAGTCTACCGCCTCAGTCCACATGCTTCGTTCACTTGCAGTGATGGTTCTGTATCTCTCAGCTCATCCAGGAATGCGTGTCCTTAAAGATGGGGGCTCAAATTAGCCTGAATTACACTGTATTGTTCCCGGCTGTAGAGGGAGCCCTGGAGCAAGAAATAGCAATTCTCGCATAATGCTGCTTTAAATACCATGACATATTCATATTCATAAAAAGAAAGTCAAGAAAGAAGGATGCATGTTCCAAACTGCATTGTTTTTGTAAACGGTAAATGAACGAAAAATAAAATTTACATGACTTTAAGGCAGGGTGTGCCAAATTTGAATAATATTCGAATAATTCCGTAAAAAAAATCACCTATCAAATTTGACTGAAAGGTCCATCCCTACTTTGATCATGATATGGCAGTGAAGTTGTTTTCTACTATTTTGTATGCAATTTTACATATTAAATATTAAATATATATATTATATATTGTGTCTGTAGAGATTCAGATGTTGGTAAGGAGAGAGGCGGTTTCCCCTCAAGGGAAGCTCAGTCTGTCCACTGATGGCGTGCAGTTCGACTCCCACTGGGAAACTGCAGCAGGAGATTCATACCTGGGTAAAAAATGTCACTCTCTACAAACTGTGCTTCTAATTACGAGTGTCTCCTGTAATGATACTGACTCTTAGTGGCTTTCTGTTCCTGCCAGGGTTTACTGCTGCCTCCCTGCTCAGGTACAAGAGCTTGGAAACTTCAGTCAGCGGCTACTTCGACTGGATAGAGAAACGAGGAGAAGAAAAGTTCCAGATAAACTCGGATGTCGTCACAGCAGTGGTCACTAATAACGACACGGCTCAGCTGAAGAAGCCGATCCAGCTCACCTTCTCTCACCTGAAGGTTAACCTTATTAAAATGCTTTATGTTATACACTATTAAAACAGGTAAGGTGTATACAAGGTAATAAGGTGTTATTAGTGATTTGTTCCCTGATGCCATTAGAGAACCCCTCCCTTTTGGTTCTGCCTGTATTGGAGACCATATTCACTAAACTCTAATAGGAAACACCTGCTGTCACTCCTAACCATTCTTTATTATTCAGCTCATGCAGTTTGTAATAAGAGGATGTTCCATATTTAGCATTCTGACTTTCACTTCTCTCTGCCGCAGCCATCAGATGCAAACCAAACCTGTGTGTTCTGGGACTCCTCTCTGGATGGTGGGGCGTGGTCCACCAGGGGCTGCACTGTGGTCATGTCTAACGCCAATCAGACAGTCTGCTCCTGCACTCACCTGAGCAGTTTTGCAGTGCTAATGTCCCTCTATGAGAAGGAGGTGAGCATGTTAAACATCTTAGGATTATACATCTTAAGAATAATTGTTTTTTTATTTGTCTTCGGTAACGTCTCTGTCCTCCCCTCTCTGCCACAGGATGTCTTTGAGCTGCAGCTGATCACATGGATTGGGCTCTCTCTGTCCCTGATCTGCCTCCTCATCTGCATTCTGACCTTTTGCTTTGTCCGCTCAATTAAGAGCACCCGCACCACCATCCACCTGCACCTCTGCATCAGCCTCTTCATTGCAGACCTGGTCTTCCTCGCTGGCATCACCCGAACAGAGAACGAGGTACCGGAGAGTTGATAGCTCGTTGGTTGTGAGTTCATATCCATAGCTGTGTTTCTGATTTTCCTGAACAGAGGATCCCTCATCCTCAGGTTGCTCTACTCAAAGCTTTACTGATTCAGTCCTTCTGAATACTACTCTCTCAAGGTCCCTCCATCACACCAAACCCTGAACTCTTACAAATACAGGGGTTTCCTTGAGCAATTCCATAGAATAACCATTTTTAGGTCCATAAAGAGCTATGTTTGTAAAAGCAATGGTACAGAACCTTTACAGCGACTTCTTTAAACCCCTAAAAGATTTTTCACACATATATTTTAAAAAAAAAGATTCTATGTCATCACTCATAGAAATCCCCCCTGCCCCCATGTCTTGTCTTTCCAGGTGGGTTGTGCATTTGTCGCTGGCCTGCTCCACTTCTTCTTCCTTGCTGCCTTCTGCTGGATGTGCCTGGAAGGTGTGCAGCTCTTCCGCATGGTGGTGCTGGTCTTCAACACCACGCTGAGACCTCTGTACCTGATGGCGGGAGGTTACGGAATTCCGGCTCTCATTGTCGCCATATCAGCCATCGCCAATGCCAAAGGATATGGAACCAAGCGGCAGTGAGTTCTTCTACTTCTGCTCCCATTGCCTCATTTTCAGCACTGGCATCTGCTGGCATTGTTCAGCATTCATTCATGTCTTTAAGTCTGGTGTGCAATATCTTACATACGTGTTGTTGATCTGCCATTAGCTGCTGGCTCAACCTGCAGGATGGGTTCATCTGGAGCTTCTTCGGCCCTGTTTGTCTCATAATTGTGGTAGGTGCCACTGAGAACGTTAGAACTGACTCAACTGTAAAGTATTAGTCTTTAAAAACACCTAAAACCTCTCTCTCTCTCTCTTGCTTGCTCGCTCTCTTTCTCTGGCAGGTGAATATATTCTTCTTCCTGATCACTGTGTGGAAGCTGGCTCAGAAGTTTTCCTCCCTCAACCAAGACTTGAGCAATCTGCACAAGATAAAGTAAGAAACTGAACTTAATGAGTCCAGCTTTAAAAGGATGCTGCAGGATAAAGTGTGGAGAGATCTTTGAGGAGATCAGGGTCTTCCACAACATTTAGTGTTGATTGCATTCATCAGATCAAGTTTCAATGCAGAGCTGATAGGAGTAGTCAGTGGGCAGTGTGGTATCTTTGCTGGTCTTATTGATATCTGTGAACACATCTGACCAGACAACTATCCAGAAGACCAGTGGACCTGCTAAGTTATTTGAGAGGGAAATTTAAGCTAAAGCTCAGCTAGCTTTCCATCCTCATTGCACAGTCCTCATTTACTGCTGCAAAACATCTATGGCTAAACGTTGGCTCTCTGTCTCTTCTAACAGGTCATTCACAATCACTGCCATAGCTCAGCTCTGTGTGCTCGGCACCATGTGGATCTTTGGCTGTTTTCAGTTTGAGGAGCAATCGCTGGTCGTTGACTACATCTTTACTATCCTCAACAGCCTGCAGGGGGTGCTGGTGTTCGTCATGCACTGCCTGTTCTCCAAACAAGTGAGTCCACTCTGTTCAGGCAGAGCTACTCAACTGAAATCTGGGCATTTACAGCAATAGATTTCATTTAAAGCAATTTGAATTAACATGAATTATCGCTCACCCTAAAAGCTGTCACTCAGCCAATGGTATGACATGTTGGATATATATGTTAGCATAGCATATCCCTAAAAGAAGGAAACACCAGACACAAATAGGGCTATAAACCTTAGGTCTGGCTTTGATACAATGCTTTGACTAAATGAGGAAACTAGTTGTTCCTTTATTGATCTGCAGCTGAACTGTGCTGGCCAGTCTTGGAGCAGCACTACTTAGGCATCTTGTGTCTAAACATTTTCTCATCGTCTTACATTAGGTGAGAGAAGAGTATGCCAAAATCCTGACCGCCATGTGCGCACCACAGAAGAGGAAATACTCAGAGTTCAGCACAAACCAGACCAGCAAATCCCAGGTACGTTCTCTCATAAAAGTGGCTGTATATTAACATATAGCATAAAGGACTGAGCATATGTTTATATATATATATATATATATATATATATATATATATATATATATATATATACATGTATATATGTATATTGTATACATATGCATATGGATCATAATAGCGCAACCTTTCAAGAGATGGGAAAAAAAGTACATTTTTGGAGCATTTCTACGAATTTCTAGGCACAGCGTAAATGTCTGTGATGAATATACACAGTGTCTGTGATGTATATACATATAGAGTTAACATATAAATAAATATACATTACAGTACTAATATAAAACACATGTTTAGAATATATTGTATCATATACTGTTAAATATTGTGTTACATATATGTTTGCATACGTTGCTATGTGGCTGAAATATATGTCGCAGATTGAAAATGGCCAATAGCAAATAAAGGGGCTTTTATGACACATATATTTCCAAATGATACAAATATCTGTTGGATTACTGTTGGTCATATAGTCTAATTATATAGTGTATATTGCCATTAGTCAAATTTCTGTGTAAGGCAGTGTTTTTTTTTGTAAACTACCCAACTGTAGGGGGAGCCCAGGAGCAAGACATACCAATTCTGTAGTAAGGCTGCTATGATAAATAAATAAGTCAGATCATGGGCTTATTAGTTTTTCCTCTACGTGGCTTATTTCCTCTAAATAATGCTCAAAATAAAGTTAATTTAATTTCATGCAAATTCAGCAGAACAAAACAAACCGACAAATCTGATAGTCCTACTGAAGACTCAAATGATCTCTATGCAAATACAGACTTATTATGCTTTGAACACAATAACTGTTTCATTTAAGCGAAATTACTTTGTGCCAAGTTGGAATTTTTATCAGTGCTTCCTGAAATGTGCTCAGGCGGTGAGAAGAGTAAAAGTGGAAGTGTCACGATCAGTATTCTCTGAGAGGGGCTGGGGAGGTGAAGACGATCAGAACGCTTTGACCGAGACGAGCCTAAGCGCTTTACTAAATGACTGGCTGTGCTGAATATGAAAAAGCGTGATCTCGTCTTTCCTTGTCTGATTCTCTCTCTCTCTCTTGAACTACTTCACAGGGGTCCGGGAGCGCCCACCACACAGGAGAGTCCCACATATGAAGCGGTCTGCGTCAGTCTTCAAATGCGACACATCTCTTATGCAAGCATGGCCTTGTCTGCAGCCTCTCTGACCTCTTCATGAGCCCATTTGTCACAACAGCTGAATTTTTACCTCCTGTGCTGCAGTGTTTGTTCTCTTGTGCTATATGCTGCCTGAGATGGTCCAATGTTGTATGTGCTGCAGTAAGAACCAACGTCAACAGCTTACAGGGAACAGAACTTGTAATTGTTAGAAAGGCCAGCAGAGATGTTTTGAGATGTAAGGCAACTATTTATAACTTTACATGAAGAATCTGCAATGAGAGACACGTTATAAGTGCCAAATAATTTATTTATATTGAGGATTTAAGTTGTTTTTGATGTATAAATAGTAAAAAAAAATGCAATTTTACAACCCTGTTACTTTCCAGTGTTTAGCTCCAGTTTGGTTAAGCTGAGTTAGTCCTGCAAATGTTGGAGAGACCAGATGGTAAAAGCTGATTGCCTTAGCTTTTAGCCTAGTATAGATCCCTGTTTGCTCCCTTTGGCTTTTGCTTTGTCGGGTACCGAGTTTAAGCTCCTCTTTTGCAGACTGTGACACAGGAAAAGCCACAGTGATGAGGTGCCTGGTCACTGTAGCAATCCGCATTCCTATAACTAGCAGAATTTGGAGGTGATGAGCTGCTCTCCAGTATCTACAACACTGTCGCATTTCAGTGTTTCCATGTGAGCCTTGACTAAAGCTTTCTCCAGTGGGCTGGATTGATGTACATTTCTGAAGTGTAAATATGACAAGTCACGACTGTTACCTACATTTTGGTGCTTTTGGAATTGGCCAGTGTTCCAGCTCTGCATCAGTCATGTCAGATTTTCTCTTTTTAAGAAGGAACAACAGTGTATTTAGGTTTACATTATCTTGGAAGAGCTTGGTAATGTTAACTGATACAGACAAGCTGGAGGTCAGGCTGTAAATACTAATGTTGGTTTAAATTGTAGTTTTTAGTGCTTTTTCTAAGTCAGCGTAAACCTGCACTTTCCTTTCGTACCGCACCGTATTTCTCAGTGAAACATGACACAACAGACTGTTTCTCTTAACAATAGCTGGGGGTGGATGAAGAGGCAATTTCTTCATATAAACATGATGATTATTACTTAATGATATTTTGTCCCACCCATTTAGGCACTGTGATTTAATCAAAAATCAGAGGAGGCTTTCGAGGAAAGTACACTTTCGTCTCTACTTTTGTCTTTTTAAAGGACGTGATATGATATCATTGTGATTAATATGGAAAGAGAAATGACCTAACAATGTAAAAAAAGGTCAGTAAGATTTCAGCTGAACTTTAAAGGCAAAGATTAAAGAGCTGAACTGAAAAGTGAAGGTATTAATATTGTTATAGATCTTCCAAGCTTAACATCAAAAAGGTAGATTCAGGCCTCTTTTGTATTACAGTGATCTACGGATGCAGGTCTATGTAAATGTGTATAAAGTTTTTATTCTACAGATCCTCCACAAGAGACCAGGTTTTTCTACAACTTTTTAAGCACAATTTCTGTTGTAAAAAAACAACATAAAAATGAGCTGTAACCTTTGAAAGTGCCTTATTTATGTTTTCCATGTTAAATAAACAGTAATTGTGTATCAGACTGTGCAAAAATGTCTCCTCTGTATAGATGATGTGCACCATTAACTCTTCATCCTGAGGTCAACCTACCCCCACCCTCCACACCACATTTCTCAGTGGGAGGTTTTTCCATTTTCATCCTCAAAAATAAAGGTACTTTGAGCCATGCCATGGGAGAACCATGTTTGGTTATTTTAAGAACCCCGGTTGTTATAAATTCTAATTTAAATTTAAGTTCAACTTAACGAATGGTCGCAAAGCACAGAAATCCGGTCCAAGCCTTTTTGAACAAGACAAGGACAACCATGGCAAGGAAAACTCCCTAAGATCATAAGAAAGAATCCTTGAGAGGAACCAAGACGCAAAAGAGGAACCCATCCTCTGCTGGTCGACACAGAACAACAAAAAACAGAACTGCAAGAACAAAATTGACAGTGAATTAGGAGCTGTGGCAAATGGGGCATTGAGCCATGAACAATGACAATGAGTGAAATGTGAAAGTCATTTGCAGGTTAAACAGTCACATGCACAGCTATGCAGTGAGGCAAGAATGAATAAAGCAGTACAGGTTCGCAGTGGGCAGTCTGGTAGTGAAAAGCTAGGTCTTGCAGGACCAGGAAAGAACAGTCGGAACAGGGCATCAAAACAAAGGGGTTAGAGAGAGCGCTGTAAAACCTGGGGGGGTTTATACAGTGAAACAAAGGCTGATCCAGAGTGTAGACAGGCACCAGCACTCAACCAAAGGGCATTACAGTAATCAAATCTTGAGTCAAAAACAACCCCTACTTTATTTACTTTTTTATATTATTATTTTGGTCAGTGGTAGCATTGAAAGAGTAAATAGTAAAGGACCCAGGATTGACCCTTGTGGAACAACATCTTTTACTTTCTGTAATTACACACACTGGTGGCGATCAGTCAAATAGGATCTAAACCAAGTGAGGATGGATTAATTCCCACAGTATTTAGTACCCTATCAAGCAGAATCTCATGATCTATGGTGTCAAAGGCAGCACTTCTGATGTCCGTAGCTACGAGCGACCTGTTTCAGAGTGTGTGTATGGTCATTATACCGTGGTGCAAGCTTTTCCGCACTAAGTTGTTTCATCCTGTGTGGTGCAACATTGTCAAGGTTAGAACAGAGCACAGTCTGATGCAGTGGAAACTTTGTTCTAGTTCATCTCAAAACAGATCTTAATCATTAAAAAAAAAGATGCATGCTATAAATGAAGGCCTGGACCAGTTTGTATGAGTTGCTAGAGTTGTTTAAATTAGCTTACATGGGACCAAATTGACCCACAATGTTAAGATATTAAAGACGTGCGCTGAGTGGCTCAGAGCTTTAATGTGCTACCACTATGGTCCGGGAGTGGCGAGTTAGAATTCCGAGCCATGCCACCTTGCCATCAGCAGCCGGAGTCTTAGAAAGCAGCTGGAATCACTCTTAAACGATGTTGGCCAGTAAAGGCTTCTGTTAGCAGTGCTGAGAATGATCCAACACCTAAATACTACCTGCTCTGTGGTGGTCAGTCCTGTGGGATCCTGACCATTGAAGAAGAACAGGGTGAAAGGAGGCTAATAGAGTTTGCAGATGAGAAACTGAGGACTACAGTCTGGAATTGTGTATGGTTATGTAAGTGCAGCTGATATAATGGACAATGAGTGTAGAAACAATTAGCTGGTTTTAATCTAATGGCTGATTAGTGTAACACCAGACCTTTTATTTTTGCATTTGCAGTAAATGAATCTGCATTTTTAATGAGTTTGATGCAACAAACACTCCACCCCACCTGAGTTACTTCCACTTTTCTGCAGGCCTGGCTCAGCTAGGTCTGACTGCTCTGCCAGTGACACTCTGCTGCATCATCTCAGCGGGGCTCTAAAGCTAAAGGCAAGACCTGAAGACCAGAGAAGTCCTTCCATTTTCACTCTTCTCACCATGAGATGTACATGTCTTCTGTTTCTGGGTGAGTCATGTTCTACATATTGTTCTTAGGTACTTGTGATAGAGGTCAAGGCCTCTTTTGCTGCATAAAGGTCTCTGAGAAATTCAGCAGGGCAGCTCAGTCCTCTATGTAGGCTCTGAGGGGATCAGTGGGATGGCCTACTCTGGACCTTTTCACAACTTAACTGATCTTGCTGATCTAATAATCACATTTCTTGCCTTTGTGTTCTGTCTGGAGAGATGAACGCACCTCTGAGTGCAGTAAGCAATAACTTCACCATGCAGTCGGTTCCTACCTCACAATAGATCCCCTCATGTTGGAAGTTATTGGTTATTGCTCTCAAAGCTGCCTCTTCTATCTCATTTCTAGCAGGTGTTTGAGAAACCACAGATAACCACAGATGAGTGTCAACCTAACACATATTTTAAGCTGTTCCATGACATACTATAGATAGTCAGCATGAGACTCTACTTGAGGCTTAAAAAACCAAAGATGTGTTTTACAGGCCTATTTTTTTTTTTTTATTATCAACCCTGTTATTTTATTTTATTTATTTATTTAGTTAGCCTTTTTCTGCCATGGAACTTACTGCAAATGTTTCAGTTTATTCAGTTTCAGTTTATTAGTCTTGGATCCCTGTTTTGTTTTGCGCTTTGATGTGTTACTGAGTTTGAGCTCCTCTTCTGCAGACACTGGCTTAGGAAAAGCCTAGGAGAAGCTGTGACTAGAGCTTTCGCTAGTGGGCGGGGTTAAGACTGTGATGTAACAGCAGATTCTTTTGTATTACAGTGATCTGTGTATGCAGGTCTATGTAAATGTGGATATAGTTTTTATTATACTATTTCATGCTGAGCTTTACCACATCTTTTGCTGCTGCTGTAATTGGATTACAGCATTTTAATTAATGATTGAATGAAGTTAACAGATCCTCCACAAGAGACCAAGTTGTTCTACAATGTTTTGAGAACAATTTCTGTTGTAAAAAAAAACAACATAAAAATGCGCTGTAACCTTTGCAGGTGACTTGTTTCTGTTTTCCATGTTAAATTCAGAAAATAAGCAATAGTTGTGTATTACAGTTTTTCTCAATTGCTAAAACACTAAACCCGGTTGTCTGAACCAAATGCTCAGTGCCCTGAACCCATTTATTGAAATGGTCAATCTTTTGGCAGAACCTTAAGCACTTTTCACCTAGTTAGACACTTGCAACAACAACTTGCAAACATATTTTCACCCACTAAAACACATTTGGCACTCTGATGCACTTGGGCTGCATAATGTTAAGCACAGCTGGCAAAAGGGAAATTCAATGAAAGCACAGGTGTTTCAACTTAAACACTGCAACTCAAAATTGATAACACATGTGACTAATGAGGTGAAGACACCAATATAAGCCAGTCCATGGGGCCCTGTTTGTTGAAGTCTCACTATGGACAGAAACAATCAGAGAGGCAGAGTAAGAGTAAGAGGTGGAAGAGGTGGAAGAGGTGGAAGAGGAGGAAGGGGAGGTATGAGACGAAGAACAAATATTTCAGATGAAATACGGGCAACTGTCATAGACCATGTTCTTGTCCACGGGTTGACAATGAGGGAAGCGGGACTTCGAGTTCAGCCCAACCTAAGCAGATTCACTGTGTCCACCATAGTCCGAAGATTCAGAGAAGAGAACAGGTAATTGCTTTTTTTCATTTTGTACATTTGTGCAGTATGACTCAATAAAAAGGTGTTTCATTACACTCATTTTCCAATATACTTGTAGGCCTCGTACTACATGTATTTTTTTGTAATTGCATGTTCTTTTTGTAGAATTACCAGATTGCCACATCAGGGAGGGAGGCCATCTATGTTGTCCCCACGCCAAGAGACCCTCATTGTTGACATGGTCCGTCAGAACAATTCAGTCAAACTCTGTGAAATACAGCAGAAGATCATTGACGACCATGTTAATTTTGAAGGCATCACCAGTATCAGCATTTTCACCATTGATCGTGTCCTAAAACACAACAGGATGCGGATGAAGCAACTGTACAGAGTACCCTTTGAGCGCAACTCAGAAAGGGTCAAGGAGCAAAGATTCCACTATGTACAGGTAGGTGTTCAATACTGCTGTCTACTCTACAGCATAAGGTTGTCTTATGCTGTACAGCTTACAAAGCTATATGTATTTTCCCATAGAGAGTGTTTCAACTGGATTCCTCAGAACAACCACATGAATATATTTATATGGATGAAGCTGGGTTCAATCTGACCAAAAGGAGGAGGAGAGGCCGGAATGTGATTGGCCAACGAGCCATTGTTACAGTTCCTGGCCAGCGTGGTGGCAATGTCACTTTATGTGCTGCAATCAGCAATCATGGTGTTCTCCACCATCATGCCATATTGGGGCCATACAACACTCAACACCTCCTGTCATTTTTAAGTGATCTTCGGGATATTGTGTTAGGGTTTCAGCAGCAGGATCATGAACAGACAGAGCATCCTGTCTATGTCATTGTGTGGGATAATGTGAGTTTTCACCATGCCGTGCAGGTCAGAGAGTGGTTCACTAGAAACCAAGAATTCCTGAATGTCTTCCTACCACCATACTCCCCTTTCCTCAATCCAACAGAGGAGTTCTTCTCTTCATGGCGCTGGAAGGTTTATGACCGACAACCCTACACCAGGGAAAATCTCTTGCAGGCCATGGAACTGGCCTGTAATGATATAGGTGTGGATGCATGCCAAGCGTGGATCCGGCACACTAGAAGTTATTACCCACGCTGCCTGGCAAGGGAGAATGTGGCCTGTGATGTAGATGAAGTCCTGTGGCCTGACCCAGCACATCGACATGATGTTATAGAGTAGATTTTGTATGCACTTTTGTTGTAAAGTTTATATATATATATATATATATATATATATATATATATATATATATATATAAACTTTACAACAAAAGTATATATTATTTTAGGACTACACAGGCTAAACAAGAATTTTGTTTTGAAAATGCATTTTTGTGAACAATAAAGGTTATTTCTAAACACTTAATGATCTGGTCGTTTTGTTTTCCTTTTTTCTATGTTGTGTGTAATGACTGCTCAGTAGTGTTTTCATTTTGATTGACTCGGGGTCTGATCTGACAGCATTGTTTGCTTTTGAGCGCTGTTTGAACTGTTTTGAGGTGATAGTTTGGTTTTGCAGGAAGAGTCAGATGTTTTGTGAATGTAGTTTGAAAATTGAGTTTTGAATTTACAGTTTAGCGACATGGAGGGACAATTTCAAGAAATGTGTCTTAGCAATTGAGAAAAACTGTAAACCGTGCCCTAAAAGTGTCTTCTCTGTATAGATGATGGGCACCATGAACTCTTCATCCTGAGGTTTAACCTACCCCCACCCTCCTCCACAACACATTTCTCAGTGGGAGGTTTTTTTAATTTTCACATGCTTAAAAATAAGGATGCTAAAATGTTTGTAGAGCCATGCCAAAGCAGACCCAGAAATCCGGGTCCAAGCCTCCTTTGAGCAAGTCAAGGGCGACCATGGCAAGGAAAACTCCCTAAGATCATAAGGAAGAATCCTTGAGAGGAACCAAGACTCAAAAGACAAACCCTTCCTCCTCTGGTCGACACTAAACAACAAAAAACAGAACTGCAAAAAAACAAGAATTAATAAATGTGAGGATTCAGAGCAGTACAGCATCGCAGATGGCAGTCGGGTAATGAAAAGCTAGGTCTTGCAGGACCAGGACAGAACAGTCGGAACAGGGCATCAAAACAAAGGGGTTAGAGAGAGCTGTAAAACCTGGGGGGTTTATACAGTGGGTCAAGGCCGATCCAGAGGCAAGACAGGCACCAGCACTCAGTCATGAATGGACAGCAGGAAATAACTCAGTAAATAGAGGAGAGAGAAGAAAGGAGGGATATAAGCAGGCTGGTGTATGTAACCTAGGGCCTGTACAGGACGTAGTACAGAGCAGTGTGTGTATGAAAACAGGCTGCATCAGCAAGGGAAACAGTACAGTACACTGGTGAATTAACCTAAAGCTTGTGCAAAAATGTTCATGTACATTTTCAATGTAGATTTAAACACTGAGAATGTGTCTGAGTCTTAAACAGCATCAAGAAGTTGAAAGCGGGAAACTGACAGTAGGCCAGCGTCCTGCGAGCAAAGTGAAGTGCACGTGAAGGGTTGTTAAGAGCCTTTTCAGCCAGAAGGAGTATTTTTTAAAAATCAGTGTGGAATCTAACTGGTAACCATTCCAGAGACGAGAGAAAAAGACTGATATGGTCAAATTGCCTAGCTCTGGTGAGCACTCTAGCAGCTGCATTCTGTATTAGTCTGAGCTTTTTTAATAATTTGCATGAACGTCCAACCAAAGGGCATTAGAGTCATTACAAGGGCAATCCAATCTTGAGTCTAAAACAACCCCTAGTTTATTTACTTTTTTATATTATTATTTTGGTCAGTGGTAGCATTGAAAGAGTAAATAGTAAAGGACCCAGGATTGACCCTTGTGGAACAACATCTTTTACTTTCTGTAATTACACACACTGGTAGCGATCAGTCAAATAGGATCTAAACCAAGTGAGGATGGATTAATTCCCACAGTATTTAGTACCCTATCAAGCAGAATCCCATGATCTATGGTGTAGCTACGAGCGACCTGTTTCAGAGTGTGTGTATGATCATTATACCGTGGTGCAAGCGTTTCCGCACTAAGTTGTTTCATCCTGTGTGGTGCAACATTGTCAAGGTTAGAACGGAGCACAGTCTGATGTAGTGGAAACTTTGTTCTAGTTAATCTCAAAACAGATCTTAATCATTTAAAAAAAAAAGATGCATGCTATAAATGAAGGCTGTGGACCTGACAGTTTGTATGAGTTGCTAAGACACTGTTGAGGCTTGTTGGGATGTCTAGGTTTTGTGGTTTCTGTTCAGGGGAGGAAGTGCTGCAGCAATGTTTGGTTCAATTTAAACACTATATAAAACCTGAGGACAAGAGACGAAGAAGAGCAGATGCACACTGAGAAGTGACATGATAGCCGTAACTACTTATTTATATCGATTCAGACTTATTCAAAGATAATCAAATTGTTAGACGTATTAAATATCAACAAACCGCCAAATTTAAAAAGCTTCAATCTCCGGCTACACTGTAAAAAAAGAGCTTGGCAAGTTAAATCACCTTAAATGTAGTTCATTTATAACTACTTAACATTTCACATTATGAGCTGGTTATAAAAACATCAAAAATATTATATTATGTATATTAATTATTTAAATGATTTTCCAGGCATGTTTATGTGTTTTACGTGATCTAATAATATAAATATAGTAAATGTTTCTCTAAATAAATTTAAACTAAAATATGTAAATTATCTAGAGTTAGGTGGAATCTCACAGCATTTTCTTTTAACAGCAACATAATAAGAAATATTACAAATATTCAGCATGTCAATACTTTAAGATTTTTATTGTCAATCACAAAATGCACAACAAACAGGTTTAGAATTCAGAAATCAGTAGAATTAAAGTTCTTACTCTTTATTAAACAGCATCAACTTCTTCATTTCAACATAAATTAGCTTACATGGGACCAAATTGACCCACAATGTTAAGATACCATTGAAAAAGAACAGGGTGAAAGGAGCCTAATAGAGTATGCAGGTGAGAAAGTGCAGCTGATATAGTGGACAATGAGTGTAGAAACAATTAGCTGGTTTTAATCTAATGGCTGATTAGTGTAACACCAGGCCTTTTATTTTTGCGTTTGCAGTAAATGAATCTGCATTTTTAATGAGTTTGATGCAACAAACACTCCACCCCACCTGATTCACTTCCACTTTTCTGCAGGCCTGGCTCAGCTAGGTCTGACTGCTCTGCCAGTGACACTCTGCTGCATCATCTCAGCGGGGCTCTAGAGCTAAAGGCAAGACCTGAAGACCTGAGAAGTCCTTCCATTTTCGCTCTTCTCACCATGAGATGTACATGTCTTCTGTTTCTGGGTGAGTCATGTTCTACATATTGTTGTTAAGTACTTAGAGTACTTAGTACTTAGATAGAGGTCAAGGCCTCTTTTGCTGCATAAAGGTCTTTATGATCTTGCTGACTTGACATCATGGTTCAGGCCATCCTGTACTGTGTGGAGAGATGAAGGCACCTCTGAGTGCAGTAAGCAATAACTTTTACCACGCAGTCGGTTGCTGGTTTAGACTGTATGGTTGAAGTTATTGGTTATTGCTCTCAAAGCTGCCTCTTCTATCTCATTTCTAGCAGGTGTTTGAGAAACCACAGATAACCACAGATGAGTGTCAACCTAACACATATTTTAAGCTGTTCCATGACATACTATAGATAGTCAGCATGAGACTCTACTTGAGGCTTAAAAAACCAAAGATGTGTTTTACAGGCCTATTTTCAACCCTGAAGAAATTGTAGCTCAGATGTGTTACTGAGTTTGAGCTCCTCTTCTGCAGACGCTGACGTAGGAAAAGCCCAGGAGAAGCTGTGACTAGAGCTTTCGCTAGTGGGCGGGATTTATGTAAATTTTGAGTGAGGTTAAGACTGTGATGTAACAGTTTTGGTGTTTTGAAGGTTTGAAGAACCTATATTTGAGAACGTTCTTTACCATCATTTATCTTTTATTTAAAAAAAACTCTTTCTGGAACCAAAAGTGGTTCTTTTATGGAGTTAAACATGTATTTATTATTTTTAAGAGTGTAAGTGTTTGCAGAGCAGGAGTGAGCGCTTCTTCTGACGAGTTCATGATTTATATTTATAATAATCTGGAAGACTTTTGCTTTTCTGCTTCTGTGAAGCTTCTGTTTCTGCCTGATCACAAAACGGTGAAAGGTTCAAATCCGAGACTCATTTTGGGAGTCATTTGAGGATTCGTTCATACTGAGACTGCTGACAGCTGACTCGTTAATCTGTGGACTACCTCTTTAACCTGGAATCAGCTGAACGATGTGTCTGAGTAGAAAACAGCAGTGAGCTGCAAATGGAACTAAAGGTACAGTAATGGTGTTTCCCCCACAGGTCTCCTGGTACTTCTAATTGGAGAAGTGTCCCCTGCGACAGATTGTGGCCCTGGCTATAAAACACTAAAAAGAAAGGGGCCGTGCGTAGGTATAGACACGTCCTGCTGACTTCTTTAGCTGCTTTTTTGTTAAAGGTTCAGTATCTAGTTGATTAAACACAGCCTTCTATCCCATAATAACCTCATCTATAATGTAGATTGAAATATTAAGATTGAGGCTCTGAATGATGTTTTTAGATGATTTATTTAATAGTTTGAGTTTGTTGAACAGAACAAGATCATGATCTACTGATAATGTGATCATTTTAGAAGTTCTGGTCTTTCTGAATATTAATATTGAATATTAATTTCATTAGAATTTTACATCATCGTCAGGTAAAATAGCTACACTTGCACTGTAGACATAATGAGCCCTGGTTCCTATCACCACAATGTGAAGAAATCAGTAAGTCAGTGAACTTCTGTAGAATAAAGTATTTCAGAGCACTTTAATGATTTTGTTTACAGCATTAAAATGTCAGCTCATTTTGTTGAAATTGTGAATTCCTCTTTAAGGAGGATTCTACTAATAATTTGTGCTCTCTGCTCGATAATATTAGACCAGGTGCACATGCCTGTGTAGAGCCTCTTAGAAAAGACTGACTCTGAACCTCTGCTCTTTTTCTTTTTCCAGACGCTAATGAGTGTGAGGAGAACCAAGGTATCTGTGGTTACAATTCTGAATGTACCAATACACCAGGATCATACAGCTGCACATGCAAGGATGGCTTCATTCCCAGCAAAGGAGAGAAGATATTTACAGCAGACCAGGGGGTTAAATGTGAGGGTAAGGGAGGATGTAGACTTGTGTTAATGTGTTTATTATTTTACTATCAGCTGTAGCTGCTGTAGCGGTCACTCCCAGTGTGAAACAGTAGACTTGAAGTTACAGTGGTCTGTTATCGTCCAAGAGATTTAATAGAAAAGCTGAATCTGAATCTCTGCTCTTTTTCTTTTTCAGATGTCAGTGAGTGCACGAAGCACAAAGATATCTGTGGTGACAATTCTGAATGTACCAATACACCAGGATCATACTACTGCATATGCAAGGATGGCTTTGTTTCTAGCAATGGAAAGGAGATATTTACAGCAGATCAGAGGGTTACATGTGAGGGTAAGGGAGGATGCAGACGTGTGTAAATGCGGCTGGTTTGCTGTGCTCTGTTGCGTAATTCAGGTGATGTGAAGTGAGATCTGACTGAACTGAGTTCCTCAGAAGTTTGTCTCTGTGTCACACTAACAGATCGGGATGAATGTGAGGGGAATCTGGTGGACTGTGGCAGGAATGCAGTCTGTAAGAACACCATGGGCAGCTACTACTGCACCTGTGAGCAGGGCTACAGGCTGCGGTCAGGGCAAAGTAACTTCACTGAAGGTGATGGAGTCTGTGAAGGTGAGGTTCATTATCTTCTTCTTTACTAAGTCAGTCATTTTAACAATTTTCCAGGAAGGTGAGGCTGTAACGATACAGAACTCATGTTCCTTCTGAGTTAGACCAACCCTTGAAGAACATTCTGAATTGCGCCTATGACTTTTCCATTGTCTACGTTTCATACTTTCTAAAATATTAAAGAAAAACTAAGGCATTTTTTTCCCTTCTATTGAGCCACTGTGACATCTTCATCAGGTTTACACAGGCCTGAACCAGTATTCACTCTCACTGTGCTTATGCTAAGCTATGTTTGTGGACACAGCTCTATTAGCCAAATGTATTAGATAAGCTTTGCCCAGATCATCTTTTACTCAACAACTTTGGCACCCTATATTTTGGCCAAGATTTTATAGACACAGTTCTGTAAGCCAACCATATTAGCTGAGCTTTTGGACCAACCATCTTTTAGGTAAACATTTTGGCGCTCTACATTTTGGCCAAAACTTTGTGGACACAGCTCTATCAGTAGTTTACAGTTTACAGGAGAAGAAAAACGCCTCTCAACAGACAAACGACAGGAATCTAAACTGGAAATCCAGCACTGGAAAGTGAAATATCAGAAGACACAGCTGAGACCCACTGCTCTGTTTATTTTATACAGATGTGTGTATTATTCACAAGTCGCTTTGTGGGGAAGGAGACTGCAAGACAGTTAACGATGGCTATAAGTGTGTGTGCAAACCAGGATTCACCAACTACGGCTTCAAAACAATGAGATGCTCAAGTGAGTGTAAACTCTCCATAGCCCACACTGCTAAATGTGCTCAGTGGTGCCCCCTGCTGTAAGTGAGTGAGTGAAAACCTGTCTATTCATCTTCTTTCTCCCCAGGGCCGAACTGCAAGTTTCTGCTGGAGAACAGCACAGAGCAGGTACGGCAAGACCCTGAAAGCTCACTATAAACACTGTAGCTCTTTATACAGTTGTGTAGAGATACAGGACAAAGGTCTGGTACTTCACTTCATTTATGGAGCTCAGATATTTATCCCAACTCTGTTCCACAAGGCATCCATTGTCCAAAAAGCATAAAGTTAAAGAAGAAATACTTCTTTGATATGTGAACTTTTTTACTGTTTAATAAAAAATAAAAGAAAGGCACAAAGCCAATGTTTGTTAACTTTGCATGGTCAGGACTTGGTCAGGACTTAGTAACACCCCCTATGGCAATTATCACAGCTTGTAAATGCTTTCTGTAGCAGCTAAGAATCTTTCAATTACATTGAATTTATTTATCCAGCTACCTACCAGTAAAATCTTCACTGTGTCAGTGGCTGCAGCACAAGCCCAAAGAATGGTTGATCCATCTCTGTGCTTAACAGTTGGAGAGGTGTTCTTCCTTTCTTTCTACAAACATATCTTTGCTCATTGGGGCCAAAGTTCTATTGCAAATCCACCAGTCTACAGATCTTCTGAGATCTGGCTTGTTCAGAAGTCCATTTAAAAAAAGCATATTACACTGAATTCTGTGGTGAGGACGCAGGAAAGGTTTTCTTCTGGTGACTCTTCTATGGAGGTCATATTTGAATAGGTGTCACTGCACAGTAGAACAGTGCACCACCACTCCAGAGTCTGCTAGATCCTCCTGAAGGTCAGATGCAGTCAGACTAGTTTTAGCTCTAGTTTATCTCACAAGCAGTTCTGTTGGAAACTTCACCCCTCTGTTCCTGTTATCTGCCACCTGTAGAACCTCACCTCGTAATCTTCTCCCTCTGTGTGTCATTAACACAGACCTCTGCAGAGCTGGAGCAGATCGTGGGGGAGTTGAGGAGCAGCTGTATAGAGATGAGGGCAGGAAAACTAACTAGACAAGTGGACGGAAGCAAACTGTTAGAGGTACAGTATCTGTGCACTGTAAACTAGTGATGATTACTTACAGACTTTCAGACAGACAGGATACTGATATTACTCTCTCTCTCTCTCTTGCTCTCTCTCTCTCTCTCTCTCTCTCTCTCTCTCTCTCTGAAGAGGCTCCTGGATGCTATAGACAAGCTTCTGTCTGCTGGGCCCCTGAATGATAACAGAAAAGTGACGGCACTGTTGGAAATCACTGAGAAAATACTGAAACTGTTGGGACCTCTGCTGCCTAATACCACCATGTCAGCTGATCATACAGGTAAGGAAATCAAAACCGCGAACCATTTTTACACAGTATGATCAGTCATTCACAGAAGACCACAAAGTGAATGACCACAAGTTCACCACATTCACCACATGGTAATATTGTGTCTGTAGAGATTCAGATGTTGGTAAGGAGAGAGGCGGTTTCCCCTCAAGGGAAGCTCAGTCTGTCCGCTGATGGCGTGCAGTTCGACTCCCACTGGGAAACTGCAGCAGGAGATTCATACCTGGGTAAAAAATGTCACTCTCTACAAACTGTGCTTCTAATTACGAGTGTCTCCTGTAATGATACTGACTCTTAGTGGCTTTCTGTGCCTGCCAGAGTTTACTGCTGCCTCCCTGCTCAGGTACAAGAGCTTGGAAACTTCAGTCAGCGGCTACTTCGACTGGATAGAGAAACGAGGAGAAGAAAAGTTCCAGATAAACTCGGATGTCGTCACAGCAGTGGTCACTAATAACGACACGGCTCAGCTGAAGAAGCCGATCCAGCTCACCTTCACTCACCTGAAGGTTAACCTCTGCTTAAAAAGCTTCTAAACTCTATAAACTTTACAATCTCTGCTTATAAAGGGTTTGTATTACACAGCAGCAGAAGTCAAAATAAGCACTTTGATATGGTTAGGATTAAGGTTAGGATTAAGGTTAGATTAGGGTATGGTTAAATTAGGGTTAGGATTAAGGTTAGGGTTAGGGTTAGGGTTAGGGTTAGGATTGAGGTTAGGGTTAGGGTTAGGATTAAGGTTAGGGTTAGGGTTAGGGTTAGGTTAGGGTTAGGTTAGGGCTAGGCTATTGTTAAGGTTAGGATGAAGGTTAGAATTAGGATTAGGATTGGGTTAGTGTTACATGGATAGGATTAAGGTTAAAGTTAGGATAAAGGTTAGGTTGAGATTAAGGTTAAATTAGGGTTAGGTTAGGATTAAGGGTTATAGTTAGGGTTAGATTAGGGTAAGGGTTATGGATAGGATTAAGGTTACAGTTAGGTTAGGATGAATGTTAGGTTGGGATTAAGGTTAGGTTAGGGTTAGGTTGGGATTAAGGTTAGGATTAAGGTTAGGTTAGGGTTAGGTTCTT